>NC_082686.1:104288982-104605482 GCF_949987515.2 Delphinus delphis | reverse complement strand
AGAGAGAGCCTATTGTATTCTGGGCACTGAGCATACAGTACCGGAAGAAACTAGTAGAATCCTCCTCCTTACGTAGACATATACATTAAACCTATGAACCCACCTGTGTTAGTGAGGGTTCTCCAGAGAATCAAAACCAATAGGATGTGTTTGTGTTTGCCTGTCTGTCTGTCTATCTATCTATCGAGAGAGATTTATTTTAAGGAAATAACTCTTGTCCAGGATGGCAAGTCTGAAATCTACAGGGCAGGCCACCAGGAGTTGACGCTTCAACTTTAAGTCCAAAGGCAGTCTGGAGACAGAGTTCCTTCCAAGTCAGGGGACCTCAGTTTTTTGTTTTCCAGGGTTTTTTTGTTTCGTTTTGGTTTTTTTGCGGTACGCGGGCCTCTCACTGCTGTGGCCTCTCCCGTCGCGGAGCACAGGCTCCGGACGCGCAGGCTCAGCAGCCATGGCTCACGGGCCCAGCCGCTCCGTGGCATGTGGGATCCTCCCGGACCGGGGCACGAACCCGTGTCCCCTGCACCGGCAGGCGGACTCTCAACCACTGCACCACCAGGGAAGCCCAGGACCTCCGTTTTTTTTCTCTTAAGGCCTTCAGCTGAATAGATGAGACTGACCCACACTGTGGAGGGTAATCTGCTTTACATAAAGCCTATGTAAAATCTTAGTCACATCTAAAACAAATATCTTCACAGCAACATCTAGACTGGCATTTGACCAAGCAACTGGGCATCATGGCCTTGCCAAGTTGACACATAAAATTAACCGTCAATCCCCTACCACCCCCCCCAAATAACTATGTCATTTCAATTTAATGGCTCTCAAACTTAAGCAGGTATCAGAAACCCCTGGAGTGCTTGTTAAAACAGAATGCTGGCTCCTGTTCCCTTGACTCGGGAGGCCTGGGATTGGGCCCGAGAATTTGCAGTTCTAACAAGTCCCAGGTGATGCTGATGCTGCCGGTGCAGGGACCACACCTTGAGAACCCCTGGTCTGTGTAATCCAGGAGCTGTCCCTTAGCCTCACGGCTCAGAAACTGATTTTGTGATCGTAAGAAAGGTGGTTTTATTTCTCAGGGATGGACGCAGACAAACCAAGATTACAAAGCTGCTGTGTAAAACATCAATGCCAATTTATAGATTTATATTAAGAACTAAAACTACCACAGTGAGCAGAATAATCGTATCAGCTTGGGAGGGATCGTCTCCCCTAGGGCCGCTCCATGGAACGCTGAGCAACGAGCAGAAGCAGCTGGAGCATCAGAGCCAGGGAATGGGGATGATTGACCGTCTTCTGCAACTACCACACCACAAGGTCGGTCCTGTTCTCAGGGGCCCCTGGCCAAGGCCCTCTCTCCTTGGACTTCGTACATGGATTAAGACAGGGCTGTTGTTTGGGGAGTGGATGCTCTAAGTGGACAACTTGTTTGTACTGGTCTGAAAGAATGCTTCTCTCTGCACTGCAAACTCTACTCAGCAGTGGGGCTCAAAGTCCACAGAGATTGGAAATACTTTCAGTGAATCATTAAAAATTTAGTTTTTATAGTAACTTTTCATTAGGTGTAACACATACCGTTTTTATGAAAGCGGAGATTGGGCAGCATTAGAATTTGTCAGTGTGTGCCCTTTATATGCTGGGTATCCTTTCTTGGTTGTAGTTTGAGTGAATTTATAATCTCCCCTTGAAAGGCTGTTTTCATCTTTCTTTGCACATTAAGGGGATTTGGCTTTGAAAAAAAGTTATACGTTTCATATTTTCAAAATTTTCCATGTCCGTTTAGAAGCCATTTTTCTCTGACTTTTGGCTTTCTGCCTCCATTGTGCTATTTTTAGATTTTTACATTAAGAATGGGATTCTTAATACAGACCTTTGAACCAAATTGTGTTGCAAAAAAGTTATATTATTTGTTTCAGTGTTCTTTTTTTAAGAATCCTGCAGTTGCCTTCCTCAGTGTGAAAAGTTCGGCCTTTTGAGTAAAGATAGACCCTTAAAACTGGTTCTGAGAAATCTGTGGGCTGTCTCCGTCACCCCTCCCAGCCGGCCTGCCTTGAATTTCTTGTGAAAGACAATTGAATAAATAGCCTTCGGACAGAGGGATAGGTGGCCATGGAGCTGCCCCTGGGTTACTGTACCCGGACCTCAGTACCGATAAGAAGTAGATCTAGGGCTTCCCTGGTGGCGCAGTGGTTGAGAGGCCGCCTGCCGATGCAGGGGACACGGGTTCGTGCCCCGGTCCGGGAAGATCCCACATGCCGCGGAGCGGCTGGGCCCGTGAGCCATGGCCACTGAGCCTGCACGTACAGAGTCTGTGCTCCGCAATGGGAGAGGCCACAACAGTGAGAGGCCCGCGTACCGCAAAAAAAAAAAAAAAAAAAGAAAAAAAGAAGTAGATCTACAGCAGTTGCAGTGACACAGCAAAGCCAGGTGCATTCTCACGCTTAACCTTCCAGTCTCATTGTCCTACCAGCCCAGGGTCCAGTCAGCAAACAGAAGCCATTCTAGGAATTTCAGGGAGCTGATTTAATATAGGGAACTTGTTACACGAGTGAAGGGAGGCTGAACGAGCAAAAAAGTGGACACGGAGTTAACCTAGAGACGTGTAACTGCAAGAAGCAGCCACCACCCCTAGAACTGAGGCAACAAATGGGAAGAGATGATATGACCAGAATCTTCCTGGGAGGTGCCTCATGTGCTTAGGGCACAGCCCCTGGAGGACATGGCAAAGCTTGGGGAGCATCCTGGGGGTTGGCCATCTGGCAGCCACAGTCAGGTCACAGAAGGGTCACCCCAGGGCTGGCACTCTCTGCAGCTGCTGAAGGAATGGACCTCACAGAGCACATGCCTCTCCCCTCCACCGGCCAGTCTCCCACTGGTGCTTCCCATGGACAGGATCTAGCGAGGAGCCAGGTGGCAAAGGAGCCTGAGTGCGGTTTGCAGAGTCCCAGCCTTGGCATCGTAGAGCAGAGACTTCCTTGGCTTTCTTCATTTTCCTTCCTTCCTATGTTGGTTTTTGCTCTCAGTTTTATTCACTTATTTCTATAAAAAACTTAGTATCTCAAGTGAGGGTAATGTCAGTGATAAAGGGATCTCTAAGAACAAAAGAAGAGATCTATTAATCCATTCAGGTAATCCTACAGATGCTTCCCCGGTCGTTATTAGGAAATACTGCTATGTTAATGAGGGAAAGAAAAATTTCAGCTTATTTTTAACATTACATTTAAGTTTCCCAGAGACTTGAATGACTGTGTAATATTATCATTTCACTTTTGAGATTTTAAGTCTTGTTTTTATTTGGGGATAAAAGTACGTCCTCATAATAACCATTCTTATATGCATGCCTATCTTGCATCTAGAAAAATGGATTCGTTTTTCTCCTAAAGATTAGACTTTCATGGGCATCACTTTTTGCTACAATTCCTTCGTTTGTTCATATCAGAGATGATGGAGTTGGCAATGATAATGCCCTCCTTGTACTGGATTCAGCTCAGTTCAAGGAGCCTTTTGAAGGGCTTGTCCAATGCCCGGCTGTGCCCCGAAGGCAAGGGGGAGAGCATGGCTTTGGGCTTAGGACAGACTTGGCTTTGAGTTCCAGCTCAACCACTGAAGTTTCTTACCCTGTCAAGCTCAGTTTCCTCATCTATGATATGAGGATAAACACTAGTGTTGCAGGGCTGTTAAAGGATTATATATGACAAAGCACTTGACATCATGTCTGGGACATAGTAAGTGTTCTATAAATGGTAACATGTTTTTATTGTTATTATTATTATTGGCAATAATTCATAGTTTGGGTAGGCTTTGTAGACATTATTAAATTTCATAGTAAATTTTTCATTGCTTAGATATTTGTGTTTCATCTGTACAGTTAATCAGCATTTTAGCTGTTATTGGCCTAGAAGGGAATTTTTCTTTTAAAATTTTAAAACCTTTAAACTCATAAGTTTGTTTAGGATTTATACAACTCACTTTCCTACCTCCAGAAAGGATTTTAGGAGGCTGGCTTGTCATTTATAAGGTTTTAATAAGAGAATTAAAAATAAATAACTCACATGCTTAAATCATTTTTTAGGTCTTTGCCTTCATACTTACTTACAGGTTGACAGTTTGTTAATCAGAATGGAGATTTGATGTGGACTTGGGTGGGGAGATGTATTCTATTCCAGTGACTAGAGCACTGAATTGAAATTTTAGAAAGAACTTGGATTCTATTTTTAACCATGTCAGAGATTTGCCCATAACTGCAGGCCAACTATTTTATTCTCTCTGCTTGTTTTCATTTTGTATTTGCCATCTTCTTGATTCACAGTGGTCTTATAAGAATTAATGAGAGGGCTTCCCTGGTGGCGCAGTGGTTGAGAGTCCGCCTGCCGATGCAGGGGACACGGGTTCGTGCCCCGGTCCGGGAGGATCCCACATGCCCCGGAGCGGCTGGTCCGTGAGCCATGGCCGCTGAGCCTGCGCGTCCAGAGCCTGTGCTCCGCAACGGGAGAGGCCACGACAGTGAGAGACCCGTGTACCGCAAACAAACAAACAAACAAACAAAAAAGAATTAATGAGAATGTTTGTAAATAGCATATAGCATATATTTACCTTGGATGAAAAGGGCTGTGTACAAACTATATCTTACCCTTCTTTTGTTGGTATGGGGCAAGGTTCTTAGCTCTCCCTGAGTATCAACTCCCTTAGAGCCTTCAATGTATTCAGATCCAAGGCATCACCCACCCTACCCTAAGATTCTGATTCAGTTGGGACCCCAGCATTAGCGTGTGTGTGTGTGTGTGTGTGTGTGTGTGTGTGTGTGGTCTATCTATCTATTATCTATTTATCTATCACCTACCTATCTACCTATCTACCTATCTATCTATCTATCTATCTATCTATCTATCTATCTATCTAAGGAGGTTCTGACATGCCACCAGGCTTGAGAAACACTGGTATAAAGGATCAAGCCAACCTATGTGCTTGGTTCTTTCTCTTATGTTGTATCTATTGGCCATTTCATTGCTTATTGCATATGGGCAGATGCATTAGCTTCCTCCTGCTGCTGTGATAAATTACCAAAAACTTGGTGGCTTAAAACAACACGTATCTATGATCTTACAGTTCTGGAGGCCAGAGTTGGGAATGGCCTTACAGGGCTAAAATCAACTTGTTGGCAAGGCTGATTCCTTCTGGAGGCTCTAGAGGAAAATCTGTTTCCTTGCCTTTTCCAGCTTCTCGAGGCTGCCTGCACTCCTTGGACATCATTCCTCCCTCTGCTTCTGTCATTACATCTCATTCTCCGACTCTACCTGCCTCTCTCTTATAAGGGACCTTGTAATTATATTGGGACCACCTGGATAGTCCAGGGTACTCTCCCTATCCCAAGACCTTAACTTAATCACATCTACGAAGTCTCTTTGGCATGTAAGGAAATTTCTATTAGGACATGGACATATCGGGAGAGACCATTATTCTGCCTACCACAGCAGGAAAAGAATTCAAATCCCCCCATTTTCCTTGAGTACAGAAATCTCTGAGTTAGCCACAGCTTGCCTTCTCTACAGTTTTGATAGGCAGGAAAAGAACACTTTGCAGAGGCTGGAAGAGATGACACCATGTTCAAAAATTCGATCTCATTGATTTTTTAGAAGGCTACCAATTTTTAAATTTTCAGTTGCCTTAGGAATTGTTTCAGAAATAGATTGCATAACATTTGAATTTCATCAGCTCTGAAATGGTGCATTGCTAATGTAGCCCTCAGGTGGGGTACTTTTCTGTTGCTAAAACAGTGATTCTCAACTTATTCTTGAACTTATTCCTCCAGCGAGCAATTATTGAGCCCCAAGTGTGTGTGTGATCTCTAGACACAAGAAGACTGCATTCCTGACCTCAAAGTCAGGGTCAAAGAAGTCACCCCAAGTGGTTAATATTTTTGTATTTTAATATAATTGATTTCTTTGTAATCCTGTGGGTTTTTTTTTTTTTTACTATATGCATGTGAAAAACATTGTTCTGAGAGGGGGTCCACAGGCTTCGCCAGAGTGCCAAAGGGATCCTCTTGACATAAAAATGATTAGCTCCTATGAGAGGCCAACAAATGGGATTCTACTGGAATGGTAGTTCTCACCAAAAAGATGATCATGAGACACAGGAAGCTGCCCAAGGGAGGGGGAAGCTCCTGGAAGTGGGTTTCAACTCTCGCTGCTTATGGGGATGATGGTCAGAAGGTGGGTGGGTGGTGCTACTTAAAAATACCAGTGCCTGGGACCCACCAACAGAGATTCTGACTTCCAGAGAAGGCTCCAACACCTGACACAGCAGTGATGTTGAGTTCGGTCTTGTAGAAGTGAAGCGGAACGGGGAGACCTGGAGAGTGTGGTAGAAGTCAAGGGTAAAGGCTCTGTTAACTGTTCCATAGAACTGAGATGTGGACACGGCCAGTAAGTCCATTAGCTCATCCCGCCACCCACCCGCCACCCCGCTGCATGGCCCAATTCTTCTGCCAAACACTGTCTGCTGAAGACTCTGTGACCTTGGAGCAAGACAGAACCAAACTTAGACACTTGGCAGCTCAACAATCCTCTGTTCCCCACTGTTAGCCAGCTCATTTCCTTGTAGGGAAGACGGGTTTCCAGGAGTTAAGAATGTGGGCATGAGCCAGACTGCTTGGAGGCTAATCCCAACTCCTCCACTTAAATAGCTCTGCGATCTTTGGAAATTTACTTAATCTCCTTACCTCAGTTTCCTCACTAATAATAACTTCCTAGGATAGTTACCAACAGCTGAGTGGGGTAGGTACTTTTATTGGCTCTATTTAACAGATGAAACTGCGAGATATTAAGTAACTCGTCCAAGAGATCATGGCTGCTGTTATGGCCTGAATGTTTGTGTCTCCTAAAAATTCATATGTTCAAGCCCTAACTCCCAATGTGATGATATTAGGAAGTGGGGCTTTGGGGAGCTAATTAGGTTTAAATAAGGATGAAGCCCCAGTGATGGGATTAGTGCCCTTATAAGAGGAGTAATAGAGACCAGAGCTCCTTTCTCTGCCATATGAAGACATGGCAAAAAGCCAGGAAGAGGGCCCTTCAAAGAATCAAATCTGCTGGCACCTTGATCTTGGCCTTCCCAGCCTCCAGGATTATGAGAAATAAATGTCTGTTGTTTAAGTCACCCATTCTTATGGTAGTTGTAACAGCCCGAACGGGCTGAGATAGCTAGCAAAGGGGCAGAGCTGGAATTGGAGACTGTATCTTTGATTCCCAAATAGAGGTGCCTCACAAATAGGGTAGTCAGTGTGATAAAAGGATGCACTAGGCACAGTGGTGGCCCAGAGGAAGGATTCACTTCATTTGAGTAGGTTAGAGGAAAAGAATCTTTAGCTGTGTCTTGAAACAAATGAATCCTCCTGGATTTACCGGAGGGTGTGGGAGAAGGCATTCCAGGTAAGGGAACAGCACATGGAAAATTATGGTCACATGGAAGAGAGGCTGTGTTGGGGGGCATTTGGCCATGGAGTAGGATAGATGGACGGAAGCCAGCAGCAATAAGGGGTGCTGTGGAGCAGAGTTTCTCCAGGGTTGTGCTGCATCAGGTATATATATTAGAAGCACTGGATATGCAGAATCCGGGCCTCTCCCGGGAATAATGAATCAAAATCACTGAGGTTAGAGCCTGGCCATCTGCATTTTAAATGAAGCATGTCCTATGCATCTAAGAAGACTAAAGTTTGGTGAACCACACACAAGGATGTAGGGGAAAGATAAGTCGTAGAGGGTCTTCTGTGTCATCTGAGGTGTTTGGACTCGGGCAGAGCCACTGCAGGTCAAATTTGGATTTTTAGGAAGATCAATCTGAACACAGTGTAGAAGAGGAAGGTAAGCGCTTTGCAGGGGGGTGGCATCTGGTGTGGCGGGAGTGCATTCTAGCAGGGGGATAGTGGTCCTAAGTGAAAACACTCCTGAACTAAGATAGCGGATGGCAGCGGAAGAGAAAAGGGCAGAAATAGGATCCATATAAAGCGTGGAGCATCATCAGAACGTAGTGAGAGGTGGTCTCTGTGTGGAGGCGGACGGGAGAGGTGGTGGGGGTATCAGAGAGGAGTCTGGATTGTTGGTGCTTGGAATGCACTGAGTCTTTGATGTACTACTTCTTGCAAAAGAGACCTGCCAGGGTTGAGTGTCATGCACCCATCCTCCCCAGATTCCCCAGAGGAAAGCAGAGATGGAAACAGAGCATGACCAGGTGACAGCATCTGGAGGTAACAGGGAGAAAGTCATTTGTGTAACCACCGTCCTTCCTCTGTGTGACACTTGTAGGTAAAGATAACCATAGTAAAGGAGACTTGCAGTTTTGATTCGGGATAGAAGTTGTGATGCAAATAGTTGAGAGTCATTGTGCTAAAGCAAAGTGCTGATCTAGAGAAATACTTTGGTGACAAAGAAGCCTTAACGTTGACCGTGGAAAAGAATCACTCTGAGAGCATACCAAGACCATGAAATCATGAAAGGGAGATTAAAAACCAAAACTATGCACTCTCTATGTCAGGGAGGGAGAATGACTGAAAGTTTCTGGACAAGCACACCACTGTGTTTTTCTTCCAGATGATGTCATTCAGTTAGAACAAGGACTTAAAGGACCAGTGACCGGATTATCTATTTTTCCATGACTAACTGGCTTCTCCCGTTGTGTTTGGTGCTTGTATTTCTGCTCCTCGGGAAATCCACATATACTAGTCTAAAATCATATCCTTCGAAATTATTGACATGAATGGCTATTGTTTAATTCCTCTAAATTGGTGGGAGGCAATGCTACCACCCATTTCTACAGCATGGAATTGATAAGTGGTAAGGTCATTGCATGCTTTTGACCCTGGATATTTATTTTGCCCCTGTTGGTAACAATTTCCAGCAGGTCATTATAAAACTTGATTTTATAAGATGTCCTTAAATTTCTCTTAGGTTAAAATGTGGAGTCCTACAGCCCCTTATTTCTTTTTTTGTTTGTTTGTTTTTTGAATTTTTCAAGTATTTTGTTTTCCCCTTATTTCTTAAGACCTTCCTTCAGACTTTTCCTCCAAGGGATTTTTCTCTTTCTTCCCTTCCATTGTTACCTTAAAAAAAATTAAGCATTATATCAACTTTGCGAAGTTTCTTATTGTAGACAACACATTTATAAGATACAAATTAGTATTGAAGTGTTTTAAAAGTAATTCTGTACTACATTGTTCTTAAAAAGGTAAAACTAAGTATTAGAAAGTGTAATTTATATTAGTATTACAGAAACTAGTAAGTTGGTATTTCCTAGAACAAGTTTTGGAGGCATCTGGGCTGGGTCTAATCCTTTCTGTCCCATCTAGCTGTGTGACCTTGAGCAAATCACTTGACCTCTCTGTGCTTTGACTTATGCATCTGTAAAATGGGGGTATTGATAGTACCTAACTTCAGGGCTGTTAGAGGATTAATTTGTGATGTGTATACCTGACCCATAATTAAGGTTAGTTATTTTTCTTTATCACCATCATTTACTCCACTTTCATAATAGCTAAACTGGACGTATTTTTCCAGGGACCTACTGCAGTTTTCTATGCCTGGTTGGCACTTAACAAATGAAAGAATCTGAACTTTTGAATTAGAATGATCATGAGATGAAACAGAAAGTGATTTAAAAATCTTTCCTTGATTTCATGAGCCTTTGTTTTTAATGATAGTCACAAAGCTCCTGGAATTTTCCATTTAGCTATCTTCCACTTGTGGCTTCACATATGCAATGAGAAAAGTTGGGTAATAGAGGGAGACGCTGGGCAGGGCAATTATTTGACCTACATTCCTTTGCTCTGGTGTTCAAGAGGCTTTATTCACAGTCTTGAGTAACAGCAAACATTCCATCTTCTGCGGGCAGCATTCTTTCTTGCTGAGGTAATAGATGCAAGCAAAGTGGTGGGGTGCTCAGACACAGGTGAGCTGCCTGGGCTGCTCTCCAGGAAAAGGAGGTGCCAGGTGCCACCACATGGCACAGTGCAAAGGAAGCAGGTTCGGGGCCACAGACTTGCACTTGAACCCTAACCCTGGGCAATGACTTAGCCTCTCTGAGCCTCAGCTTTCTCATCCATGAGATCATGAAATGAAGGATTACCAAGAGCATGGCACCGAACCTGGCACAAAATAAAGCATATATATCCAGTGAAAGTCTCCTCACTGCCTCCTTTGTGCCAGGCTCTCCTTGAGCCAGGTGCCAGGGACACAGATGACCCAGGTCACAAGACAGACAGCCTGACAGTGTTAACTGGCCAGCAGACAGACTGTCCAACAGAGGGCCATGTGAGGGAATAAAGGATGGTGGTGAGAACACATGGAAGACAGAAACTGAGACCTGATGGATGAGTTGGGAGTGTGCCACCCAACCTGGTGGGAGATGGGAAGGAAGGGTGTGCAGGAAAGTGCTGGGCACACAGAGAAGTTCAATAAAGCTAGCCAGGGCCAGAGGGGTGGGACGGGTGGGGTCTCATTTAAAAATTTGGACCTTATCCTAAGAATAATGAGAAACCTACTGCAGGGTTTTAAGTGGAGAAGTGATACCAGAGATTTGGATTCTAGAAAGATAACTCAAGGTCGAGACTGGATTTGAGGGGGAGCTGTGCTGAGGTCTGGAGTCCAGTTCAGTTGAGAGGCATTCGAGGTCTTTTAGGTGAGACATGATGGAGGCCTGGTCTTGGAAAGAGGAGGCTTCCAGGGAGAAAAAAGTGGTGCTTTCTTTCAATCACTTACCCCACACGTATTAATCGAGCACCTATTATGTACCATGCACTGTTCTAACTGCCTAGGATACCGTAGTGAACAAAGTCCCTTGCTCATGGAGCTGCATTCAGCACATAACACAAATGAATATAAATGAAACGCATATAACACTCTGATTTTATGACCAAGTTGATACCCACCTCCCCGATCCCACTTTAAGAAGGAGAGGTCAAGCAGAGCTGAGCATGTTTCAGGCCAGCCTCCCGGGGCACAGGATTAGTGCACATCTCTGACCAAGAGAATGGCACACCTGAGTCCCAAGAGCCAGAGTTTTCTGATCTCCTCCGGGAACCCCCCTTGCAGCTGCCCCTCCCCCAGTAACAGATACAGAAAAGGGACCAATTCAAAGCTACTCAATGCCAGGGTCACAAACTCAAATGCCTTCAGGAGCAGAATATCATTATTGGCTTTATGTTACACAGATGGTGTCTGGTGCTAGAAGGTGAACTTTGCAACGAGTCCGTTGGGTCTAAGGAGCACAGACCGCCATAGTTATTGCTGCTGTGAGGCTGTAAGGCAGTGGTTCCCCACGTGTGGTCTTCAACAACTAGTGCGCCAAGAGGGTCCCAGTGACAGACGGAGAACTGAACATGCCAGATCTTTCTTTTGTTCCTCTTGGCCCATGACCTACAGCTGCATGACGTTCCATTTTCACACAGGGCAGAGGTGCATGTGCAGACCCAGACACCTTAAGTCATATGTGCAAATTCATACGTCTTCAATACAGGCCAGGCAGGTCTCTAACTAAGGAAAGCTCCCCACAGGTGCTGAGAGAGTAGACTTCATCTAAGGGGACCCAGATAGCGCTGTACACGGCCAACTGTGTGTGGCTGTGTAGAAATGCCGGTCATGGGATTTTTATGTGAAAATCCTCCTTTTTATTTTTATTTTTTTCAGAATATAAAATAAATGTCTTGAAGAAAATCCTCATTTTTAAAATGTTGGTAACTGAGTCCATTTTTTAAGCATGCAATTTGTAATCATCTGTGGGCTGGATACTCCCTTGATCTTTTCCGAGGCTGCCGGGCAAAACCCTTCACTTCTGGCAGCTACTTTTCTACCCTTTTCACTCCCCACTGAGCCCTTTAGTCCCTCATTATGTCCAATAGGAGTGACCCAAAATTGGCCAAAATGTTCTTGCATTTATACAAAAGTTATATACAAAAAGAAGTTTGTGCATACAAGGATTTTATATAAGAAGGAATTTTCAGTTGGGGGAAGTTAGGTTGTAATGTTGTAAATGTTGTTTCTCTAAGGGGAGAAATTTCTGAATTCTAGTCAACTTACAAACACATGGAACACAAACATTTATTTATAAATAAAAGAGAGAAAGTGCATGCAGATGTATTAAATATATATTAACACACACTACATGTAAGTACATAATACATTTTTCTTAGGAATTGTCAGATACTTTTTCCTGAATCAAAGGCCTACTTAAAGTAAAAAAGAAAGAAAATCAATATATTCTGTATGGGGCTTCCCTGGTGGCGCAGTGGTTGAGAGTCACGGGTTCGTGCCCCGGTCTGGGAGGATCCCACATGCCGCGGAGCGGCTGGGCCCGTGAGCCATGGCCGCTGAGCCTGCGCGTCCGGAGCCTGTGCTCCGCGACGGGAGAGGCCACGGCAGTGAGAGGCCCGCGTACCGCAAAAAAAAAAAAAAAGTATATATATTCTGTATGGATATTTTATCACTTTTATGGTGAACAGTTAGGTGAATAGGTGCCTCTATTCTGGCCTTACGTAGCTTTAGATTATTTTTAAAATTAAATTCATGTTTTAGGAAGGACCAGATGTTTTGCGCCTCCTTTTATGATTGAAATCTTTTTCTTTCTAAAATTAAGGTATTTTCTTCTAAAAGAAATAATCCATTTGATCAATACTACTACTGTATTTGTGTGCACCTTACAATTTTATAAATTTCTTTCATACACAATATCTTTATAATCACCTTCTCACTTTTATTCACATCCTTAAAAACATCTCTAGGAGGAAGAAAAACAGGTTTCACTGAAATAATAAAAATAAAAGGTTTAGTGCAGTGCCTAACACTCGATAATCATGCAACATGCCAACCGTTGTTATTGCTACGATTAATATTATCCCTCTTGTTATAAGCCTGATTGACAGTTGAAGAAACTGAGTCTTAAGTAACAAGTCCACTAGGGTTATAAAACTAGTGAGTTTTAGAGACTAAACTTATTAAGATATGGTTCTACTGATCTAAACTTTATAGACTTTCATTTATAACAAATAAAAACTAAAGAACAAATGAAAAGAAGCTTTTGTTACTAGAGCACCTATTTATGTCCTGGGTGCGTTGCACGTATTCGTTGGTTTGATTTTTTTTTTTTTTTTTTTGCAGGAACTGTTTGAGATTTCATTTTATAGATAAAGACACTGGAGCTAGTAAGGGGTTAAATTACTTACCAAGGTCACATTGCAAGTAAGTGACAAAGCCAAAAAGTGCTCCTAGGTCTGAAGCCAAGGCCCCTGACTACCTTCCAGAGCACGCTGTCTCTTACTAACATTGTATCTAATTGACGCTTGCAAGTAACAAGTATTTTCTTTTTAACTGATAGTAAGCATTTGTGTCACTAGGAAAACAGTCTTCATTTCATAAAATCGCCAGCTAAAGCAGGAGAAAGCAGTCATCTTGAATAGACAGGGTTTTCTGTAAAATAAACGAAAAGGTTTTGTTCTTGTTTTCTTTTTCTTTTTTTTAAAGAAATCTTTATTTTTTTCCCTGTCTGGGAGATGGCCTTTCCGATGTTATACTGTGGATAGAATTCATTCTGTAGGACGTGAGTGGGATTTGGGGAGTATGACGGAAATAACTGATGAATCCATATCCCATTAGTAAGTGGCTTGTCACGTTAAAAACAGTGCCATTCTGATATCACAGATGCATGGAGAAAACATAGACAGTGGATATAGGGAAGTATCCATTCAGATTAGGTTTTGCAGTGAGTAACAAAACAAAACAAAAAGATGCCAGTGCCTCAAATAAGATAGAATTTTGTTTCTCATGCATGTAAAAGAAGTGTGGAGGTCAGGAATCTCAGGCAGTTTCAAGATGACTGAAGATTGTTTTCTGTTTTGCTGCTCTATCCATCCTTAATCCTCAGTACAAGGCTTTCTGCCTTGTGGTCCAGGCTGGCTGCTTAAACACCTACTACCATGTCATAATCTGGCCAGTGGGAATGAAGAAGGGCACGTCTCCCTACCTTTAAGGACACTTTCCAGAAGTCATACATGACATCTTTGCTTCGATCCATTTAGCCAGAATGTAGTCCCATGGTTGTGAACGCACACAAGGGAGGTTGCAAGGGAGGCTGGAAAATGTGGTCTTTTCGGGGGGGGGGGCGCAGGGGGGTGCGGGGACATATGTTATCAATCAGGAGTAGGGAGAGAACAGATATTGGGGGACTAGTAAAGTCTGCCACAGAAAGAATGGAAAAGAGATATAGAGAAAGATTGACTCTGATCCAGCCTCCGTTCTAGAATACCTTATGTGCACTTGCCTTAGGACAGGAATCCTAGAACAGATGTGCAGATGTGGGTCCTAAACTTGTCCTCTTTGAAGGAATGATAGAAATCTTTAGGAGCCCGTGTCTTAAAAAAAGAATCAAAGATGACAATAATCTGTATTTTTTTAGTAGCTCCTTCGCACACTGCTTCACCACAAAGAAGATCTGCCTGGGGAATTACATCATTAATGAATCACTAGCTCCAAACCTACAGTGGCTATCCGAAGCTTTCGACTTCCATTTCGAAGTCTCTGCTGCCTGACACAGATACAGACTGTGTACAAGGGATTTCAAAAGTTCTTGGCCAACTGCTCTCATCAGTAAACATTCACCCAGGGGAATCTCACCACGGGTGGGAAGTAAATACAGTTGTTCCTCCTTATCTGTGGGGGCTTGGTACCCAGGACCTGCCACGAATACCAAACTCTGCAGATGCTCAAGTGCCGTAGCCATTTACAGTGAATCATAAACATAATACGAGGTACGAGGATGCGGACCCCATGGATGTGGAGGGCTGACTGTAGATACACTGAGAAGAATGTTAAGGGAGCTGGCCGCTTTTCTGCCAGAGTTCTCCTTTCCTCTAAAGGAATATTGAAATAATAATGCTAGTAACTATTCTTTGAATGCCAAACCCATTACATGTTACTACACTTAAACTTCAAAGCAACTCTGAAAGGTAGGGTTTTATTCATTCTCACGTTACAGACATAGAGGCTCAGAGTCACATAACTAGTATGGGGAGTTACTGAGATTTGAATTTGGGTCTGATGGACTCCAAAATCTATACCCTTTATCACCAAAAAGGAACAAGGACCCCTTCAATGTCTTTTTTGTGTGTGTGTGTAACAGCCTAAGGGAAGTAGGGACGTGCAGTCAACTTTTCCTGATCCCCGGAGTTGTGTTAAGGCTCCCTCGACCCTCTCATTGGTTCTTTACTGAACCAATGGACTATAGGTAAAACCTCAATACAGTCAACTGTAGAAAATGCCACTGTTTTAGAGCTGTGAGGGTATAGATTGCTTAGGGCTGAGCAGGTGAGAAGGTCAGTATCAAAGAGCTGGGGCTCTGTCCCCATTTTTTTGCTTTTCAAATGTATGCTTTCACCACTGTACTCTTTTTTTTTTCCAGTCACCTTCGTCTAATAGCTGTTCCTCCACACCTGGTGGTTGCCAGATGACTGTGTATATCTCTAGAGCTTTGGGTTTTTTCATCCTAATCCTTGGAGAGAGAGGGAGAGGGAGAGGGAGAGAGAGCGAGATTTACAGAAGCTCTCCCAGAAGAACAAGGAAACTACTGGCTGTCATCCTCAGAAAATTTCTTCTCAATCTCTATTGGCCCACATAGGGCCACCTGTTTATCTCTGAGCCAATACTGTGGAGTGGGGGGGGGGGGGGTAGGATAATGCAAATTAACTTAGGCGGAGCCACAAATCCCACTCCCAGATCAACTTCCCCCAAGAACCTGGACTTTTGCAAGAGCAGCTGAGAGTAGCCAAATAAAAGTTAAGGCTGTTATTAAAAGACTGGGAGTGGGGTTTGGGAAAGCATCCACGGTGTCTTTTAGACTCTCCCTGTTGTGAGAATCATCCCCCACCCACCCCTAGCAGCACCCCAGGAACTGGGGCTCTTAGCTGACTCTCGACTTTTGGAAGGCTGCTGACCCCTAGTGTTTGGAGTAGAGCATTAGCGAGGGAGAATCCAGAGATTGAGTTAAGCTGCAAAATGAGAATCACAGTAGCTGTGTCACCCGCTCCCCTTCGCGCACAGTGAGGGTGTTAGCAAAGTGAAACTCCTAGAAGTAATTTAATCAATATGTGAGTTTAGTTAGAACCTTTCCAAAGACCTTCGAGACCCAGTACACAGGCCTTCCCTGACCTTGCAGACCTGCGCCTTTCAGAGCACACTCTGGAACCCTTGTCACACCTGTGAATAGTCATCCCAAGTATTTCTTCCTCCCTAGATGGAGGCTGTGCTCTCTGCGGTCAGACCTGGCTGTGAAGCCCCCAGCCTTGAGCACCCAAGCCTCAAGACTTAGTGAAAACTTGTATAAGTAAATGAAGAGCCCAGATGTTGCTCAGCTCTCCTAGCCCCTTTCCCAGCTACTACTTTCACTTATAAAGATCAAATAGATCAGCCTAACTGTACTCACAATAATAAAAAGTAAATAAATAAATAAGCAACCAATTGTGTTTGGAATATGTACGTATAAATATGAAAATATGCCAACAACCCAAAATACACGTGCTTTGTGATGATAGGATAGCAGACAAGACTGATTTGACTTCTGTGCAAATCAGCAAGTACCACTGCTGTCAGCTCTCCTTTGATCTGTAGACAAGCCGTGTTAGATGGGGTCCTTCTTTGGTCTGTGCTTTTGGGGTAACAGGACTTTTCCGGCATTCCATGCTTTGGGATAAAGGGTGGAAAGGGAAAGCAAGAACATGGTAATGATAATACAGGATGGCTTTCAAGAAGATAGAATAAGGTTTTGTTTTGTTTTGCTCTTAATTGACTTCTAATTCAAGCGTAAATGTGACAGCTCTCAAGATAAGAGAAATTTTGCACAAACCCGTGAGTAGAATGAACTGCCACTAAGCCGTGGAGGGCACCGAAGGGCAGATGGGATTTCTCAGTCGGAGTTCAGGGAGCGAGTTCTGGGAAATGGTGGCAGCCACAGCTGTAGAAGCCCTAACCGCGGTTCGGTTCTGTTTGTCAGGGCTAGCTGCTGTTCAGGGAAGGAGCTGTGCTGGCCCAGTCCAAGGCCCTCTCCTGACACACAGCCTGCGAGGTCCCCTCCGGGAGAGGAGTCCCACACTGTCCTTCTCTTCCTTCCCCTTTTCACACGGAGAAACAAAATGGGAAAATGGGTTATGGGATGGGGAAAATTAAATCACTGATACAACGTGACTGGGAAAACTGACCTATATCATTGTGTCCTAAAGTATTATATCCGTTTTGCCTGCCTGCTCTTATCTCTTAATTAAGTAAGGGAAATGCTGTTCATTGTCAAGACTGTTACCATTAATACAATTTGGTATTTTGGAGAGAATGAAGATAGGTACTAAATATTTATTCTGGTGTTCAGTTGACAAATTTCACCATTCCGCTTTGGATTCATTCTTCTCCTTTGAGATAGATACTTGGTGTTCTTACAGAAATATGGGTGTTATTCAGTCAGTGTTTAACTGACTTCTAAAAAGCCACTAAATTTGCAAACTGATCCCAATCAGCTAGTTTGAACAGTCTCCTATTTTACACTGTATTTGTGCTTCAGGGAGAAAGTAATGGAAAAGCGTCCATGTTGGCTTTGTCAAACCGATGTATGAATAGTAGACAAGCAATGGATGACCGGGGTTCATGCCTGCAGAGCCACTTGTACACCTGCTTTCCAAAGCACTTCACATGGTCCCACACTTTTTAATGTGCCAAGTACATGAATTTAGGTGGTGTGTTCTTCTAAGTGCTGGCTCTGATTCTGTATGAATTACATTCCTAATTCTGTTAGGAAGGTTGCAACACTTTGGGTAGGAAAAGAGAAGTATTTTTAGAAATTTGTTCTCTACGGGTTAACTTTTGTCTCCAGGGTGTTTTCTTTGGTTTTGTTTTCATTTGTTTTATGTGTGTGGTTTTTTGTTTTTGTTATTTTGCTCTTCCCCTCCCTTCCGCACCCCCCCCCCACGCCCTGCAGTTACAATTATGTGTGTGTGTGTGTGTGTGTGTGTGTGTGTGTGTGTGTGTTTGAATAGATGATATCTAATTAGGAATTCTCTTGAGAAAAATTTTCAGCCTGAGAAATATGGGGAAACCATAGCTGAAGAACTCTAAGGCAGCTGTTTAGTTTTGGCAAGAAAAAAATTAGGTCTTAATCTTCTTTATCGGGTGTGTGAGGCACCTTTGTGCCACTCTGCAGTGTGATCTGTGAGGAGAGAGGCTAGTGCACAGGCAAGTGCTTTCCACCTGCAGTCTCCTTACATCCTCCCAGTAGCCCTTTGAAGCAGGTATTATCATTCTGCTTGTACAGGTGAGGAAATTGAGGCTTAGATAAATTACGGGATTTGCCCAAGGCGTAGGCGCTAAAGGGTGTGGCGAAGTGAATCCTTGCATTTGCAAACTCAAGAGCTCTGTTCTTTCTACTATTCCAAGTGGCTCAGCTCTCAAATTTTTGTCTTAGAAATAAAAATACAAATAACAACAAACATTTGTTCAGCTTTAGTGTTTCTCAACAGAGTAACAGACAGTTTCTCTGGAGCCCTTATGTTTTCACTGAGAATTTGATTGTTTTTGATTGTTTGAATAGATGATATCTAATTAGGAATTCTCTTGAGAAAAATTTTCAGCCTGAGAAATATGGGGAAACCATGCTGAAGAACTCTAAGGCAGCTGTTTAGTTTTGGCAAGAAAAAAATTGCCAAATTTTTTACAGCGTACTCTGGAACATCTGGATCATCCCTTTATAGCAGAGTAATCCTCTATTACGTAAGCAGTGCTGGTTTTATTTGTGTTTCCACTGACCCCAAGAAGTGTTTCTCCACCCTAGAGATTGCTAGCTGCTTTACCCAATATCCACTCTTTCTTTCTTCCTTACTAACAGGACCCTGATTTGACAATACATTTCCCAGCCTTCCTTGAAATTAAGAATGGTCACATGACACTGTTCTAGCCAATAATATGCAAGAGAGTTATTGGGTGGGGCTTCCCAGAAGATTCCTTAAAGGGGGCCGACTTAGCAGGCTAATGCCTTTTACACTCTGTTCTTTCTCCTTTTGTAGCTTGGACGAAAGTCAAGCTATGACCAAGAGGGCGAGAACACATGCTAGGGATGGCTGCAGATGGAAAAGGCTGGGTCTCTAATGACTACAAGAAACATCATAACAGCCCTGGACTTGGCTGTCTACAGACACCTCATTATATGGGAACACTAGCTCCCTAATTTTTAAAGTAGCTTTATTGAGATATAATTTACATACCGTAAGATTTACCTCTTTTAAATGTACAATTCAATGATTTTTAATAAATTTTCAGAGTTGTGCAAATATCACCACAATCCAAATTTAGAACATTTCCATCACCCTCAAACGATCCTGCCTGCCCATTGACGGTCAATTCCCAGTCCCACGCCCAACGCCTGGCAACTACTGATCTGCTTCCTGTCCCTATAAGTTGGACATTTCGTATAAATGGGACCATACAATATGCAATCTTTTGCATCTGGTTTCTTTCACTTAGCTTATTGTTTTTGAGATTCGTCCATGTATCAGTAGTTTATCCCTTCTTATTGCTGAATAAGATTCCATTGTATGGCCGTCCCATGTTTCGTTTATCTATTCACCAGTTGATGGATATGTGCTTGTTTCCATTCTTCTGATATAATGAATAATGCTGCTATGAGCACCTACAGGTCTTTTGTGAGATACGTGTTTTTATGGCTCCTGGGTAGGTACTTAGGAATGGGATTGCAGGGTCATAGGGTAAATTTACGTTTAATTTTCTTTTAAGAAACTGCCAAACTTTTTCATAGTGTTTGCACCATCTTACATTCCCATCAGCAAAGTATGGGCATTCTAGTTTTTCCATATCCTCACCAATAATTATTTTATCTTTTTGATTCTACCCATTCTATTGGGCATGAATCGGTATCTCATTGTTGTTTTAATTTTCATTTTCTTAATGACTAATGATGCTGAACCTCTTTTCATGTGCTTATTAGCCCATTTTTAAATTGGTTTGTTTGTCTTCTTGTTGACTCGTAAGAGATCTTTATATATTCTGGATATCAGAAATAATATTTGAACATATTTTCTCTCAGACCGTGGCTTATCTTTTTTATTATTGGTAATTTTTTAAGCACAACAATTTTAAAAAATATTTATTTATTTGCTTGTTTGTTTATTTTGGCTGCTCTGGGTCTTAGTTGCGGCACATGGGATCTTCGTTGTGGCATGCGGGCTCTTAGTTGCGGCATGCATGCGGGATCTAGTTCCCCGATGAGGGATGGAACACAGGCCCCCTGCGTTGGGAGCGCGAAGTCCTACCCACTGGACCACCAGGGAAGTCCCAAAGCACAACAATTTTAATCTTGGTGAAGTCTATTTTTTCTTTTTTCTTTTTTTTTTTTTTTTTCTTTTACGGATCATGCTTTTGGTGTTATGTTTAGGAACTCTGCCTAACCCAAGCCACAAAAGATCTTCTATATTTTCTCCTAGGAGTTTTATAGTTTTAGCCCCTACATTGGTCTGTGATCCATTTTGAGTTCATTCTTGTATATGAGTGAGGTAAGTGTGTAAATTCATCTTTTTGCATGCAGATATCCAGTTGTCCCAGCACCATTTGTTGAAAGACTGCAGTTTCCCCTATTGGGTTACCTTGGTACCTTTGTCAAAAATTGGTGGGCCATAAATGTAAGGGTTTAAGACAAATATCATATGATATCACTTATATGTGGAATCTAAAAAATGCTACAAATGAACTTATAAACAAAACAGAAGCAGACTCACAGACATAGAAAACAAACTTATGGTTACCAAAGGGGAAAGGAGGGGGAGGGATAAATTAGGAGTTTGGGATTAGCAGATACACACTACTATATATAAAATAGATAGACAACAAGATCCTACTGTATAGCTCAGGGAACTATATTCAATATCTTGTAATAACCTATAATAGAAAACAATCTGAAAAAGGATATATATATATATATGTATAACTGAATATATGTATGTATATGTATAACTGAATCACTTCTCTGTACACCAGAAACTAACAGAACATTGTAAATCAACTATACTTCAAAATAAATAAATAAATTAATTAATTAAAGAGTTTATTTCTAGATTCTCAATTCTTTTTTTTTTTTAAACATCTTTATTGGGGTATAATTGCTTTACAATGGTGTGTTAGTTTCTGCTTTATAACAAAGTGTATCAGTTATACATACACATATGTTCCCATATCTCTTCCCTCTTGCGTCTCCCTCCCTCCCACCGTCCCTATCCCACCCCTCCAGGCGGTCACAAAGCACTGAGCTGATCTCCCTGTGCCATGCGGTTGCTTCCCACTAGCTATCTACCTTACGTTTGTTAGTTTATATATGTCCATGACTCTCTCTCGCCCTGTCACAGCTCACCCTTCCCCCTCCCCATATCCTCAAGTCCGTTCTCCAGTAGGTCTGTGTCTTTATTCCTGTCTTACCCCTAGGTTCTTCATGACATTTTTTTCTTAAATTCCATATATATGTGTTAGCATACGGTATTTGTCTTTCTCTCTCTGACTTACTTTACTCCGCACGACAGACTCTAGGTCCATCCACCTCATTACAAATAGCTCAATTGCGTTTCTTTTTATGGCTGAGTAATATTCCATTGTATATATGTGCCACATCTTCTTTATCCATTCATCCAATGATGGGCACTTAGGTTGTTTCCATCTCCGGGCTATTGTAAATAGAGCTGCAATGAACATTTTGGTACATGACTCTTTTTGAATTATGGTTTTCTCAGGGTATATGCCCAGTAGTGGGATTGCTGGGTCATATGGTAGTTCTATTTGTAGCTTTTTAAGGAACCTCCATACTGCTCTCCATAGTGGCTGTACCAATTCACATTCCCACCAGCAGTGCAAGAGTGTTCCCTTTTCTCCACACCCTCTCCAGCATTTATTGTTTCTAGATTTTTTGATGATGGCCATTCTGACTGGTGTGAGGTGATTAGATTCTCAATTCTGTTCCATTTATCTACATGTCCATCCTTATGACAGTGCCACACTATCTTGATTAATGTACCTCTGTAGTTAAGCTTTGAAATTGGGAAGTGTACGTTTTCCAACTTTGCTCTTTGTCCAGATCACTTTGGTGTTTCTGGATCCTTTGCTTTCCCATATAAGTTTTTGGAGCAGCTTGTCAATTTCTGCCAAAATCCTATTGAAATTTTAATAGGAATTGTGTTGAATCTATAGATCAATTTGAGGAGAATTGCCATTCCAACCCATGAATATAGAATGTCTCTCCATTTATTTAGGGTTCTTTAATTTCTCTCAACAATATTGTGTAGTTTTCAGTGAATAAATCTCATACTTCCTTTGTCCCTTAAATCTTAAGGTCATTGTTTTATGGCCTTTCTTCTGCTAAATTGAAATCCTGCTGTATGTTCTAATGGCCAAATAAAATAGAAAATTAAAGGAACAGAAGTGGACTTAACATACATAAATGATATTTTTATGTGAAGGTCAAATGATGTCGTGGTTCATTGTATAAATGACAGGTTTCACAGTGGATAAAATGGAGACAAATGTTGAGAAAATGGAATTATTACATGGCATCTCCAATCCAAATGAACCTTTGCCTTAAAGTTAGTATTGTATGTATAAAAGCCAATAAAGCAACATCACCTGTCACAACTCCGCATTTGTTCATTGAAATTGATTGTATATCATTTTAATTTATATTTGTTTATAAATTTGTTTGTATTTTATGTGTTAGCAGCATAAAAATTTATACCTAGTTTTACATTTATTGGCCCAATATTTTTTTCCCTTCAATAAGTATCTAGTATTCAACACTGGAAAGCACTGGTTTTAGTTCATTAGTGTACAAAGCACTTTCAGTTCACCATCTTACTGTTCTCACAGCAATCCTGGAGCTTGGGTAAAATAAGGATTCTTAATATCCCACATTATAAATGACTAAACTAAGATTCACAGAAATTAAGTGATATGTATAATTTTATACATCTATACGTGGCAATTCCGGGATTTAAAATTAGCATTTCAGGCTCCAAATCCCTTAGTCTTTTCGCTACATACATCATTGATTATTGATCACTTTCTTAAACCCTGCCAAGGATACAAGAGAAATATAAAATTTAGGTAGGGAGGGAGATAAAACCCATGAAACATGCTAAAAGTAAAGTTAGTATAACAGAGCCCACAGCGCAGACACAAAGTTCTTTTGGCAGCTACAGAATGCAGACAGGTGCATGGACCTGAATAATTGAGTAGGAACAATGCAGAGGATACCTTCAGGCAACCCAGATCCATGACGCCACCCACCCCCTTCAAAAGTGAAGCAGTGGGCTTCCCTGGTGGCGCAGTGGTTGGGAGTCCGCCTGCCGATGCAGGGGACACAGGTTCGTGCCCCGGTCCGGGAAGATCCCACATGCCGCGGAGCGGCTGGGCCCGTGAGCCATGGCCGCTGAGCCTGCGCGTCCGGAGCCTGTGCTCCGCAGCGGGAGAGGCCACAACAGTGAGAGGCCCGCGTACCGCAAAACAAAACAAAAAAAGGTGAAGCAGTCATTCCCTGCCCACCCCCGACACTGCTGGGAATGTTGGCAGCTGACAGAGCTCATCAGAGACCCTCTTTGAGGACTGCCCTAGGTGCCTTTGGCGGAAGAGAGCTGCCTTGCCCAAGGTCATACCTTCCTTAGGGCAGCCCATATCCAATGTCCGGTTGAAGCTGAGACCTGATTCTCCCAGCTTGGGTCAACGGTCAAGGGCCAGCCTGGCTCCGAGCTCCCTTACAGGATCAGTGAGGCCTTTGCTGCAGCTGTGTCAGAATTCAGCCTCTCCTTCTGCCCTGTGTTGCTGCCTTTATTCCTTCACAGGGGTCGATCCCCAGGGTGTTCCTCAGTAAAGGTCCTTCTTGCTGGTGATCACCTCAGAGTCTGCTTCCTGGGGAACCGACCTGCATCAAATGATCTCTTGAGGTTTCCAGGCAGCAGAAACAACATGAACAGAGGCCTAGAGGCCGCAATTCCTCTCGAGGATGTAGCAGAGAGAAAATGGAATAGTGTTTTTAAAAGCCTAGAAAAAAATGACCAGATGGTGGAGGACTTTGAAAAACACGGTGAAGTGTCAGCCTTGATAGAGAACGCTCCAGAGAGCCTGGCTGACCCACCCGCTCTAGATGATGCTCCGTGAGAACATTGGAGCTCACCCTGACATTGCTTTTTTTTTTACATCTTTATTAGAGTATAATTGCTTTACAATGGTGTGTTCGTTTCTGCTTTATAACAAAGTGAGTATCATCTCACACCAGTCAGAATGGCCGTTATCAAAAAATCTAGAAACAATCAATGCTGGAGAAAAGAGAACCCTCTTGCACTGCTGGTGGAATGTGAATTGGTACAGGCACTATGGAGAACAGTATGGAGGTTCCTTAAAAAACTACAAATAGAACTACCACATGACCCAGCAATCCCACTACTGACATTCCTTTTGAAAAGTGAATGCGTAACCCAGACACATCAGCCCTGGCCTTGGGGCAATAAGCGCTAATCCCTCAGTGATCCTGTGAATCGGGCCCTGAAGCTGGAGAGGGAAGATCTGAATTTAAGATCTCCCTTGCCAGCTTTCTACCTGTGTGATTTTAGAGCTTCTGTTCCTCATTTGGAAAATGGATATGCCGTGAGGATTGAAGTATTCCTAATTTCACTGGCATTTCATTGGTGTCATGTGACAGGAGGCTTCCCTGGCCAAAATAACTGGGTGATGCTAGGCTAAACTTCGTTCGATGGGTTTCTTTACTGTAGGATTTCTCGGTCTTGAATATGCTGCTGTGCCTTGTGATCTCACAGAGGGGGATGAAATTCAAATCATCGTACCTTAACTTAACAGAAAGATCTTTCCCCACTCCTGACACTTTCCAGGGAGCGTCTAATAGGCTTGTGTCCTACTGAAGTCATATTGAGAAGCTGGCCCGTCACAGAGTAGGCAGTTAATAAAGGATAAACTGGATTCTATCGATCACCATAGTCTGCCCTGCCTTGGCCTTAAACTAAGTTAGGAATCTCTCAGGACTATGTTAAGACTTCTCAGGGACTCTGGTACTCAAGATCAATGTGGTCTTGCTTATTTAGATTTGGTAAGGTATAATTCACTTCAAGGGTATCCAAATCATGACATGTATCTTTTAAAGAATGATACTCTCTCAAGCCTTTAGATTAGGGGGATTCATGGGTTTCCAATGCATGCCCTCTCCATTGGACTGGCAGTGGCCACCATGCTGTGCTGAAACGTATGGCGGCTGCCTCGTGGGGACAGAGCAATGTGTTGAGGAGGATGCTGGAGCTGTGTCTGGGCTGTGTGAGCAAGGATGCTCTGATGGATAAGTGATGTCATCTGTTGTCACAGCCTTAGTTACCTTTATTTCAGACCATAGTTAAATTTAACTTACACATCCCTTTACTTTTTGAAGACAGTGGGAGAATAAAGTATACAAACTATCTCAGGTGTGGCATGTTCAAAACCAACTCATCATCATCTTCTCCTCTTACTCGAGTCAGTGCCAGTACCTTTCATCTCAGCTAACGGCAATGGCCACCACCAAGGTACACGTGATTCCTCCCTGCTCTTCCTTTCCTAGAATCAATCAGTCACCAAGTCTTGTCAATTTTACCTTCTAAATGTGTCTCAAATCATTCCCCTCCCCATTGCAGCTACTGCGCTAATCCTACAAATGCTATTATCTCTCACCCCGACTGCTACAGCTTCTTCCATCCGGCCTCCCTGCCTCCAGCCCTGTACCCTTTAAATCCTCCCCCAATCTACCTGTCTACCTGTTCAGGTGGGTCTCCTTCTCAAATCCTTTAATGACTTCCTCAGGGTAAAGCCTAACCTAAATGTGGCAGCAGAGGCCTCCCATATCTGGGTCCTTCCCTGGTCTCATTTCATGCTTCTGTCTGATGCTCTAAGAGAGCAATCTCTCTGACCTGCCTGATTCACCTTGTTTCTAGCTTCCATGCCTTTGCTTCTGCAGTACCCTCTGCCTGAAATGTTTCCTCCACCCTGTTCACTCTGCCCTTTACTTGCCCAGTTAATTCCTACTCATCGCTGAAACTCAGCTCGGCCATCGCTAACTACAGAAAACCTTTCCTGACCTCTCCTTCCTCCAGACTTGGTTAGGTGCCCTAACCTGTGACGTCTATTATGTATAAATAGCATAAATCTGTAATGTATAGTATGATTGTCTGTTTATGTGTCTGTCTGCACTTTGAAAATGGGGTTTGTGTTATTTCATCTCTGTTCCTTGCACCTGTTAACATGACTGCTTTATCTGAAACATTCAATAGATAATGTGTGGACCAAGTGAAGGAATTAAATATCTTTGATGAATAAAACTAAGCTAACAGCAGCCCATGCACATCAAAAATATAACCCATACTCAAGTAAAAAATTTTCTTTGTGGATTAAGAACCATTGCCATGCCTGGGTGGTGAGGTTTGAGAGAGGAAAGCAAGCGATGGGTTTCATGAGTGAGAGTAGAAGAGTCTAATACCTTAAGCGTCACATAAAGCAACGTGGACACTGAATTGCATCTGGTTTCCAGGGAAAGAAAGTCACTCTGAGAAGTGCTTAGCCGGGTTTAAAGTAATTTTCCCACTTTCGTATGGCCATTTTGGTGTTGGACCCTATCTGTACTTCGTGGCTGACTTTTTAAAAATGCCTACAATTCGGCTCATTTTTCTCGTGGATTACTATAAAAAGAACACCTTCTTACTACTGATTAGATCAGATTTCAGTTAACTCGTGTGACCCTATGGTGAATGACCGAGTGGATTAAAACGTGTTTTCAACTAAAGCATTTTTTATGACAACAGAGGAGGAATTGAGTGTAGCCTGTCACCTTCTGGTTAAATTCCTTATTGTACTTCTGTCACTGTATCTTTCCTATGGCCAGGACTTCTGCCAGTGACAGCCTCTAAGCCTTGCTTTTTGAATGGCTCCGGGAATATGGACTTCCAGACTCTCTCTAGCGCCCTCATTTGTTTTGATTTTCCTTTTTATACGCATACACCCACAATAGGCCACAGTCCAGGAACTCGAATTTAAAATGAACATGCAGTCCCCTCACACTCGTCTGATGGCGAGACCCTCAGCAACTGTGGTCGACTGAAGCCTAGACACACATCCTAAACTCAGAAAACCCACTGAATGGTCAGCAGCAAAAGAGGGTTTACAAAGTCGTATATGTCACACTCAAGTAGGACAGGAGTGCATAAAGAGGTAAGCTACAATTGTGTGGCAATTTCACTCATCCTCAAATGATGCTGAATGAAAAAAACACTTTACACAAAGGTAATAGTTTCAGTGCTCTTATCACGTGGCCCCCAGGCAGAGCACTGTGTCTCATGCTAAAGTTCTAGGGATGAAAAGCAATTGAAAAGCTGTAAACAATAGCTGGGGATACTTTCAACTGGGAACAATAACACTCTGAGATTCAAAATCAAAGTGGACAGGGGCTTCCCTGGTGGTGCAGAGGTTGAGAGTCCGCCTGCCAATGCAGGGGACACGGGTGCCCTGGTCCGGGAAGATCCCACATGCTGCGGAGCGGCTGGGCCCGTGAGCCATGACCGCTGAGCCTGCGCGTCCGGAGCCTGTGCTCCGCAACGGGAGAGGCCACAACAGTGAGAGGCCCGCATACCGAAAAAAAAAAAAAAAAGTGGACAGAGTGTGAAAATAGTGCAGCAAGTCTGATCACTGTTACGCCTCCTGAACATTTTGTCATCAGCATCTCTCCCTGCTCCCCTCTTGTTCCTAATCACCTCAGGTTTGTGTCCTCTTCCCCAGGAAGGGGCAGCATGGCGCCGTGGGCAGAGCACTGTCTGGGAGTCTGCTGGGCCTTTGTGTGTCCCTAGGGCAGCCTGCGGTGGGGAAATCACTGCCACCACCATCAGCGTCCTCAGCGCCAGGAGCTGTGCCAGGTGCTTGGCACTTGTGATCTTGTGCAGCCCTCATAACCGCACTGCAAGGAGGCACTGAGGCTTGGAGGGGCCACGCTACCTGCCCAAGGACACAGAGAGACAATCAGGCATGGCTGGCCCAGAGGCCTGCTCTGGTCTGTGCTAACATCATAGATCCTTTTCCTTCCTGGCAACTGAAGACTTTTTTTACATTAACAAAATTATATGTTATAGGCTCATAATTTAAACATGAAAAATGTTTAATTGTGTGGTCCTTACATGTCCTTACTGTCTTAGTTATCTATTGCTTTGTAACCGTTTACTATAAAATTTAATAGTTTAAAACAACAAACATTTATTATCTCACAGTTTCTGATGGTCGGAAATTTGGGAGCTGCTTAGCTGGGAGGTTCTGGCTCAGGGTCTCTTGTGAGGTTCAGTCAGAATGTCCGTGGGGCTGTAGTCATCCAAAGGCTTGACTGAGGCTGGAGAGTCCTCTTCCCAGATGGCTCACTCACATGGCTGGAGGCTGGAGGCCTCAGTTCCTCACCACGTGGCCCTCCCCATAGGCTGCCTGGGTGTTCTTGCAACTTGGCTGCTAAGTTCCCCCAGTGCAAGTGAATGGGGAGAGAGAAGAGAGAGAGAGAGAGAGAGAGAAAGCAAATGTATCTTTTTGAACCTAGTCTCTGAAGTAGCTGGTGTGTCACTTCTGCTTTTTTTCTTTTTCTTTCTATTCTATACTAGAAAGTCACTAAGTTCAGCCCACACTCAAGGGAAACAGAATGAGGCTCCACCTCTTCAAAGGGAGAGTATCAGACAATTTGTGGACGTATTTTAAACCACCCCACTCTCTCTAACCCACATCCGTACATCTTTTAAGGCAAGCAAAACAGAAGAAACCCCGATCACTAAAAAAGCAAATTGCTTTGCTCTTTATCGTTTAACTTTGTCTTGCATGTTCTGACCACCCAGTGCCTCCAGTTTCCTATCCCTAAACTGCTATCTAAGGAAATGGCTGTTTCCATAGCAGAGAAATCTTTACTTTTCCAAGGAACTTATAAGGACTGGGAAATACAGAGATACAGCTTATCCCCTTGATTAAGCCCTGACTTTGGGGGCTATCTCAAATCTGTCTCCCACTCTTTGTCCTGCAGGCCAGTGGCGTAAGGGGGGCTGAGCTGGTGCCTGGGGCACCCCACAGATTATTCCCCACATGACTTTCTCTTCCTGTCTCCTAGGTGAGGCCTGGGGCTCAGGGTGGGGCTTAGCCATGCCCCCACCCCATGACCTGGTACCCCCCCCACCCTCAGGACGGATGGCTCAGGTAATCAGGTCCTGGGAACCATCTCTCTCTGGGCCAGTTGGTCTTAGTTGCGATTGGTCAGTTATTTCCAGGTTTGAATGAAGGCTGTGTTGGTTACCAGGGTCACACGCCAGACAACCTGGACAGCTCTGCCGATGGCCATTCCCAGCTCTCTGCCCAGAGTCCAGGTGGACATTCCATAAAAAGGCTTCAGTGGTTCTAGGAGGGAAACCCCAAGGTTAATTCTGTATTTTAAAGTGATGTTCTCAGAGTAAGAGAGCAGAACCAGTTCTAGAATCAAGTTGTTTTTACCTTTCCCCTCTGCACCTACCTTAAACAGAATAAGTATTAGGAACTTCTGCCACTTAAAGGTAAATCAGACACCAAGACTAAACACTTGAAATTATGATTTCTTCCTGTGAGGGGAAATGATTAAAATTTCTTAAAATTATAATTACAGACAAGTTATTCTTAAAGAAACATGTATATATATTTTCAAATGAATTTATCAGTAGAGTATAGCCTATTTTAAAATCTTTAGCTTTCATTCTGTCTGAAATTAAACGAATCTTACCCTAAAGCGGTACAGGCAGTTACTAGAGCAAGGTAACTGAAACCTGGAGAAAAGTAAGAAAAGAAGGAAAGTGTGTGCCTCTGTTGGATCATTCATTCAAGAAATGTTTATTGAGGTGACTGCTATATGTGAGGCAGTTTTCTAGATGCTGGAGACAGCTGTAAACAAAACAGTCCCTGCGGCCCTAAAGCTGAAATGATACCAGGAGTTAAACAATAAACAAATAAGCACATATATAGTATTTTCAATGTGGTAAAATTTCCTATGGAGGAAAATAAAGCAGAGCTGGGGGGTGGGGAGTGCGGGGTGGGGGGGGCAAGGAGAGGCATCGAGGTGGGATTACCACGACTTCAGACAGGGTGGTCAGGGAAGGCCTCGCTGCTAAGGCAGCGTTTGAGGGGAGATCTGGAGAAAGTGTGGGAGCAGGTCACAGGCTGTGTGGGGCAAGAGAGTTCCAAGCATGAGAAGCAGAGTGCTTAACTTGATCAAGGGCTAATGAAGAGGGTTTTGTGGCAGGAACTGAGTGAGTAAAGGAAAGAACGGGTCCACGAGTGCCGGGAGGCCGATGAGAGGTCTTTGTGGGCTCCGAGCAGGGATTTGGTTTCTACTCTGACTGAGATGGAGGCTATGAGAGGGTTTTGAGCAGACCTGAAAAGGGATGCAGTCAAATTATCTGTTAGAAGAATGAACTCTGTCTATTTTGTGGAGGGTAGACCAAGGTGGAAGAAATTGGAAGGACAGAAGCAGAACATCTGAGTAGAAGACCTTTGTAACGATCCAGGTGGGAGATGGGGATGGTTCACAGAAGAATGGTAGGAATGGAGGTGGTGAGAAGTGGGCAGATGGTGGATATATTTGAAGGTCCAGCCAAAGAGGTTTTGCTGGTGGGTGGTGGGATGTGAGGGGCAGGGAGGAATCAAGGATGATCCCCAGAGTTTAGGCCTGATGAACTAGAAGCATGGAGCTGTCAGTTACTAAAATGGGAAAGAACAGGTGGAAGAGTTGCAGGAGTTCAGGGCTGGCAGAGATCAGGAGTTCGTTTTAGGATTGATAAACGTAAGATACTTATGAAACGTGCAAGTGGAAATGGCGAGTGGGCAGTCAGATAAAGGGGTCTGGAGTTCAGGAAATGGTCCAGGCCAGAGGTGTAAGTTTTGGAGTCACCAGCCAAGAGACTGGTTGACATTTCCAAGAGAGTGAGTTCAGATAGAGGAGAAACCCAAGGACTGAGCCTTGGGTATTCTAGTGCAGCACTGCCCAATAGAACATTCTGTGATGATGGAAATGTTCTCTATCTACTCTGTCCAGTACAGTAGCCACTAGATGTGGCTGTCGAGCACTTAGGAACTAAGGAACTAAAACTGTAATTTAATTTAATTCAAGTTTAAATTGCCACACATAGCTAGTGGCTACCATATGGGACAGTGCAGCTCCAGTAGGTTCAAGTGGAAGAAATGAGGAGGGAGCCGCAGAGGACAGGCCTTTAATGTAGGAAAAGAACCAGGAGAGAATGTTGTCTAGGCAGCTGACCGTGTTGACTGTTATTCACAGATCTAGTATGAGAAAGACTGGGACTTGTTCTTGGGATTTAGGGAGGTGTAGCCATTTCAATGGCACGGGGGAGACAAAAGCCTCCTCACTGGAGGGTGTTCAATAGAGAATAAAGGGCAGAGAGAAATTGTAGACAGTGAGTCTGGACAGCTCTCCGAAGGAGTGTTGTGGTTGTCTAGGAGAGTGTGGGAGTGAATGGATGGAGAGATATAGAGGAGACCAGGCAGTGCTGAGGGCGCCCTTGGGGTCAGTGGTCATGAATTTAAAGTGAGATCGGTTAGGATGGTTGTGTATTTTTCTCCAGCCGAGCATATCAGCCTGGGAACAGGCACGGAGTAGCAAAGAGCTGAATTATCCACAGTTGGACCTTAACCAGAGGAGTGTGAAGTGAGAGGGGCAAGTGAGAAGCAGAGAGAGAGTTGGTGGCTGCAGCGGGCCATGGAGTCTTCGATGTTGTAGAGAGAGAAGGGAGGACATGACGGGAGAGAGGGGTGGTAGAAAGGTGGGCAGGAAATGGGGTATAGAGCCCAGTGCAGTTGAAGAATTGTTGGAATTAGAATACTAGGGAGAGTTAGCCGGAGTGATAAAGCGAGATTGATGGAGAATAGGAGGCTTGGTCAGTGATGGCAAGGTCAGGATGAGAGCATGGGAGCAGGTATAACTGAGATAGAGTGGAAGAAGAAGGAGTCAAGGAATTTACAGGCCAAGATATGAGAGGGATTGTCTAGCCAACATGGAAACTCCTTGGAATTATAACAGGTCTCACATCGGAGAGGGACTCCTCAAGGCATGAGGCAGAGTAACCTGGGGAGGAATAGGTGACTGTAGCTAGGAGGGCTAGCTAGGGGTGACTGCGGACTCTGATGGTGGGAGAGTCAGAGCAGGGTGTTAGGGAGAGCAACAGTGGTCTGGAAGCAGGAGATGAGCAGGGAGACACCTCCCATCCAACAGGCCCTTTAGCAAGAGGGAGGTGGGAAGGAAAAGAGCCGCCACTTGAAAGAGCTGTAGGGGAGACAGTGCCTTCAGGGACTCTTAGAGCAAGACAGTGAAGCGGGGCCCCTGGAAACGCTGTGGAGGACTTTGGGAGCCAGAGGGGGGTTTACAGAGCCATTGAGGGAGCGTAGCTAGGAGTGAAAAGACCTCGCGGCAAGGTTGATGATGTGTCTCCAAGACAGACAGTGAGGGGAACGCTGCTAGTGTTGGAAGCAGGGGGAGGGTTCTCGCCCAGAGCACACAGACCTCTGGGGTCTTTGGGCTGATAGCAGTGGAGGATGAATGGTCTTAAGCAGAGGATGTGGGTCAGGAGAGAAATTCCCTCCAGAATTACAGTACAGCCCCAGCTGTCCTGTGGTGTCTGCATCCCTTACCCCACTCTTTCTAAACTTAATGCGATTAAGCTTAAACTCATCATTGACCTCAGTTAGCTTCTGCTTCTGCAGTGTGGACTTAATCCCACGCTGGCGCAAGAAAGAATAGCACCAGTGTCAGGGCCAGCTCGGGGCCCAGCAGCTGGCATGTGGTGGGTGCTTGGTAAAGGTCATTTTCTTCTTCTCCTCAGCAGCCTCTGAAATTCCATTTCCTCTCCTACTGAGGCAAGTTACATCTTTCCATTGATATTCGCATGCCAAAATCAAAGATACTTTTTCTTTGTAGCTGAGAACCCATGTAGTTCTCAAAGGAAATGTCTGTATGTCTGGTTCTCTCTCCTCCCCCATCTGCCACCCAGGGTGTCGTGGGCATGTAACCTCTGCAGTTAGCAAAGAGCCCTGGACTTCAAGGGGACCAGCTCTTGGCTTCACGCTCTGCTGCTGCCATCCTGAAATTCTTAATAATTTTTGAACAAAGGGTCCCCATTTTTTTCGCAGGGCCCTGCAGAGTATGTCGCTGGCCCTGTACTTATTCCAACCCCTAAAAGAACAAATAACAGGTAAAGATGACCATGGAGGGGTCAGGCCATTGGATTTATCATCCCGTCCACATGTCAACATTTCAGTGATGAAGGGTCATTTGCAAATAATGAAAACACCCTAACCATATCATTTGTAAATAAGAAAATAATTAAGTGCATCTGAAATCTTATGAACGCCCAATTTTTAATCATCTGTTTTTTTCAATGTTAAGAACCAGCATCACTTTCAGAAGGATTCTTCATTTATTGTCATTACCCCCATGTATTAATACATTAAAAATCTGAAAGTTATTCTTAACTCCAAGTGAAGCATGACTGAATTATTATCACGCCAAACAGAGCGTTGAATCCTTCCCTTGGAGCCTTTCATACCTGCTTGTAGGAACTCTCTTGTCTTTACAGGAGACATTCGTTTCCTATAGTGTGTACAGTCAAGAGCAGTAGCTTTCGGGGAAGGAAAGAGAAACGGTGCAGGGCAGGTATGCATACCGGTTATTTATCTGGGGATAGACGCCATACCTGCCACATTCTCTCACTGTCTGGGAAAAGCAGAGTCCCTACATAGATTAAGGCATTAATCCTGGATTAGGGTGACTTGTGCTAAATGAAGAGACCCCTCAAGTTTCCCAGATTCAGCAGTGCCAGACCTGTGCTCTTTGCATCCTTTGACCAGATTCATGATTAATTTATCATCGAGACAAGGCAAGCGACAGTCCTAAAACTTAGGTAGCTCCTTTACTGTGGAAATCACCATCGGTGATGGGGCTGTGCTGTAGAACAGTAAGTATTTTCTATGGAGATCACGCATGAGGATTAGAGAGACTCAAGCCACGTCCAGCATTTCTTCTTCAAACAGTAGAACACTTTCTGGAAAACCACAGCCTAGATTGTAGCTTGTTGCTTGTTTCTAAGCTGTCATTTTTGTTTGTTTTCCTCTAAGAAAATACATGTGCTAATTTTTTTCTTTTTAATGCCTTTTTGTTCCCACCCTGAATCTCCATGGAAGGCAGGCAGATATTTAAATGTTGATCTTTCACAAACCCAGTTCATCTTCCTACTGGTCATTTTGCATCTTATTCTTTTGGTTAGAAAACTAGTTGGGACTCTTTATCATCCTTAAATATAAGAATTCTGGGGCTTCCCTGGTGACGCAGTGGTTGAGAGTCCGCCTGCCGATGCAGGGGACACGGGTTCATGCCCTGGTCCGGGAAGTTCCCACATGCCGTGGAGCGGCTGGGCTCGTGAGCCATGGCCGCTGAGCCTGCGCGTCCGCAGCCTGTGCTCCGCAACAGGAGAGGCCACAACAGTGAGAGGCCCGCGTACTGCAAAAAAAAAAAATTAAAAAAAAAAAATTCTGACTTCGTACTCTTATCAGTATCCTTTGTTTTGGGGTGTACAAGTTGCCGGTGGTAAATTGAGAAGGGAGGAAAAAACCCCACTAGGCTGTTTCCTTCTTTTTTCTTACAATTTTGGATTCAATTGGAGGCGCCAGTCTAGTGAATGCACTTTAGTGTGCGTTAACCTTACATGGGGAGCTATAAATGATTATTTTTGCCCTCAGGTCCAACTGACAGTCAGTCCTGTCCCTGAGGCAAATCTACAAGGTGAGGGGCCCCTCTCAGCCTGCCAGAGCCTGTTCATAGTGAGGAGGGAAGTGCAGCCAGAAGGGCTCACCCGGCTGACAGACTGGCCGTCACCCACTTAGCTGTCCAGGTGAGGCTTCCCCTGCTCTCTTGAGATGAGGAAGTGGCTACTTGACCGGCTTTGCCACAGTGATGAACTAAGAGCCGCTGATGGCAGGCTCTGTCCTGCCCTGGGTCCCAAGGCCTGATATGAAAGAACTTCAAAGATTTCATTCATTCATTTCTTCAAATATTTGTTGGACACCAGCTCTATGCCTGGCACTGTGCTAGGTGCTGGATGGACAACAGTAGACATGATGGATGAAGCATACTGTCTAGTGGAGCAAATCAACATTATACATCCCACAAATTAACAGATACACATTGTGGTAAGCGCTAAGAAAAGAAAACATAGCGAGCTAAGTGAACCTGAAGCAGGTCCTTATTTAGCCTGGGGGCTAAGGAAAGGCCTCCAACTTGAAGCCAGAGATGTTACTCCGAGAGGGGCGTCCAGGTTGACAAACACCTCGTAAGAAGTCCCTGAGGCAGCAGCGATCTTGGGTTTTCTAGGAAACTGAGAGGCAGCTAGTGTGCCCAGAGCTAGGTAAGCAAGAATGTGAGAGGCACAAAGGAAGGCTAGAGGGTAGAGCAGGAGCAACGTTAGGGATTTAGGATTTCAGCCTAAATGTTGTGGGAAACCACTGAGGGGTTTTAAGCCAAGATGTGACATAATCTGACTTATGTTTCTAGAAGTATTTTTCATTCACAGAAGGGAAGCCTGCCAGCGCTTAATTTTGTATAACAACTTGGGAACTAGATCGAGAAAGCACGCAGCTACGGAGACTATCAAATCAGGGGCAGCTGCGTGAGTGAACGAGGCTAAATTTCTTTTAAAGTGACGTTTTATAAATTTATGCCATCTAACATTAGGGTCATAGGTCTGATCGCCTCAGTTGTAGTGACAGCTGTGCTGAAGAAATCACTTCATCCTTTGGAAAACGAATTTGATTTTAAAGCCCTCAAAACAAGACCTAAGTAGCTTAAACCATCCGTATAAACGTCCGCCACTGTCTGCAAAGCAGACGTGAGCCTTTTCAGTGGGCTGCTATTCCTCAAGTTACACTGGGGGTCAGAGGCCATGAGAGGAGGAGAGGAAGCATGGGCGTCTAGGCAAAAGTGGATCGTGTTTATTTTCCTTTTCTTCCCGCTCTTTGACTGAAGGGCAGGAATGAGAGCAAGTGACCTCTACCTTCCTATAGCGTCATCTCTGATGAGGGGAGAGAGGGGAGAGGAGTGAGGTAAACAGGTATCCTAGGAGGCACCAGACAGCAGAAGGACTGCTAATTTCGCTCTTGGCTTTCTTAGTAAATAATGAGAAAGCCCCAGCACTTACAAGCAGCGGATGTTTTGTTGACCCAGCTTATGTGTCTGAAAGAGGCTCTCTTTGCTATTCCCAAAGGAAAACTGGTTAAATTAGGGAGTTTTAGAACACTTGCGATTAATGTGCAGATTAACTTTACTGCTTATGAATAACCCACGACTGATCTTTTTAAAAAAAAAATTATTAAAATATAGTTGATTGGGCTTCCCTGGTGGCGCAGTGGTTGAGAATCTGCCTGCTAATGCAGGGGACACGGGTTCGAGCCCTGGTCTGGGAAGATCCCACATGACGCAGAGCAGCTAGGCCCGTGAGCCACAACTACTGAGCCTGCGCGTCTGGAGCCTGTGCTCTGCAACAAGAGAGGCCGCGATAGTGAGAGGCCCTTGCGCCGCGATGAAGTGTGGCCCCCGCTTGCCACAACTAGAGAAAGCCCTCGTGCAGAAAAGAAGACCCAACACAGCCAAAAAGTAAATAAATAAATAAATAAATAAAATATAGTTGATTTACAATGTTGTGTTAATTTCAAGTGTACAGTAAAGTGATTCAGTTATACATATATATATAAATATATATTCTTTTTTACATTCTCTTCCATTATAGGTTATTATAAGATATTGAGAAGAGTTCCCTGTGCTATACAGTAGGACCTTGTTGTTTATCTATTTTATATATAGTAGTGTGTATCCGTTAATCCCAAACTCCTAATTTATCCCTCTCCCACCCCTTTGGTAATCATAAGTTTGTTTTCTATGTCTGTGATCTGTTTTGGAAATAAGTTCATTTATATCTTTTTTTTTTAGATTCCACATATAAGTGATATCATATGATATTTGTCTTTCTCTGAGCCCATAAACTGATCTTAACCCTTAACGAGTTCGCACCTTGTCCACTGTTTGGAGTAGCACAATTTCCTAACCCTAACCTTTATATTGTGAAAGAATTTATTTCTAGAAGATGAGAAACTTTCTTAATTCAGTAGCTTTAAGATAAAGCAAGTTAATGATATCATTCTGACATTTTTATTATACTTCAAAATACTTTTTAGAATAGTGTTTTGTCTCCTGCCTTTTAGCAACTAAAATCACCTGTTTTGAGGTGCGAGAATGAGAAAGATTATAAAACCATTCCAGACTGCTGTTTAACTGGCCCTGGGAAAGCTGGTTAGAGAATTTACCTGAGGAAGCTCTTAAGTACTAAGTCCCATTATAACTAGTTGCATTTCAACACTACTCTTGTATTGAGGGGGAAAAAAAGATTTAAAGAGCACTAAAGAATTTTAATACTTCCTTAGAGATTATGTTGAGTTTAATCCTTAATTATTATGCCTCTGACCTGTGTTCAATGATAAAGTAGGACTATATGTCAGTTGGTGAACAGGTAGTTTTCAGAAGAGATATATACTCATGAATTATTATGTTTCCCTTCTTTTCATTATTTTTGTTTTCTATGAAATAAATTTTTGAAAACAGTAGCTCTAACTTTCATAATAAACTAAAATTTCATAGTAAACTCATAATCTATGTGTTTAAGTTTTGAAATACTTTTTCCCACAGTCAATGTAAAACGAAAAGTTGAAAATCATTGCCTTTCATTACATTTATATTAGGAAAGACCTTAAGTTGAAAGCAGATGGTTTTTGTGGACCTACCAAGTGCTGATATACAATGTGGTATTAATTCTGTTTTGTGGTTGATGTTGTTGCTGATTTGGAAGCCTCATCATGTAAAATAAACTTGATTTTAAAGGACAACCATATGGTAGCCTGAAAGAGGGGGGCAGAGTGGGGGTTACAAGGAGATGATAGTTTGTGAATAAACCCATTTTATAGATTAGGAAATAGAGGCTCTTCCATATGAAGTTGCCCAAGACAATACATCTAGTCAGAGGCACAGTCGAACCCAGAACCCAGGCCTATGAATCCTGGTTCAAGGCTCCATCCGCTTCGGAACCGTCAAAGATGGCCTAGATTGTAATTTTGGATATATTAGCATTAGTGTGACTTTTATACTCTTTTATTAATGAAGACTTATGTATTTATATTTATAACTGGTATTAAAAATATCATTGAAATGTCTGTAGGACAATGGAGCATATTTTTAACATTATTTGTGTTCTCTAATCCTATTCATAGTTTGAACTGATTGCAAAACACAGTTGTCCACTAGAGGTCACCTTTCTTCAAGATGAGGGTCGGTTCCCTTCCCTAATACTCTTGAGTCTGGTTTTAAATGAACCACCACCTGAGAGAGATAAACAGCCTTTTTTGTGGTCAGGGATTTCATGTGTTGCTTTAGCTAAATGCACTTATATTGGTAGGTAAGGCTCTCAGTGGGGATGAAGGGGAGGTGTGCTCCCTTCTTCCACTATACACACACACACACACACACACACACACACACACACACACACACACACACACACACACACACACACACACTGTGAGGTCTGGCTTGGCCCCTCTTGACAGACCAACTTATGTTTCTTTGGAAACTCTTGTGTTAGCCCTGGCAGGTTTATACTGCCTTTCATTTTTTCTGCCATTGCTTTCTCTGACTACAAAGCCAGAGACTAAATGGAGACTAAAAGAAATGGTCCTTAAACATTGGCACAATTGGGGATGAAACCATGTGGACTTCACCCAAATTTATCTGTGAGTCAGTTCCTATTTTTCTGCAGTGTGTGAATTTCAGTCAGGGCTGGCCAGAGAGTGCTATGTGGAGAGGACTGGGCTGGCCAGAGAGTACTATGTGGAGAGGACCAAGACTGTGTCCAATAAACAAGCACTTTGGCAGATTCTATTGAAATATAAACCATCTCAATATTCTAGAGGGAGAGGGAGGCCACGGCTACAGCACTGCCTGATGCATCAGGTTTCAAACTATGTGTAGAAACCCAGAGCTGCTGGAGGTATTTTTAGAGGTTCCTTTGCACCTATTATATGAACTGCTAAACACCTCAGCCCCTAAAAAATCAAATTGGAAACTAAAGAGTACTGAGATGTGAAAGCAATTCAGAATAGAGATGCAAATAAGATTGTGAGGCCCTGGGCATTTGGAGAAGAGTTGTCCCGTAAAGCTGTGGGGAGGAGCATATAACAACATTTCAGCCCAAATGGTAGGGGTTCATTCCCTCATATCTATGCAAAGAACTTCTCTCTGCCCCCTTTTCCGACATCAGCATATTAATTTGTCCTGCCAGGTTAAGTAGTCTTTTACAGTTCTCAAAACTGAACTTGTAAATGTGTCATTGACCGTGGAGGTGGTGGCTCTGTACTGGTCTTGCTGAAAGTTCGTGCCTGTGCATGTCCAGGTGGGAAAAATGATCTGGGCTGTCCAAGAGGCCCAGCTGGGTTCAGTGCCAGGTTAGGGGCGGCACATCTGTTTGGCACATTCCACATCAAGCCTAACAGGTGGATTGTGCAAATCACAAGCGAACACCCAATGTATCAAATGAGGTCTGGTTCCTGGTTGATGACGTATTGTCAGTTTGGGTAGTCTGTCTTTTCTTATCTTGTTTTTAATAAGAAATGTGAGCAGTTGCTGTATGTTATTCGTAAACCAATTTTGAAATAAATTTCTTGTGACTTTGCTTTCAAGCTCCCGGACATGTTTAATGAAGAATATCCAGAGATTGCAGCATAAGCTATTATAAAGGACTGTTACCATTTGCAACCACTTATCTGTGCGAAACAGGATTCTCTTGGTGTGGCACAAACAAAATAAAGACATAAATGTAAAAATACAGTCGGAATAAGACTGTAACTGACTTCTATAAATTCTGTTTTCAAGTGTTTGTGTATAACAAAACAGCCTCATGTTCCCTGGGAGGGATTTAATAAGTAAATAATATCAATTGGAATGAAAAATAATTTTATTTTGATTAAAAACAATTTTGATGGTTTCGTACATTAGTTTTCACTTGAAAAGCAGAGTCTAATACTTAAAAAGTGACAGCCATTGACTCACAGTTGACTCGGGCAACTGTTTTTTAATATCTGAAAGGACACACACAGGTTTAACCGTCCGCAGAATGGTCAAAACTTCTGAGTAAATTAGTTGACACATACACTTGTAAGATTCTCAGGTAATTTTGTTATAAAGATAAGAAATTACAACCTATTTTTACCCTCCTCTCTCTTCCCATTTCTGGGGCTCAGATTATGTGGGAAGAAGCTGTGGGACAATACAAATACCAAGCATCCTTTTCCGTGGGAAATGACCTTGGTGCAATGGTAGCCCCCAAGTCCACTACCAGGCACTCCTCCAAGAAGTCTCAGAACAAATTAAGATACTCAAATCACAGCTGATTAAATCAATTTAAAATCTGTGTCAAGATGCAAGGGAAAGAGATGGGATGAGCTGCCATACTTAGTGTGATATTGTGATGTGGTCTTCATCCCTGCTTCTGGTGCAGAGCTCCTAAAACCCTTGGAATTTCCTAAGTGTGCCATAAAGGTGTCTCTTGCTATGTTAGTCAGGTGACTTTTGAACGTACCTCAGGATGGGGACCAGTTGCCTGAAGGGCCAACCAAGGGATTAGAGAGTTGGAATTTTCAGTCCCACCGCCCTGGCCTCAGAGAGGGGCTAGAGGTTGAATCAGTCGCCAGTGGCCTGTGATTTAATCAGTCACGCCTATGAAATGAAGCCTTCATAAAAATCCAAAAAGGACAGGGTTCAGAGAGCTTCCAGGTTGGTGAGCACTTTTAGGGAGAGTGGAATGCTCAGGGAGAGGGCATGAAAGCTCTTTGCCTTTCCCCATACTTTGCACTGTGCATCTCTCCCATCTGGCTGTTCCTATGTCCTTTTAAAATAAACCAGTAATCTAATAAACAAAATGTTTCTTTGAGTTCTGTGAGCTGCTCTAGCAAATTAATGGAACCCAAGGAGGGGTTCGTTGGAACCTCCCATCTATAGCCTGTTGGTCAGGAGCACAGGTAACAACCTGGGCTCGCAGTTGGCGTGTGAAGTGGGGAGTCCTCAACCTGTGGAATCTGGTGCTATCTCCAGGTAGAGAGTGTCAGAACTGAGCTGAATTGTAGGACATCCAGTTGGTATCCAAGAACCTGTGTTTTCATGTAGGGAAAACCCCACCTCCACATGAACTGGAATTGGTGCCAGAATCCTACTTGGGATATGGTCCAGGAATGTGAAGGACCGCACTACCTGAGTCTTGGGTTATGCAGTATTTACATGTCCAGCCTTTCTGCCACAGCCACCTTCCCTGTTGATGATATGGTTACAAGTCAGTCTTGAGGTTGTAGAAGGGAAGCCCAATTAGATAGAAGGTGTCTGCCAATGACACACAACCTGCTTTATCAGAGACACAGGGGCAAGTCCCTCAGGCTCCCTCTGTAGCTTACCCCCTCACCTGATGAGCAGCTATGGAATTGTATTTCTTGGGCAGAGAACACATAGGGCCAGAATGGGTGTCACCAATGGGCAGTCAGTGTACCATCTAATGAATATTGAGTGCCTAGGGGTTATTTAGTGTGTCATGAATATTAGAAGCTTCTTTAGTCTTTCCATCCCTTTCTATGCTCAGCTTGATCTAGGTCTAACACATCCATTTAACTAACTTCTTTTTTTTTTTAATTTTTATTTTATTTATTTATTTTTGGCTACATTGGGTCTTCGTTGCTGCACGCAGGCTTTCTCTAGTTGCGGCGAGCGGAGGCTACTGTTCATTGCAGCGCGCAGGCTTCTCGTTGCAGTGGCTTCTCTTGTCGCGGAGCATGGGCTCTAGGCACACAGGCTTCGGTAGTTGTGGCACATGGGCTCAGTAGTGGTGGCTCGCAGGCTCAGTAGTTGTGGCACACAGGCTCAGTAGTTGTGGCTCACGGGCTCTAGCGCACAGGCTCAGCAGTTGTGGCCCACAGGGCTTAGTTGCTCCGCAGCACGTGGGATCTTTCTGGACCAGGGATGGAACCTGTGTCCCCTGCATTGTCAGGCAGATTCTTATCCACTGCACCACCAGAGAAGCCTCTAACTTACTTTTTAATACTTCACATCTCATGAACTCTGCCTCATCGTCTAAATCTTGCGCATTTCACTTGTGTCTGACAAGCCACTACATATTCATTATCTACACTTAACACAGCTTATAAGTTTCATCTAGCCCATTTGTTTTTCTTCTATAGCATTAATCAGCATTACTCGAATATTCTCAAGTAATAACAGCAACACCTTCTACAAAATATCTTAGACGAGCTTCCCCTACACTGGTCCGCCTCTCTGATTCCATTCTAGCCAGCCTCCCAGTCCTTGAGGTCTTCGCCGTCCTTCCTCCTTCAAGGACCCAATCAAGATACTCACCCGGGCTTCCCTGGTGGTGCAGTGGTTGAGAGTCCGCCTGCCGATGCAGGGAACGCAGGTTCGTGCCCCGGTCCGGGAAGATCCCACATGCCGCGGAGCGGCTGGGCCCGTGAGCCATGGCCACTGAGCCTGTGCGTCTGGAGCCTGTGCTCCGCAACGGGAGAGGCCACAACAGTGAGAGGCCCACGTACAGCAAAACAAAAATAAAATAAAAGATACTCACCCACGTGTGCTCCTGCATCTTTCCCCGTCTCCACTACAATCTCCTCTTTACTCAACATTCCTTTGTAATTTCACTGCCCATATCTTCATTTCCAAGGCTGAATGAAGCCCTGTTACGTGATCCTGATCTAACTTGTCCAGGACCTGGCCTTTCCAGTTATTTCCCACCCACCATAGTCAATTTCTCCCTTCTTGCTGGCTCCTTCCCTGATGCCCACACAGACGTTTGGATCTCCTTATCTTAAAGACCAACCACCTCTCTGCTTCCATTATACACTCAAGCTACCACCCCAATGCTCTAATTCATCCACAACCTTCTTTACCGACTGCTCTCTACACAGTCCCTCAACTTCTTAACCACTTGTAACTCGGCTTCCACCCCTAACACACTAGTATTCTCTCAAGGAAAACTGATGACTTCCTCGTTGTCAAAACGTACGGCTTGGGCTTCCCTGGTGGCGCAGTGGTTGAGAGTCTGCCTGCCGATGGAGAGGACACGGGTTCGTGACCCGGTCCGGGAGGATCCCACATGCCGCGGAGTGGCTGGGCCCGTGAGCCATGGCCGCTGAGCCTGCTCGTCCGGAGCCTGTGCTCTGCAACGGGAGAGGCCTCAACAGTGAGAGGCCCGTGTACCGCAAAAAAAAAAAAACTTACGGCTTTTGGTTGTGTTTCCCTTTCCACCTGTTAGTCTTTTCTGCTTCCCTGAGGTATTTGAAGCCGTGGAGCACCCTCCCCTTGACCCCTCACTCTGTTGGTTTTCCTTCTCCTCTCACCTTGTCGGCCACACCCCCTTTGCTTCCTCTTGCCCTCTGAATGCTGGCTTTCACCCAAGGGGATTGTCGTTTTCTATTGCAGCTATAAAAGATCACCCCAAACTTAGTGACTTAAGTCAATATACATTTATCATCCTATAGCTATAGTTCTGGAGGTCAGAAATCCCTAATGAATCTCACAAACTAAAATCAGGGTGTCAGCAGGGCTGCAATCCTTCTGGAGGCTCTAAGGGAAAATCCACTTTCTTGCCTTTTCCCTTTTCTAGAGACCTCCCACATTCCTGGGCTTGTGATCCTTCCTGTGTCTTCAAAGCCAACAACGCTGGGCAGTCGGCTCACGCCAACTTGCCAACTATCCTTGCCAACCGGGACGCGGGTTCGTGCCCCGGTCCGGGAAGATCCCACATGCCGCGGAGTGGCTGGGCCCATGAGCCATGGCCGCTGAGCCTGCGCGTCTGGAGCCTGTGCTCCACAACGGGAGAGGCCACAACAGTGAGAGGCCCGCGTACTGCAAAAAAAAAAAAAAAAAAAAAAATCTCTTTGGTAGCACTTTACTCATTCGTCATTTGTATACTGCCTATTTCCCCTACCAAACTCCTTGGGGGCAGAAACACTTCCTCACGTGGCACATAATAGGAATTTCTTTCAACCACAAGGTTGTAAGAGTAAAAGGAGATGTTGGGGAAAGTACTTTGTGAACTGTAAAGCCATTTTCTAAGGTTTGTCGTCATTGGTGACGCAGACTGTGATCTTCTTTGGGCAGGTTATTCAAGGACCCGATTCCCTTTGATGTGAACAGGATTAATTTTCCTCATAATTCCTTTTCCTCCCTTGCCTGGTAAAGAAGCACAACATAACACCATATAAAATGTCTACCTGCTTTCCACAGATTCCTAAGGAAAAGCTTAAAAGTTATTGCTTAAAACAATGACTTTCTTGCTCATCTTCCTCACCCCCAATAACTTCATTTGTCCCCAATATTTCATTACAAACTGTTTCAAACTGAAAAGTTTTTAGGCGAATCTCCATTTATGCACCATACAGATTCTGCAATTACTGTTTTACTAAACTCCCTTTGTCAACAGCTTTCCATCTATCCATCCATCAATTCATCTCATTTATTTGATGCATTTAAAGTGAGTTGCAGACATCCTTAAGACATCCCCTAAATACTTCAGCTGCATATCATTAACTGGATCTTTTTTTATTCTTTTGAGGTAAATTTTACATACAATGAAATGCACAAATCTTAAATGTATTATTCAATGAGTTTTGACAAATGTATACTCCTCTGTAAACCAGGCCCTTTCAAGTCATACAGCTTGTGCCAGAAAGTTCCCTATGCCCTTCCCAAGTCAGTCCCTGATCCCAGTAATTCATTTTTGAAACTGTATTCTCAGATGACCTGCAGATGTGACTTTTTAACCACTGTATTTACTACCCCCCGCAAAAAAAAACCTTCATTCTGTTGCTATTTCAAAATTTCATTTATTTTAATCTTTTTTTTTCAGCATTTTTGAGGTATAATTGGCAAAATTTGTATATGTTTAAGGTGTACAGTGTGATGGTTTCACATTAATATACATTGTGAAGTGATCACCACAGTCAAGCTAATTAGCATTCATTACCTCACATAGTTACCTTTTATTTCTTTTTACCCCTCGCCCCCTCTCCCTGGCAACCACCTGTTTGTTCTCTGTATCTATGAGTCTGTTTCTGTTTCGTTACGTTTGTTCATTTGTTTTGTTTTTTAAATTCCACATATAAGTGGAATTTATGCAGTATTCCACGGTGGAATACTGCAGTGGAAATCATGCAGTATTTGTCTTTCTCTGTCTGACTTATTTCACTTAACATAATACCGTCTAGGTCTAAACATGTTGTCGCAAATGACGAGAGTGCCGTCTTTTTTTTAGGCTGAGTAATATATATATGCCACATTTCCTTTATCCATTCATCTGTTGGTGGACACTTAGGTTGCTTCTATATCTTGGCTATTATAAATAATACTGCAATGAACATAGGGGTGCATATATCTTTTCAAATTAGTGTTTTTGTTTTCTTGGGGAAAATACCCAGAAGTGGAATTGCTGGATCATATGGTAGTTCTATTTTCAATTTTTTTGAGGAATCTCCATACTGTTTTCCATAGTGGCTGCACCAATCTACATTCCCACCAACAGTGCACAAAGATTCCCTTTTCTCTACATCCTCTCCAACACTTGTTATGTGTTGTCTTTTTGATGACAGCCATTCTGATGGATGTGAGCTGGTATCTCATTATGGTTTTGATTTGCATTTCCCTGATGATTAGTGATGTTGAGCATCTTTTCATGTGTCTGTTGACCATCTTCATTCTGTTGCTATTAATTGCCACAAATGCAAAAATGTTTTTCTGGATTTAAAGACATAATAGTTTGCTTGGTGGCAGAAACAGGATCATTAGCTTAATGAGGAAATGCTCTAATGTTTCTTCTTTGAAAACATACCTTGGATTCGGATTCAGGTAGAACCACACTGCAACCTCCCTCTTACCTTATGATGGATTTTGATTTCAAGGCCAGCCTACATTGGCTCAGTCAAAGGGGGTTTATTTCTCCAAGTCTAGTGGCCCTCAGTTTAGCATTTTTTATATGAACACACTCACAAAGAAAATGTGGAGGGTTTGTTTTTCTTTTTTCCTCTTACTTTGAGGCCTTTTTGCTGCTGTTGGAGGATTTATGTTCTTGGGCATGTCACAAGTCTCTTAGGCCTCAGTTTCCATATCTGGAAAATAACAGTTTATCTCTTGAGGTCCCATGTAAATCTGAAATCCAATACTTTTTATGGGAAGAGAAGCTGAGAAGAAAAAATAATCTCTATGCTACATAGATCACACTTAAACAGTTCATCAATACTTTTTAGTTCAAAAATAACAAATGTCACTGTAGCTTGGTAAGTAATTCTAGCTTAAATGTTCTTGGAACAGCTGGTTTCTGTTTAAAGTTTTTTGTACTAGCAAATCATAGTTTAAATTATAACACAAAGTCCTTTCCAATGAATGACTATAAAGGGAAGCTTGCTTGACATATTCCTTTTTTTTTTTTCTTATCTTGTTTATACCTCTTGAGAGGTTTTTTGACAGGATTTAGGATACAATTGTCAGAAATCTGTTCTCCCCAGAGCCACCTCTGAGTCACTTCCACTATTTATGGAACAGCAACTGTGAAGAGTGGGATCATGTTTAGGCTTTTTTTTTTTTAAAAAAAAACAACACATGATAAATGTCTTTAGGAGTTTATGTAATATATCCCAGAGCCTTCAGTTTTCAGAAGAGAACAGAGTCCAGGAAGCAACTTCTTAGACCTTTGTATAGCTTGAAATCATGTTCCCAAGCCTTAAGGTCGTAGATTGTCAAAGTAGTAACTTGGATAAAGTTTTAACAGCCTTTCAAGTAAAGCTGTTCAGTCTTGGAAAGTTGGGATTGTGTTTTATGTTCAGCATAAAATTTCCATCTGATCTTATTTGCTACCTTGCAAAAGGAACTTTTACTTCGGCTTACTTTTCCTTGCACATACTTCGGATTCCAGAGCCTTCATCTGGGCAGTTGTGTAGCAAGGCACTCCACAGCGAAGTCTGTCTCTGTCTCTGTCCTGTAGGGATTACTCAATAAGGAGGGATGAAATTTTGGATGGGGATATGTTGCATGTTATTTCCTTTCACTGGAGAGTTTCTGTCCTCCTTTCTTCATCATCTTTTTAAGAAGACTCATAATCTAGCTCAGGCTTCTGCTTTGTTCATCAAGCTCTCATTGTGCCACCCTCCAACGAACAGGCCTCAAAAGTCTTGCACATGTTAGGTGGCCTAGCTCTCTCCTGAATTCCAGGGAGAAGGCCTGTGAGCTTTGCAGGGCGCACGTCCAGAGTGCTTTTTCCTTTGAACCCATTGGGCCAGTGCTGAAATGCCAGCCTGTGAGATCATCAGCTGGGCCTTTCCTGCCACCTCTCCACTGTCCTAAACAGGAAGCTGAAGCCTGGCTTGTGAGCGTGTCTCGGGTTGAACTCAGAGGGCCACCTTTTCTCATGTCAGAATCTCAAATCACGAAAATTAAGAATATTTAGAAAAATAGGTTTGTTTCTTTCCGAGAAGCAGAGATGTTATAAAATTAAAAATATATCACCAAATATTCCTCACACAAACTCTCAGCATTCCTTAAGATCGAGCTTGATATGAAAACTTGTCAAACATGTTGATTCCATTCGTCGGGCAAAAAGTACTTGTTTTTCTCGATTAATAGCATAATGAAGACTTTACAGTTATTAGTAAGATTATTTAAGAAGATAGATAGATATAGCTATACCAAAATAGCTTAAGAATAATATCTCTATTGATTTTTTTATTTGATGGTTTAAATTCAGTCAAGATTTTATTGAATATCATTGATTTGCTCAGAGCCATCTTATTAAGAAATAGCAAGATGAGTTGCCCTATGGCGACTAAGAAATATAGATAAGAAAATTTTATTGTGTTTAGTTTTTAAATTATCTATCATTAAATTAGCTTCACGAATTTATAAGCCTAGTTGTTCCTCTTTCTATATCCTAAAATCCTAGAACCACCCTGAAGTATTTTAGAAATCGGCTACTCTTTTTACCAGAGACATGTATGGTCCAACTTGTATGTCCTTTGATTACTATCTGAAAGCCCAGAATCCTTTCCATTACTGTCTCTTAGGTGAAATGGTCAGTCTCTACAATCATATTGTGATATATTGGGGGTGTCTATATATTCAAGTCACAGCATTGGGCCATATACATATATGGCCTTACTGTCAAAAAAAACCTTGCAGTTTAGTTTCATTTTCATGAAATGAATTAATTATACTGACTTTAATACTTCAATAAGCTCCCTCCCTAAAAAAATTATAGGAAAATTATTTCATCTTATTTCTGTTTGACTTAAAAAGCATGCTGATAAGAGCCAAAAAGAAGTGGGAAATCAAAAGAATTACAAAATAATATATTTTTTTTAAAGAGTGAAGGCCCTCCTTTTAGTCATAAAGTTGACAAACACTTCAGACACTCAACACAGAGAACATCCCTTCAGTGTCAATATTCAGAATGGATTGTTTTCCCTTTCGCCTGTTAAAAGTTATGAAATGATCCTTAAGGCCTCTCGTTTCATAAGCACCATGCAGGCAGCATCTGTGGGCAGGAAGGATGGTGCCGGAGGTTAGAAATGTTCAACTGCAACATTGATTTGTGTCTGTCTCTCTCTTTCTCTCTCGCTGGCCTTTTTCCCTTTAATGAGGACTAGAATGTTTCCACATCAGTTAACTGCCTTCATAAAGCACCAGAAGGTCACACCAGCCCCAGACTGATCCTTTCCTTTGTGCCTATAATATAATTGGCTGATTGTGCCAGTGATGAGCGCGCCCCCTCCCCCAGCCCGGTCCTAGCTCCATGTTTGTAAGCCTCACTGCTGCTTTCCGAGGAGAGCAGCTCGGCTCGCTGCGCGCTTCCCGGCACAGGCAGTGCCACTGCGCAGGTTGATCAGCGAAACAGCATCCATTTTAATCTGCGGGGAGCCCCTGCCTTCCCAGGGCTTGCTCTCCGCCAGCGGATGCTCCGCGCTTTCCCTCCGCAGCTTCGCTGAGCAGTCCTGTTTGGGGTCTGCGCCCTAGGATGCGCTGAGATGGTACATCAGGAGAACTGTTCGTATCAGGTAAGATTTAAAGCCTGATTGTGAGGCCGGCATCCTTTGGGAGAGGAGGCCTTCCTCTTCCAAAGCAGCAGGTTGCCTCTTTCCGGATTTTCAAGGGATTTTGCTATCCTCCACTGCTGGCCTTCATCGCATACAGTATCTGAATTGTAATTAGATTTTCTGGGGAGTAATGGGGCAGAAAACACTGCTTCTTTGGCCTTTAAAGCATATGTGAAATCCACTGAGGTGATCTGTGCTTTGCACATTCTGTATGTCTGTGCAAATGAGACGAACTGCTTTGAACTGTAATTGAATTTCAGGCGCTTTGGAGAAGGAAAATCTATCTGGAATTTCACGTAGATAACAATGAAAAATACGATTTTTGCTCATTGCATAGGGTTGCGACTTGCTTCACATACAGTTTTTAGGATTGTCTTGAAGGAAATTATATAAATAGGAAGTAATAATTGATGATCTAAGAATTTTCAAAAATTAGCTGGCATGCACTTGACGTTTAAAGTTGCTCTTGTATGTCTCTCCAAACTTATTTTTACTAGTGTGTTGTTTTAAATGACTAGTAAATAAGAATTAAGGTACCAACATGCATAAAAAACTCCAAATAGAACATTTCTAGTAATACATACTCATCTGTGTGCTAATTTGCTCTCTGGAGTGTTGAAGTAAACACAGATGATTTCAGAAGACCAGTTCTAGAGCGTGACTGGACTGTGGAGGCAACATTGAAAGTATCCTCGTTGTCAACAGACAACGAGAATGTTCTCAGAGAAATTGCTCTTTGCAGCAGCAAGCATGGCTAGTCCAAGTCCTGGATAGTTAATATCAGGGTATCACTCAACTGACCGAGTTTAGAAGCTCTAAGGGACCATTTCTCTAGTCTAACAATGCCTCTTCCTTGTGTGAGGTAGGTTACCTGAGACCAGCAGGTGTTTCTCATAAGGTCGGGTTTCACAGTGGTGACTATATGCAGGCAGGAGAGTACATCTCACAAGACTCAAGGCAGTCGTTTCTCAGCTAAGTAATGTGTGCCTAGAAAGTGTATTTATCCACTTTTGCTCTGCTTAATAATTGGAATGTTGTAACTGTAGACTTGTCTTATAGTATTTTTATTTTATAGTACATTTAGGGCCATAGATCCTAAATATCAAGATGGTACTTCGTAGGAATTCTTTCCAAGAGAAAAGGGTCATGATCTGAGGAAACAACCAAAACTTACACAGAATACAGTTTGGGAGCGTAGTGTCAACATCCAGGGAGAGCCTAACCTACTTATGGCATGGCTACAGGTGATTAAATTACTATAATAATTAAGATCATTTTTCTGCTCAGTTTTCAGAGATGCTATGTAATTTAATTTTTGAAAGGCAAGATACTATAAGATTATTCCCTATATCTTTTCATTAGGTTGAACGTGGAATCACTGGTTTTACAAGTCAAAAATTGGTCAGATATCAGCAATTTCCTCTGGAGAGGAGAGATTTTTTAGCCTACTGCTTCCAGAGGAAGACACATTGATTTTATTTTCTATGAACTACAACATATAACAGTCATTATGTGTTCGATAGTTTTGAAGTATTTATTGCTTATTTTCACAATAAAATTACATGCATTCGGCAGATAATAATAGGCAGTAGATTCTGCGTCTCCATGGAGTTTTATAGGACTATCTTCATGTGTATGTTCTTTTGAAATGCTCTCCCTTTATTCATAACTCAGCATAAACAAAAACATTAACCTTGAAGCCATGTCTCAATCCTACTTAGAAACCTTAGTTTTAGAAACCACTGGGCACCGTGTGCGTTTGGATTCAGCAAGGGCGGTGTCTCTAAGTTCTTGGCTTGATGTTGTCACGGTCACTGGTGATATCGACAGTTTGATGTTTTTCAGAAACTTCCCCTTTTCTGATGAGGGCTTTATTTATTTATTTACTTATTCTTAAGGATGATAATGCAGTGGTTAAAGCAAATTCCTCAAGGTTAGCATCTTAGTAGAAGGAATTTATTTGTAGGGCTGATTTCTTTCCTCCATCGATGTGTACCAAGGTTTCTTAATGGAGAGCCCAGGAAGGGGGCTTCGGAGGCCATTCCCCTCAAACTTACTTGGGCATTTTGGTGCACGTGTCTAGATATATGTTGTTATTACTCTTGTTACCATCAGCAGCAGTAACGGCCTCCTAACTGGGGCTGCTTCTGCCCTTGCCCCCATTCCATAGTCTGTTTTCAACAAGTATCCAAAATGATCTTTTAAGACCTAAGTCAGAGCCTGTCACCCATCTCAAAATTCTCCTCCTCGACATAAAAGCCCATGTCCTCCCAGGGCCCCACATCACCTCACCCCTGATGCCTTTCAGAGTCCTCTCCCACGTCCCCCTCCCTCCGTCCCTTCCTCCCCTCCCCCCATGCTGGCCTGGCCCTGCACTTGCTGCCCCTCCTGCCTGACATGTGCTTCCTCCGGGTACCCTGTGTAGGGTTGCAGATTTAGCAAATGATCTGCAGTGTTTGGGGCATGTTTATATTAAAAAATTGTTCACTGTTTACGTGAAATTCAGATTCACGCGGGCATCCTATATTTGTCCTGTGGGTAACCTCCATGGCTTTCTCTCTCACTTTCTTCAGATCTTTGCTCAAATGTCACCTTCTTGTGAAGGCCTTCTCTGGACTTACTATGTCAACTTCCAACTCCCCAGTTCTATCCCAATATTTCTATTACACTTTATTTTTATATTTGGCATTCATTACCAGCCATCAGACTTTTACTCATTTGTCTATTTTCTGTCTCCCTCTCTCCATGGAAGCTCCATGAGGGCAGGGATTTTTAGGTTTGTGTCAATCTGCTCTCCCAGTGCTAAGAACAAGCTCTCAAATAAAATGGATGGGTGTGCCTACTGTATATAAAATTGACTAAGAAGAAAGACACTGTAAACATTCTATAGCATTGTGGTTTGTTACATTTTGATGGCCATTGGGGTGACTTTCAATCCTATTCCTATTCTAACCTCCTACCATTAATCTGCCCCGGTTTCAGTGATTGTGGGTCCGATTATCCCCTTAATTCTTGTTACTTTTCTCATCTGTGAAATGGGATTTTTCCTAGTTAACATCCTGGCATGAGAGTTGGCAGGTCCCTGCCAGAGGCCACCTTTCTGCATAAGCAAGTCAGTTACCATGAATTAAGAGCCATCTTCTCCCATGCACATAAAGGGCTCTCCCATGCACATAAAGGGCCCAGGAAAACCATGCATCACTTCACTTCCCAATTATTTATTACTAATATGTAGAAGTATAGCTGATTCTCATGTATTGCTTTTCCAAATAGATGACTGTTTTGAAAAAAAAGAGTTTCACTGCTTCCAAGAGCTTGAAAACCACTGCTTGAGGTGGGTGGATGCACTGTGCTGTGAACGACTTAATCCAAGGAGGGATGATCAGACAGAAATTCTCAGGCAGAATTTTTCATGGTTGTTTTGTTTTTAAAGGTTCTCACATTGTCATCATCTTCGTGTACTTTCCTCCCTCCAAGGGTTTACATTAGCACAGAGGTTACTGAGGCATGTGTTGTCATTTTCAGTCGTAGCCGTGTTAAAGGATAGAGCTATCAACCTCCATTTCCCAGTCTTGGGAGGAAGCCAGTCTCTTCAGGAAAGAGCCTTGCCCACAGCTTCAGGCCTGGCAGCCTTCGAGAGGCCAGACTCTTCTAAACGATCTCTGATAGAAAGCTTTGAAATATCATTAACTTGGAAGTACACGCTTAGGTCAAAGGGTCCATTTTGCTTAAAAACTCCCAAATATTTTCTCCTCTCTCCCTGCAGTTAATTTTGGAGATTGATGTGAATGGAAAGCCAGTGACACGCTTTTATCCCTTTCTTTCCATTGCTTAAGTTCCCTTATCACCACCCCAGATATAAACCACACCCTCACGTTCTTAGCTACCATAGGAATGGAGGAGAAAGAAAGTAAAATGGTACGTGAATGACTCTCGTCCTTTTCCTCCCTTGGGAGCATAAAGAAACTCTTCTTCAAATACACACCTGGTCTTGAAAAAGCAGAGGAGAAATCTTTGACGCTTCCGCATTTTCTTTAGGATAAATTTCCAACCCCTTTGTATGGCAGTCAAGGCCTAACCATGATCAGAACCCTGGGCAGAAACACTCCTCCCTCCAAGCCCTATACTCCTGCCCCCAAATTGCCATCAGTCCTTTTTCTTTGCTGTGATGCCTCAGCCTACAAAGTCTGCCACACACACACCTGCTTCTACCTGTTGCAAGCTGATGTACTCTGAGGCTCAAATGTCACCTCCTTCAGGAAGCTTTCTCCTTCTCAGTGCATTTTGCTTTTACTTCTGTTAGAACCCATTTACAGCTAGTGACATATAAGTCTGTCTCCCCCATTAGACAACAGGCTTCTTGAGAACAAAGACCTGATTTTCATTTCCTGCCCTGCAAACGGAGTATGTGTTCAATAAACGTGTGTTGGACTGAATCGCATCTTCTGCAGTTGGTGCTGTTCCGAGTCCCCAGGACGAGGATTTTGCATCAAAATACCAGAGAGAAGCTCAGATCTGTGCACTGCAACGGGGAGTTGGGGAAGCTGATCCTGGTATTCCTTATAGCTGGCTTACGAGCCTCTTGCCCAGTTGCCAGCAACCCATCTGCCGAGATGGGAGACACAGTGCAAAGAAGAAAATGAAAGAGACAGACACCCCCGCTTCCCAGAGACAATGCATTAAGAACACACCTCCATACCTACCTCTCCTTCACCAAGAGAATGTTTCCAAGGTGAACCTCATGGTCCATCCCCAAGTACTTTTTCAAAATACCTGTGGTCAGTTGAGGCAAATACTCATCCTCAAGCCACCTTTCTTAATATATTGAATTTTGCAAAGTTTTCAGAAATCTTTTTACCATATAGAGGGATAATTTTACTGGCTCCTGAAACACCAAATACCTCTTGGACAAAATGTTTCAGCCCAACTGAAGTGTCATACCCAGCACATAAAATAAAAGATGTCCTATATTGGTCTCAAATGATAAAACTAGGGGTTACCTCAGTTTAAATAGTACATTAAAAATTCTTGCTGGAGAAAGTAGTAAACAGCCCTTCATGCCCAGATTCTAGTGGGTTATTTCATGGTTAACAAAAGAAAGGAAATATAGTCTGTCCCTGTTGACACCAGGGCAAGGGAGGGCTCATTTCCCAAGTCCCTCTTCCTGTGAATGAGAAAACAAGGTATCAAATTTGACTGCATTTAAGATTCCACTCAATTTAAGCCTGGTTTCATCCAGAGCAGGGAAAAAATATATTGACCTAATGGAGAGGGGGATTTCAAAGCATTTAGTGCACTGTTTGATACAGGCTTTTAAATATAAGTTCAATGAAAAATAAATAAATAAAGTTAAAGTCCAATGAAGTTATTTTTCCATCTTGTTCTATAGATTTTTATTTGATTGGGAAATTTTTTTCCCCATAGTTAAGTGCTGAAGAATTCTTTGTTTTCGTTGTTTTGCCTGGTTGGGGTATAGTTGTGTTTTGCCTTGTTGAGATACAGTGTGTTTGTCTGAGGAGAGAGTAACATATCCATCACCTTAAAAATTAAGAAAATAGTTCTGGATGTAAACTCGTCTGCACTTGTTTTTAGGCTGTATATCTGAAAATCTAATGTTGTATATTTTTTACCACAAAAGGAGCACAGTGATAGGTGCCCAAATGCGGGGGGGAAATCATCTTAACAGGATTTCAGCATGGGCCTGATCTGAAATAGAAATTTAGCACAAGCACATCATTCCTATTTAAAGTAGCACTGGGGGCCTCAAACATCACGTTTTAGACATCAAGCGATTTTAAGAAATAAATGTGCATATGCATATTTTAAGCCAAAAGTCTAGTATTTTCTCTTGGAAAGGGGCTGGGGATAGAGGAGGGGAAGGAAATGGAAACATCACTATGATATATATCAGCCCATGCATGATTTTTGGAGAGTAGAGACCCCACCTTCGCACACACACACGCGCACACACACACACGATCGTAAACTAAGATTTCACATGCAGAAGCTCGACATCCATAGCGCCGTATTCTATTATTTATTTCTATTCTCTATACCAAGGGAAAATTGGAAATCTTGGTGTACTTAGTATTCCCCTGGGCACTATCTAGAAGCATCAGAAATTACCAAGCTTCCTGAAATAGAAAGTACTTTGACAAAATTGCTTGAATTCAGAAGAAAACAGCCATCCGAAGGCCTAGTGACAATCAGCGTAGGAGAGCCATTAAGGGGGAAAGAATGCTAAGAACACAGAAAAACATAATGAGGGCATTAATCCTGGTCTCCCTCGGAAGCCGTGCCGCCGTCATCCAAGCGACTGCAGTTGAGTCTCTTGTACTCAGGTCTTCAGCTGGGCAGAAAGCTTCATGTCTGTGGTCCTCAGTTTTTCTGATGTGGGTCAACGACTGGCACTCTGTCTCCTCCCAACACTTTCACCTCCTCCACTCCATGCTCCCAATGCCATTAGTTTAACTTTTGAAACCTACACTGAAAAGTCCATTGCAAAATTGCACGCATATGTTCGTGGTTTATCTAGCTATCGGTATACCTTAATTGAAAAGCAAAGCAAATTTAGACGAACATTGCACCGAAGAAAATAGTTTATTTGAAAAGAGGTTATAAGTCAGGTGTCAGTTTGTATAGCGCATGGAATTTGGGTATTAAGGTGGAAGGAAAGGCGGTAGGATGCTGAAGGGTTAATCAGGATGAAATAGTTTCCATCAATAGGAATAGGAAAATCTTTTGACAATGCATAAGTGATTTCCCAGTAATGCGGTCGGTGTTCTCACAGTCAATAATTTCCACCAGTGACCGATAATGATCATTTAAAAGCATTAGCTCACGTGAGCAATGCACCTTGCAGTTCAGATCAGGGCTTGACAGGAAACTGAAGCTCTCTGTTCTAGTCCTTGAATTTCAGGGCAGGGGGGTGAGCAGAGGCCCTTTCAACCTCAGGGACTGTAAGTGGCTCTGTGTACATTTTCTAAGGGGAAGCATTAGTATCTGGGCCCATGTTTTGCCAGCACAGTTCATTTTAAAGAGGGCAGCAGCAGAGGAAGGAACCAGGAAGAATTCTCTGTAGGAAAGACATGAGTGACTGTTATCCCCTTGTTTGTGCGTAGCTACTACAAAACCACCAAACGTTATGTTCAGCTCAAGCCTTTTGAGGTCGTGTTTTGTTTTGTTTTTTCCTTTCCTGCATTCATTTGGACCTCTTGGAAGTGAAATTAATTACAGCGTTGATCCCAGGCATCTAAAGTCAAGATGTTGCCACCATGCCTAGAAATATGATCTAAAATAATATAATCTCTTATAATGAATGTTTTCAAGGTCTAGGGCTGTGCTTCTAAAATTTAAAGCACACTCAAAAACTCCTAGCGCTCTTTTAAAAGTGCCTTTTTTGATTCAGTAGGTCTGGGGTGAGAGCTGAGCATTTGCACTTGCAGTCCGCTCCCAGGTGATGTGGATGCTCTGGTCGGAGGACACACGTTGAGTAGCAAAGCTCTAGAAAACATCGAAGATCAGTTCACATGTCAGGAAAACAGCAGGTATTTTAAGCCGGCATAAGCCATCCAGATAGCGGTGGTACAGCTCCTTCTGGAAAGGGTCTGGACTACAAGTCTATGTGCTGAGCGCTTCTTTAGGGAGGGTGCAAAAAAAATTCATCACCACTGGGGACCAACTTTCAAGAGGACATGATTTATCACTTGTCTCTAGATAGTACTTATGAGAGAATCACTTATGCCAAGAAAAGATGTAGGGGGTAGAGGAGGGGAACGATCTTTAGTACTTTCTTAGTACTAATTCTTGCTGCTGTTATATGGCTGGAGAATTTCCATCTTTTTGAGGTTTTGAGGTGCCCTTCTCCAAAAGGTAATATATTATTAATGTATATGCATATGCATATATATGTATGTATGTGGTCAATGTATTATTGGTGTATGTAAATTAATTTGAATATGTATATACATCGTTAATAGTGAGGGTTCAGTCATTTTAACTCTATATTTAAGGCCACCCTGTTAAAATTAAAGTCAAAAGGTGTCAGTAATTAGGCTTATAGTTTTATGTACTTTACTAAGTCTTGTACTCTCTAAGTTTTCATTGGGAATTCCCTGGCGGTCCAGTGGTTAGGACTCAGCGCTTTCACTGCGGTGGCCTGGGTTCAATCCCTGGTCGGGGAACTAAGATCTTGCAAGCCGCGTGGCACAGCCAAATAAATTAATAAATTTTTATAGCTGCATCCATGTTAGCTCTTGATTATAGACTGCTAAGTGGGCTAGGATGCTAACCTAGGTAAGAGACTGAAATCACTGAACTTCACGGTAGGCCCCCTTCTTCAACCTGAGCAGACCCATGTTTACCTTCTAAATGTATGTGGTTTCCACAGAAGATTTCGGTTGAAAAGCACTCATATGAACTATTAATGTTTCCTTCTGTGGACAACGTTCCAAGGACAAGGGAGCTCTCTGCTAGAGAGAAGCCCTTCCCAAAAGCAAGTGTGGCTCGGGAGATACAACTTCCGTCAAACTGTCTGACAAAGGTACAAGATATTCTCTTGGGAACTGAGGTGGAGGATGAGGGTGGGTGGAGTTAAAGGGGTGTTTGGGTATGGGTCATGGGTTGCAGGGAAAATATTTGCTTTAAGGAAGTAGGGCTACTACAGTGAGACACCTTGATGCTACAAGTCTACCACGAATTGAATTTTTTTTAATTTGTGGAGAGGGAGGGTAGACAAGTGAATGTGAGCATGTCAGCAAAGGTTCAGATGCCAAGCGCTATCCTGAACAGCACTTTTGCTTTAGAATTCTGTCCTTAACAGCATTGAGGTTGGTCAGGAGTTCACACTGGAAGAAGCATTGACTGGTACATTTGCTGCTTCCTGTCTAAGCATGTCAGACTATAAGACTGTGCTGCTGAACAGATCCTTGGCCTTTGAATTCTTCTTTGGCCCATTTCTCCGGCACACAGTAACTTCTAAAAAATACTGGATATAAGTTTTAGTTTGTGGCAGTAGTAATTCGATAACGAGGAGTGTGTGTTTGTGTGTGCCCTTCTGTTTATCTGCTTCTTGCATCACAACATCCTCCAGCTGTGGGCCTTTTCCTTCTCTGTATGTAAAGCCAGTAAACAAAACCAAAAGCCATGGGAAAAGGGTAAAGAGAGCGGCAGAAAGGAACGTCCTCTTTTGTGAAAAAGGCTGCCACTGGCTTTTAAAGAAAAGTTGATGAATCTTCTTCTCTTGCCTATATTAATAGAACAAAGCAGTGATCCTGGAACAGAAATGAATTTGGAAATGTGTTGGAAATGAATTTCATTCTTGTGCTGGGGTTTCTCCCTGAAGGTGAGACTTTTACATCTGATTTTAAGGAACGATTGGTTATGGGAAAAAGGAAAAAAAAGGCAAGCATCTGTCTTACAGGTTAACTTTTAAATTATACTGTTTGGTTTTGGCACGGAAGACCCGGCTTTTAACTCACCAGTGAAGTCTGCGAGGCTGGGCTTTGCATCTATTTTTATCCCATACACTCTACCCCTGGTTCAGTAAAAGGTTGCTGGGTTCCTTACAGAACTCCTATCCACATTCAGTCCTGAAGCGGGGAGTTGGGGAGTTGAATCAGCTTTTCCTCGACTTGGGGTAGAAAAGGTGCTGGGGAGAGGAATCCAGGCAGGATCATCCAGGGTAAGGTGACGGCAGACGTGGGAAGACTGGACTCAACCAGCTGAGTGTCAGGGCAGAGTTAGTCTCGGAGAACAGCAGCTGCCCCCGTGCTGGAGCGCAGGACAGACCGGGGAGGCCAGGTGGGGCGGTGTCTCTGAGATAGAGGGGGGCAAGGTTACGTACAGCCGGACACAGACTCTTAGCCGGCTCTCCATGTCAGCATGAGCGGTAACCAGGGTCCTGGGCAACTGCACGTCAGCCTATCAGAATTCATGGGAGGTTATTTCTTAAGTGAAATTCTAAAGAGTTAAAGGATGAATTTGGACAGTGATGGAATGGATGACATCATCAGTCAAGAATCCCCATTGGACATGGAGGGGGATTATAAAAAGGTAAGGGGGGAGAGCTCTTTTGTTTGTAAACAATCGGACCATTTTTCTAACTGGGAGAAAGATCACCCTTGAGGAGTGGCCAAATTCCACACTCAGTGGCCATTGCCACAATCTATTCAGGAAGGCTAAATGCTCAGAATCGAATGCATTACGCTGGGAGAGTTCTTCTTTCTGTGTTTCCCAGTTTGTATTCATTAATATATTATAGCAGTAACTGGAATACACATGTTGTTTTTCTGAAGTTGAAAAACATTCTATTATGCATATAGTTTCTAGGCAGGCTTTTTATGTGAAGGAATAATTTTTTAAATTACTGACATGTTGACAGTTCACCTGCAAGAAATAATTACTAGCATGTGTAATCTATCTTTCTGAGTTTGGCTTTTTTAAACAATGAAAAATATAAAGTTTTACTAAGAGAAGTGGTTTTAAAAAAAAAACTGATACAGTATCTGCTAATTCTTTGCTTGCCTTTTCTTTTGAAAGTCAGTAAATATATTTTTGGTATTTTTTTTCTGGTAATTGTCTGGTAATAACAGCCCCAAGTAAAAATAGCTTTAGTTATATGGGTGAGGTAAGGAAATTAAAACTACAAGCATATGCTTGTCTGTCCATAGAAGGCTAAACACTATGTCCTTCCCCCTTATTATTTCCCATAAGTCAAGTGTAGGTCACAACACAGCCCAGTATGAAGAATCAGGGACCTTCCATCATGGACCTGGAAAGAAAGACCTGTTTTCCCTCAAAGGCAAATATCCTAAAACAGTAAAACTTGCTCCTAAATTTTTAATTTGATCAAATACGTCACTAACTTTTTCCCCCTAGATTGAGATAGAAGCTTCTGTCTTAATAGATCTTTATGTATAATAATGTAAAATATAGTAATTTAAATCTTACGTACATAACTGTGTGTGAGTATGAGGCCTGTTTTAAGGACATACTTTATTTCTTAGAGCAGTTCACAGTAGTTTATGTTATTTCTCCAGGAGCTGAAACTTAAATAGGTTTAAATGACCTGCCTTGTTGATCTGTGTGTTTTTTGTCCTTTTTGTCCTGTGTGTTTTGTGATCCCCAAGAAGGAAGTGAGGGCCCAAGGGGATAAGTGCTCATAGAGTCTTGAAACCCTGACACCTCTCCGATGTCCCCTCTTGCCGGAAGTGGGTGTGCAAAAGATACTTGGGACACTCAGCAATCAGAGTCGGGCACTTACCCAACCCAGTAGAACAAGTGCACAGTTCTCATATTGCCTCTATTTTCAGTTCCAAAGGACTAGTCACGGTTTTCTTTGTCACAGCGTTTCTCAGCTAGGAACGTGTAGGTCAGTTTGCACTTAGGAAAATGAAAGACATACCACTGCTAATGCAATAACAATAAAGTAATGACCACTGTAGTTTCATCCTACGTAGAAACAGAGAGCCCAGATGCCTGGAATGACCGAGCCATGGTATGCAGGCAACCTGATACAGCGTTGACTAAAGTGACAAACATGTAAGGCTCAAGTAGCTTTAAAACATCAACAACAACAAAACAGAGTTGAATTGTATAACCCTTAATCTCACTAAGGCAGCAGAACACCGCATGTGACTTCAAGAGAAATAGTATCTGAGAGGTTAGTACAAAAGACCACTAGATGAAACTTTTAGATGCAGAGGATGCCCAGAGATCAGTATGTATTGTTGTGGACCCTAAACATGGAAGTCGTTCTGTTATCATTTCAGCTTTTAACTATTTTTCTCAGGCAAAGTGCTTTCAAATGTATGCATATCATGATAACTACAAAGGCTTCCTTTTTAAAAAAAACCACTACTGATCATTTCATTAAGAACTTCTAGTGAAACAGGGCAACATATGCTTTCTTTAAAATACAAAGGATAGAAAATAATTAGCTAATATAAAAATCACTTTTCCTAATTAGAATCTTTCTTTTCTAAGTTTTTTTTCTCTGTTTGGTTTTTGCTCTTTGGCTGACTAACTAGAAAATTAAATTAGATGCCATAAAGCAGTGGTCTGTAGGGTTTTTTCACCTTGTATTCATCAGTAAAATGTTTTTGAGCCCAAGCCTTTAATATACATATATTCTATTCATAAATTGCACATATATACCACTGTAAAAATACATCTTTTATGTATAAAACATATACAGTCGTCCCTTGGTGTCCACAGGGGATTGGTTCCAGGATCTCCACAGATACCAAAATCCCAGGATACTCAAGTCCCTTTTATGAAATGGCACGGTATTTGCATATAACTCACACACATCCTCCTGTACACTTTAAATCATCTTTAGATTAGTTATAGTACCTAATACAGTGTAAATGCTATGCTATGTAAATAGTTGCTGGGTACATGGCAAATTCATGTCTTGCTTTTTGGAACTTTCTGGCATTTTCCCAAATATTTTTGATCTCTGGTTGGTTAAATCTGCAGATGCAGAACCCAGAGACATGGAGGGCTGACCGTATACAAATAGATCTTTTTAAGAATAAGATGTTTAAAACGTAAATAAAAATAAAAGTTTTAATAATTTCTTCTTTCATCTCCTGTCACTCTGAGGTCAGTTGTCCAAAACACTTGGAAAATCGGTATATCCCTGCCTGGGTACAGTAGAATTTTGTATACCAGTTGCACTGATAAATACCGCATGTATATAGGGATTATTTTACAAGGTTGTTTCAAAGTCAGGCAAACAGCCTTCAGGGGAAAGGTCACTTTATGATGACTAAAATTAGATTCCACCCAGGCAAAGGAAGGAAAAGAGCACACATATGTTCCAGTTCCTTGGGGAAGGTCCTGATGTTTCATTAAGGACCTCTGGTTTGTTCAGTAATAGTAGTAAGACTGTTCTCAACAGAAAGCACATCTTAGTGTCTAGGAAGGAAAGCCTGCACCTTGGCAGAATCCTAGGTGTGAAAGTCCGGTCTATCACGGCCCTGCCTTTCTCTGAGCAGCCTCTGACCCGCTGGGTCCCACAGCCCATTGTCTCGAGGACACAGAGGCACATAGCCTGCCAGTCGATGTCCTGATCCCGTCAGCCGTTACTCACCAAGAGCCTTCCTGTGTCCCTGGCATTGTGTGCGGGGCCAGCATCCCGAAAGGGAGGCTGGGCTTTCCCTCAAGGAGCTCACAGTCCAAATGGGGAGGCGTACAAACAAATAAGCTGCCGTGGAATTGATGCCACCTGGAAGGATGTGGACCTTCAGATGGTCAGTGTGGACCTAGAAAACGCACAGCCTGCACCATCTCAGGGCTGGGGATAGATCCAAATTATACCCGTGGAGAGAGAGAGGAAATCAAGAAAATGTAACATGAAGCACGGTAGAGGACTGGCTCCCACTTTGTCCTAGAGCATAGCAAACACCGGCAGGCTGGCCTTACCTTCTGTCCCCAGGCCACTCCTGGCAGAAGGAGCTGCGGGCAGGGCCGTGTGTGGTCGGAGGATGGGCAAGCCGACTTTGCCTGGCTTTGTTTCTCCGGGGTGCTGTCTCTGGTGTGGTGCATCCAATTATGGTGAAAGATTAGGGAGGAGCCCGTGAACAAATTAAAAGGCTGGAAGGAACAATATTTAAAGTGAAGCCACAGCTGCGCCTCATGTTTTTTTAAAAAGGTGAATGGAAATGACTGCTTGAGATAAACTGTAATAAACAGGAACGCAGAATGCCAGCTGCCATTCCAGACAAGAGCTCTGCCCTCCCCACACAATTACTGAGGAAAAGCAGCCGTCGACCTCCATGAACCCTCCCGTCTTCCTGTCTGGAAGGGCTGAATATGCTTGAGGAACCCCGTTAAGTTACTGAACCCCGGAGCCCAGCCCTACCTCAGCCCCCCGGGACAGTCTCTTCCACTTTCTGGGCTAGGGTCTCCTTTTCTTTCAAGGGAGGAACGGGCCCCGTTGGTTTTAGGTCTTGTAAATATGAAGGCTCGTAACTCCTAGTTCAGGCTTCTTTGCATCGTATCACCCTGTTGGCGCACCTCGGTAAGCCAGCGTGGTAGGGAGTGGGTTCTTTCAGATAACGAGATTTTCCAGATACATGATATGTGAATTATACCTCAATTTAAAAAATAAACACACACACATTTTGGGCGGAGGGTACGGTTTATTTTTTAATTGAGATATAATTCACATACCATAAGATTGACATGTCCAAGTGTATGGTTTGATGGTTTTTAGTATTTCATAAGGTTCTACAAACCACTAGTATCTAATTCCAGGATATTTGCATCAGCACCCCCCAGGAAAAGCCTGTCCCCATTAGCAATTACTCCTAATTCCCACCTCCCCACCACAATCATCAGTGTACTCTCTGTCTTTCTGGATTTGTCTGTTCTGGACATTTCTGGATCTCTTTTATCCTTTTCTCCACTCTTCTCAGCAGGTTACCCCACCCCTACCTTTAATATTAGCAACAAGACCATTTAATGACTTTCTCTCTGGATCAGACACTGTGCCAAGTACTTTCTATATAGTATTTCATTTAATCCTTTTTATTATTATTATTATTTTAATTTATTTATTTTTTATGGTACGCGGGCCTCTCATGTTGCGGAGCACAGGCTCTGGATGCACAGGCTCAGCGGCCATGGCTCACGGACCCAGCCGCTCCGCGGCATGTGGGATCTTCCCGGACCGGGGCAGGAACCCGTGTCCCCTGCATCGGCAGGCGGACTCTCAACCACTGCGCCACCAGGGAAGCCCCTCATTTAATCCTTAATACAACCTCAAAAATAAGGTATCTTTATCCCTTTTTTCAGAAAAAGACACTGGGGCTTAAAGTGTTTCCGTAACTTGCAGTAGTAAGTGTCAGAGTGAAGAGGTTAACTTGGGTCTTCTTGGTCCCGATTGCCCTGCGCCGGGCTCCTGCTCTCCCTCCTGGTCACACACCTGTGTTCGGCTACCCCAGATCCTCAGCCCACCTTGACATGGGAGGCGGGGGACACCAGCTTCCTGGTGGTTGCTTGTGGTTTGGCTGTTGCATAACCTTGCAGTAGGTGTTTTGGACTGTTGTGTTCTGACAGTGATACTGAATGACTGAGGTGGTTTTACAGACTTGTAAAATGGCACCTGTTAAAAATAGAGTCCCCAGATAACACTGTCCTGTGTTAAAAGTAGTCTCTGAAGGCAATCATTTGAGAACCCGGGAGAGCTCAAGATGCACCCGGCAGTTCATGTTTTGGATATGCTGCTCAGAGGTGAGGAAAATTTTCAACTGTGTCCCTTTAGGATTTGACATTGAAACACTCCCACTACATAAGTCATCCTTGTAGATTGCACCCTGGGCTCCTTTACTTCCACCAGAGTTCCCATGCAGCCGGAAATGGCTACTGAACTTCAACCCTAGGGGTTTGTTAAATACTTTTGCTCCAGTCCTTAACAATTAGATGTTCAAGTGTTAGGGACTCTGCAGGACAGCACTTTTTTTTTTTTTTTAAAGAAGATGTTGGGGGTAGGAATTTATTAATTTATTTTATTTATTTTTGGCTGTGTTGGGTCTTCGTTTCTGTGCGAGGGCTTTCTCTAGTTGTTACGAGCGGGGGCCACTCTTCATCGCCGTGCGCGGGCCTCTCACTATCACAGCCTCTCTTGTTGCGGAGCACAGGCTCCAGACGCGCAGGCTCAGTAGTTGTGGCTCATGGGCCTAGTTGCTCCGCGGCACGTGGGATCCTCCCAGACTAGGGCTCGAACCCATGTCCCCTGCATCGGCAGGCGGACCCCCAACCACTGCGCCACCAGGGAAGCCCAGGACGGCACTTCTGTCTGCCTGCTCATGTTTATCTCCTCTCCCTATAGCGTGAGGAGAAGGAATGCAGTCGATAGGCCAAACCATCCTCAGGGTTAACTAATTGTAAACAAACATCTCCATCCTCTGAACTGGCATCCCAACCCTTTTGATGCTGGCAAATCCTTAAGTAAAACAGATGTCAGAAGGCCCCTGGACCCTCCATGGATGCCCGTCCTGGACTTCAGGTATCTAAAGGCAGCTCTCCCATGAGTCTGATGCTGAGAAAGTCGAACCCAGGTCTCAACGTTGCCCAACAGCCCGGCCTGACATCTAGTCCAGAGGACTTGTTTAGGTAGATGGGTGCGAGGATGCACAGATAAGAGATTTCAACAGCATTTCAGGAGACCTTTCTGGATTGTTTAGTGTAAGTATCTGAAATAGAAAATGTCAGAAAAACAAACTGAAAACAGAATAACCAGACTTACTATCCATTCAGTGATACAATGGAAAGATACTAGGTTATTTAACTTTCACTTCCACTAATAATTGAAAAGCTCTTCCCAGGAAGCTTGCGTCTTGAAGTAAGTTGCAAGAACTTGAAATAACCTGCACAGAGCAAGTATTTATGCCGTTGACATTCAAAAGCATACAATCCATATTTTTACAGAATGCTGTTTTCGTATTTTGATCTTGCGATAAACCCATAGTGAGAAAATAATTAGAAAGGACTATCAGTATATTTGGGTTTTCTTTTGTTTTTTGTTTTAAAGAAAATTAATAAAATTTGCCTGATTAACGAATAAGTTCTGTCCTTCTGATTCCTAACGTTTAAAAGCCTCAGAGTCCTCCACACTAGAATGCTGCCTATAAATTTAGAGTAAAACTTTCTTTCTTAAGCCGAGGAGAGAAATAAGAGTGACTATTATTTTACTAAAGGAAGAGTTCTTTTCCACCGGGAGCTCCAGAATCCCAGTTGCGTTCCCTGGTGGATGCCGCTAATGGCAATGATGCCAGATATCACTAGGCAATAGATTGCGCTGAAGCAACGGGATCATTAATTGCTTCGAAACAGGCATCCCGGCAAGGCCTTTGGCAGAGGCCAGACGGCTGCAAATGCAATGCACCTGGATCCAGAGTCTGGCCATTCCCCAGGCAACAGATCTGTGCTCAATTAAAGAAGAAGCAACTCTGTGTTGCATGTAGCTCCTCGATCTGGTCAGGTGTTTAAAGCCATGGTTCTCGGGATGTTTGAGCCAGCAGCATCTGAGCACTTGTTAGAAATGCACTTTCTCAGCCCCACCTCAGAGCTTCTGAATCAGAAAAATAGTCTCTGGTTTTGCAAGCCTTCCAGGTGATTCTCATGCATAATCAAGTTTGAGCACTACTGGCTTCAAGAAATTTGTGACCAGAGAGAGAGGGGGCCACGTTGTGCGTGTACCCACCCAGGCGATTCTCCACTTGGCACACCGACGGCACAGCAACCTCCCTGCATCCAGAGTTTCTTCCTGGGCCTTGGGGGACCAGGGTATCATTCATCAGCTTCTAGAATAATGCAGCACCCAGCCCTTAGGAAGTTTTTTCTCAATGGTACATTGCTTTCCTTTTTCCCATTGGTTATCATTGCTTTAACAGACAGGAGGCCCGTGTGGGACACCCAGGTAGAAGATGGAGAAAGAAAATTCAAGGCCTGGAGGCTTCTGCAACTTAGAGAAACTTCTTGTGAAATAGCTAACCCCTCGCAACTTCTGGGGCTTGTTAGAAATGCAGGATCTCGGGCCCAGCCCCTGAATCAGAATCTGCATTTTAATCAGATCCCCAGGGGATTTGTATGCACCCTGAAGTGTAAGAAGCACTGACAGAGGTAACAGCTTTAGCAAGGCAGAGAGGAGGCTGCTAGAAGTGGTATCTTCCTGGATTTGTAGTGAATTGTACTGAGGCAGCATTATAAAATAAGCACACCCAATGATATAACAAGCTATTTCAGTTCCCATGGTGCCCAGGTAAAAGTAAGAAACCGTGGAGCTGGGAAGGAGGCGAAGATCAATCCAGGGAAGAGATGGAAGACAGGAAACCTGGGGGGAAACATTTTCCTTTCTCCCACTTCCCTTTCCCACAACTGAATCCCATCCAGGACCTGGTTGTCCCTGCTTCCAAGCTTAACATCTGCTTTTGTTCCTAGAGCACTGCTGTGCCATTCGCATCAACTGCGCCCCCTGACTCTCTAAGCCAAGCTTCCTTAAATATCTTCCTCCTTTGGGAAGTTTAAGGAACCCCTTCCTCTGGGTCAGACAGGCCCTCTCCTTTCCAGCTATCTGGAATCAGCATCTGTGCAGGACCCACTGCTGGCAGTGTCCTGAGCAGCAGCTGGCTTTCAGTTTAGGCTCGGGATGTTATGTTCTAAAGTGTGTTTCTGAGAACCTCAGTGGGCCCGCAGCTGCCCCCAAGAACATGCAGTTTGCCAATTAAATTTTAGAAATGCACAAGACACACAGTCTTCTGCTTATACATTTATAAGACCGGCATGTGAAAGACTAGGTGGCCCCTGCTTCAGAGACACAAGGATGCTTCGAGCAAGGTGAACGGGGTGCCAGAGGGACGAAGACAGGACCCAAGGAGGGGCTCGGGTAACCGGTGTGTAAGGGCCGGGTGCAGCTGTGTCCCGAAGAAAGTATGGAAAGGACTCGGGGACGGACCAGATTTGGAGATAGCCGATATTTACCCAAGCAGAATATTAGCTTGGGCCGTTTGCTTTTTCTTTCTTTTACCAAATCCCCCCTCTTTCTTCTCGTCGACTTTGGGGAATTGCAGCAGAACGGTGGCACAATGGGAAAGGCTGAGCACCGGCGTTCGGGGTCTGAAAGGGCTCATGGTCTGTGTTCTGAGATCTTGGCTCACAGGATGCCCTCAAAAGCCATCGTGAGCCTTATCTGCCCAGGCACAGGGGGTGGCAGCAGGGAATTCGTCGACAGGCAAGGACAAAGCACTGCCCGTGGCTGGTCAGTGGTGAGTTTGTGAGCACATTTTCACTCTTGATAATGGTCTCGATAGTCTTTCTGTCTCACAGTGATGAGCCGTTCCTCCTCAGGTGCCGTCTTGCTTTTTGCCTGCAATATCCATTTTAGACGTTTCACTTTTGTTTTATGACAGTATTTCCCAAGGCCATTTTAGGAGGGGACATGGCTCTGCTTGCCATAAACACACTTGGCGAGTGTAGTTTTGAGTCCGCTTCTCCCTTTTCCTGTGCACTTCACTGTTTCTCGCCCTGGGGCATGTTTGGACTTTGGGGGTTTGGAGGACATAATTGCCCTGCAGGTGTAATTCCTTAGAGAACAAAAAAAGTTTGAAACTACACATACATACACACACACACACACACACACACACACACACACACACACACACTCATACTTTACACATGTGGGCAACAAGAAGGAAATCAGTTTCCAATTGTTGAATTTTAAGAGAAAAACTGTTTTACTAGTCAGTTGAATCATAGTTACTTGAAAGGTTAGGGCGGTTTGTTCCGAAAGGAAGATTGAGCAGTGGTGTCCAAAGAGTGGCTCTGATAACAAAATATTTGTATTGTAAGTATTTGCGGTTATGATTAGGCATGTGGTATGTATGTTTTGCAGTCAGGTGTGTTCTCCTTTTCTGAGAAAGCATCACATCCGTCTCAGGAAAGAAGTCGATCTGAATCGAATAAGTCCCGCCTCTTATCTTCAGCATGGTATCCACATGGACACCTTACCGATCGATGTAGAGAAGAGATGTGGAAGATCTGGCACCAGAAAGATGGACTTGAATCCTAGCTCTTCTATCTAACAGTCGGGTAACCTTCCTTCACCCTCTGTTTCCTCATCTTCAGATGAGCTATCATAATAGCTACTGTTTATTGCAGATTTACATTACCATAGGGCAGGTACTGCTACTAAGCAATTTACCTAAATTTTCTCATTTAATCCTCCAACATCAAGTGGGATCCTTTACCTCTGGACTGGGAAGGGCTTTCCAAGCACAGAGCCAGCAGACACTTAAGAGGGAGTGAGCTATTGACTTAACTGTATAACATTTAGATGCCAAACTCAGAAGGACTAATCATATGCTTACTCTAAAATGTTCAGAACTCTCAGACCTTTATAGAAAAATAAGCAAAGCTAGGAGTAAGTAGTTTAGAGAAAAGCAAGTACATTAACTGAAAAAATTTAAATATTTAATCTCACTGGTAATCAAAGAAATAAAAAGAATAGCACTTTTTGCCTATCAAATTAAAAACACTGGCATTTTTTTTAAGTGAAAATACTCAGTGTTAGCCAGGATATAGTAAAAACCGCACCCTTTCCGTTGCTGGTGGGCATGTACATCGGAACAGATTTTCCCTCGAGCGGTGTGACAGAATGTGTCAGGAGCCTCAACAAGTGTTCACACTCAGCTGATCTGGTAATTCCACTTGCAGGAACTTATCCTGAGGAAATAATCAGACATGTGGGCAGGAATTTATGTAAAATGCTAACTTCTCTGTAATTTGTAATTGGATACAACCCAAATGGGTGACAATAGAAGGTAACTCCAGAGGAGAGAATGATATGCAGCCGTTTACAATTGTATTTTTTAAGAATTTTGAATGAAGGAGGGAAATTCTCATAATATAAACATTATGATCTCAATTTTATAAAAAAGAGAAAAATACACATATAAGGTAAAAAAAAACTAGAAGAAAATATACCAAAATGTTAGCAGCGATCTGTGTCTCAGTGGTGGGATTATGGTGGCTTTTATATGCTTTATACTTTTCTTCATTTGTTCAGTGGGATCCAGAGAGAGAAGAGGAGAAGGGGAGAAAGTTTGCGTATTACAAAACAGTTGTCTTTAAACTGTTAAGGAAGTATTCCGTGTAAAACTAGTCATTAGTGTAAATAGAAATATCTTTAAGACCTTCTCCACGATCTGTAGCTTTAGCATACAAAGTAAATCAGGAAAGATAGACATGAGATCAAGCGTGTGTTCACGCCTCAGACCTGGGAAAGGTGTTTTCTTTAAATAAAACCTCTTCCAGACCCCAGGCTGGTGTTGGACAACATTAGTCATTAACACTCATGTTGTGATCTACCGATTTTATATTTGAATATTTCATTCCACTCAACAGTTTTCTGACTGTAGAGGACATTGAGTGAGATTCTCTTTTGGCTGTTATATGGATTGAGAAATAGGTTCACTGACTACATTGAATCTGTGTGGCAGATTTGGGGATTTTGAAATGAATTTGTTTTAAATAAAGATGTCAAGTGTTGTGGTTCTGTTTTGGCAGGACCATCACCAGTACCAGCCTTACATATTTGGAAGGGTGGGTTGCTTTAATTAAGGTTCCCAGCAGTACAGTTGCAAGTAGTTAGTGAAATTAAAAGCATTCTTACTTCCCTTTACAACTTCATGGTTACTTTCTCAGGGCTCAGTGCTGTGCTAGCCCAGTAACAATATGAGATCAGCATCACGTCTGTAACTGTATAAAAGTAGTCTTGGGGGCTTCCCTGGTGGCGCAGTGGTTGGGAGTCCACCTGCCGATGCAGGGGACACGGGTTCGTGCCCCGGTCCGGGAAGATCCCACATGCCGCGGAGCAGCTGAGCCTGTGAGCCATGGCTGCAGAGCCTGCGCGTCCGGAGCCCGTGCTCCGCAATGGGAGAGGCCACAACAGTGAGAGGCCCGCGTACCGCAAAAAAAAGTAGTCTTGGGACTTCCCTGGTGGCACAGTGGTTAAGAATCCACCTGCCAATGCAGGGGACACAGGTTTGAGCCCTGGTCTGGGAAGATCCCACATGCTGCAGAGCAACTAAGCCTGCGAGCCACAACTACTGAGCCTGAGTGCCACAACTACTGAAGCCTGTGTGCCTAGAGCCCGTGCTCCGCAACAAGAGAAGCCACTGCAATGAGAAGCCCACGCACACCAACGAAGAGTAGCCCCCGGTCACTGCAACTAGAGAGAGCCCGCATGCAGCAAGGAAGACCCAATGCAGCCAAAAATAAATTAATTAATTTTTTAAAAAAAAGTAGTCTTTCACCTTGTGGCTGAATTAACAGATACACACAAATACAGGAGCTCCTAGTATGACACAGTTCCACTGGTGCATGACAAAATGGGGGGAAGGGACATCTATATAGACAGATAGATTTAAATATAATTGCTAAGTATGAAAGTTGAAAGAATGCTTGTAGTGTCCACGAATTTTAAAATGTTAGAGAAAAGGAGAGTAAAGATGAGCTTTCCTTCGACCAGAAGTTCTCAAACCCATTGAAACTAAATACCCAGTGCTAGAGTCTAGGGATGTGTACTTTACACTTGATCTTAGCCCAAAGGCACAGAAGCAATGGGAATGTGCATTTTAAAGTCTCTACAGGAAGTTCTGATGCAGACCGTTGAAGCTGATGCTGTCTTAGCGGTGCTGCGCTGTCGTATATTTTATTCTGTGCTTCCCATATGATATCTACTAGCCACCTGTGGCTCTGGAGCTCTTGAAGTGCAGCTAGTATGACTGAGGGACTGACTTTTTTATTTTAATTAATTTTTCATTTGAGTGTAAATAGTTTCATGTGACTATTAACTATCATATTAAACAGCAGCCTTAACCTGTAGTATATTGCCCTTCACTTGGGGATGAAATGAGGCCATTTTTCAGCCTGTCCTTCCCATAGGTTGTACATTTCATTACTGTGACACAGTGATGCTCAGATGACGGCTCAGAGCTTTTACCGTAACTTCTGGATACTGGTAGCAGCAAACGTGGCTCCAGAACCTCCTACTGAGAGAATCAAGGCGGTCGTGCGTCCCGTAACCACACCCACTCACGTGAGCTGGGTTTCGTTATATAATTTGTTCCGCAGAGTCTTCAGCCCCCTGCTCAGAACATAAAATGGTGCTTCTCACAGCCTCCCTCATCCCACGAAACAGAAAACCAAAATCTCATTCTCACCCCAGGATGTCTAACTCATTGTTTGTTTTTTGTAGTTGTTTTATTTTTAGCTAAGGAAATCATGTCTCATCTTCTGTTGTTTAAAGGGTTTAAAAGTTCAGCATGGTGAGTTTTTATGGGACTTTTATGCGAAGCCAAGCGTTGTAAACGTATCCAAGTTATCTCAGTAGTGTAGTTTACCAAATCCTTTTCCTATGCACACCGACCTGACTTCCCTTCAAAATATGAAACAGATGGGTCCAGTGAGAGTCCTCCAGCTATTCCAGGCACTAGGTTAGGATTTCTCACAATCTAAACCTGGTGAGATGAGCTTGAATGGAAACAAGAGTCCCCATCAAGACTGTAATGGGTGGAGGCAGGGGCTGTGTCTATCCGTCCTGGGCCGTCTTCTAGCGTCACAGCGTGGCTCCTGCCTCTCAGAGAGGCTTGGTACCTGTTGGTTGAACGAATTAATGTTCTTGCCATAGAGAAAGTGGACTGAAGGGACCATGTAAAGAAGGGAAAAGATCCAGGGAGGGGCCACATTTGAGACAAAAGTGATTTGATTTAGGACAAAGTGCTTGCCCTCCATGACTTTACTCTGTTATATTTAGCAGGTAAGAAGAAGAAAGATTATAGTGCCAAATAACCTACAGGTGACCCTTTAACAACCCCTGGGGATAGGAGCGCCGACCCTCCACGCAGTGAAAAATCTGCCTATAATTTATAGTTAGCCCTCCGTCTGTGTGGTTCCACATACGCAGATTCAACCAACTGTGGGTGGTGTAGCACTGTAGTATTTACTGTTGAGAAAAATCTGCTGTAAGTGCACCTGAGCAGTTCAAACCCGTGTTGTTCAGGGGTCAACTGTGGTTCTGTCTTGATGATGATCATTTACTACCGGGATGGTGCTTTCCGAGACTAGTGATCATAAAGGGCTCCAAAGCACTGAAAATGCTCACAGACGTGGAATCAGGAAAGACTGGTTGAATTTCAGTCTTAATAATTCAAATGCTCTTGTGTTTTGGCTTGTTTACTTTTTGTCTGATATTATAGTTCTAAGAGACTTAGCCGTTAGATCGCCTCTGGTTGTGACGTATCTGCCTGCTCATCGGCATGTTTTATTTTCCTGAAATTTTAGGCACAGAAAAATGAAAGAGAATCTATCCGACAGAAGTTGGCACTTGGAAGCTTCTTTGATGATGGCCCGGGAATTTATACCAGCTGTAGCAAAAGTGGGAAGCCAAGCCTTTCCTCCCGGTGAGTGTTTTGAGTTGATTTTCTGATATGTACCTAATGGATTTTGTCATCTGACTATGTATGTCTAATAAGAGATATCCTTTAAATCCTTGAGGATTTTTTTCCCCATAATACTGCCACCTTTATTTGCGTGCTAGACAGATCCCTCTCCACCTGTTTGTTGGGTTTGTTTTTTGGGTTTTAGTTTTGGGGATTTTTTGGCCCATTTGCCCAGCCATTTGAGGTCAGATTTCTATATTTCATTTTTTTTCTAGACACAATTCTGATTTTGCATTGTGAAGGGGGAATCAAGCTACACTCTTAAGCAAGCTGACTGATGCTTGGAGAAGTGTGGCAGACCACCAGATTTCCCATTAAGCAGTCCCAAAGCATCCAGCCTTACCCCCCGATGCATTTGATTGCAATGAATACTGGTAACTGAGAAATACAATTCCCACTTTGATCATTGAATGTTTACTACAGAGCTTAACCTGTCCTGCAGGTGTTTTTTTTACCTTAATTGATTTCAGGGTATCATTGATCATTTGCATAACTTCTAATTCCAATTAAAATATATTAAAATTATGATTCTCTCTAGAAAATAGGATTGTAGGCCAGAGCTTCTCAAACTTTAATGTGCATATGTATCGCCTGGGAATTGTGTTAAAATGCTGATTCTGATTTAGTAGGTTGGGGTGGGATTTAAGGTTCTGTATTTTCTTTTCTTTTTAATTAATTAATTTATTTATTTTTGGCAGCGTTAGGTCTTCGTTGCTGCACTCAGGCTTTCTCTAGTTGCGGCGAGCAGGGCCTACTCTTCATTGCGGTGTGTGGGCTTCTCATTGCGGTGGTTTCTCTTGTTGCAGAGCGTGGGCTCTAGGTACACAGGCTTCAGTAGCTGCAGCACACAGCCTCGGTAGTTGTGGCTCGCAGGCTCTAGAGCACAGGCTCAGTGGCACACGGGCTTAGTTGCTCCGCGGCATGTGGGATCTTCCCGGACCAGGGCTCGAACCCATGTCCCCTGTACTGGCAGGCGGATTCTAACCACGTCACCACCAGGGAAGTCCCAAGATTCTGTATTTCTAACAAGCTCCCAGCTGATGTTCATGCTGCCAGTCCATAGGTCACACTTTGATTAGGGAGGGTATAGACAATCTGCAAAATTAACTATTATGAGTACAGGTATTCCAAGCGATTAAGGCACATAAAACATTGTTTTAATAAAGATGGTAGTAACTGAAGACCCATCAGCATTCTCTCGATCCCTCCCCAAATATCCATTTCGTGTCAGAATGTCTGGCTCTTCCTTTGGGCTCTCTAAGAGCAAATATTCCCTGTATAAATACTAGGTATACTTACCATGTTAAACCAGGTGTGGGAGACAAATGATAGCATTCATGCATTCATTCAGCCAACGGATTTCCACTCTTTCCTTCATATAAGGCCCAGAATTAGACACTTTAGTATCGATTTTATCAAGCTTTCAGTAAGCCTCATGCTTCTGTCTGATCCTTACAGATTCATCTAAATCAGCAAAAATCAGAAAGCACACACACGCGCATATATGTGCGTATTTAGGAGTCACTCCTGATGGGTTAGTGCCTGGAGACAGGAGCTGTGGCCTGGCCATGCAGTGTTTATGCGTGTCCTCCTCAGCTGGGTGTGGGCCAGCTCAGGCTCAGAGGATTCCCTCGCTCTCGGCATATGTCATTCCAGAGTTGGAAGGTCAGCCTTCCCCTTTGCCATGGAAGCACCTCTTTCTCCTCCTAGTGGGATGTGGCAGGAGGACCTCAGGCCTAGGGACCTGGACACCTGAGGGTTAGTCCCAGTCAGCTTCTAATTCTGAGACTTGAGCAATTTACTTAGTTTTTACCATGCCTCAGTTTCCTCATTTTTGTAAAATGAGTAGATTGGACCCCATAGTCTTATAGATCTCTGCTACTGCCCTCCAGTAGTCCCCAAAGCACCAAAAAGTTTTCTTCTAGAAACCCCATCTCTTTGCTCAGCCATGTCATATCCATCTGGTCCAAACGGGAGCTGTGGTTTTTAAAATCGAAGTTGTGTGTGTGTGTGTGTGTGTGTGTGTGTGTGTATTATATGACTTTGAAAGTAAAGTAGAATTAACTACAGAGTATATAATAACAACATAAAAGTAACAGTCCCTGGTCCCATCCCTCTCTATCCTCATCTCACTCTCCAGAAACAATAACTTTTAACTCCTTAGTTGTTTAAGCTGGTATTTATATCTCTGAGTAAAATGCTTATCTTCTTACCTTTTACTTTTAAACCGTTCACTGGCTGCTAAATACGGAAGGTTGGGATTTAACTCTCTTTTACAGCCCTCCCACAGACATATCTATATATCCCTCCCCATCCTCCTAATATAATTACTTTATAATTTGGGGTCAAATAACTGTTCAATTTTACATTATTAAGTTCATATATTATTCACCTTGAGCCATGTAGTAAACTATGATTACTTGAGAAATTTTATTGTTTGTTCTGAAATTTAAATGGCCCCATTTTCCCCTTTGCCAGTCCCTGATTTGACTGCTGTATTATATTCCACCATGTGAATGTATCTCTTCTGATGATAGGCGTTGGGTTGTTTCAGAGGTTCTGCTCTTATAAACAGTGCTGCTTATAAACATCCTTGTATGTGTCTTCTGCTGTCTGTGTGCAAGAGTTTCTCTCTGGTGTGTACCTTGGACTGGTATTCCTAGGAAAATACATGAATGTTCCTGTTTAGGAGATAATGCCAAACTGTTCAAAACAGTTGCACAAGTTACACTCCTACCAGCAATGCTTCAGAGATCCTGTGGATCTATATAGCCTTTCTAACACTCAATATTGTCAACTTCTTTCACACTTTTGTTAACTGAATGTGGGTATTAAATGATATTTCATTATGTTTATTAGCCATCTCTGTTTCCCCTTCTGTGAAATGTCTTTTTGGGCCTCATGTCCAAATTTCTATTGGATTCTTTATGCTTTTTTCATTGATTTATGGAAGTTCTTTAGTTATGATTCTAATCCTTAATATGCTGTATGTATGGCAAATATCTTCTCCCAGGTTGTAACTTGTCTTTTCACTCAGTGTGTCTTTATGACCAGAAGTTCTTAATTTTAATTTTAATGGTAATTTTTATCTAACTTTTCTTTTAGAGTCAGTGCTTTCTGAGGCTTCTATAAGAAATCTTCTTCTACCCTAAGGTCCAAAAGGCGTTAACCTAGATTTCCTGTTAAGAGTTAAAAGTGTTTTTTTTTTAAGTCTGTAAGCAATCAGGGGTTGGTTTCCTGATTTGGAATGGAGAAGTCTAATTTCATCTTTTTCCATATACATGACCATTTTTTCCATCATATTTACTAGTAACAATTCTCTTTTACTGACTGATCTAACAGACCACTTATGTATGACTATACATTAATGGGAATACATTCTATTTCATTGGTTAGTGTTTCTATCCCTGCACCAGTACCATACAGTTTTAATTACTATAGCTTCAAAATAAGTCCTGATATCTGGACTCTTTACTCTTTTACTGCCTATTCTTGGTTTTTTATTCTTCCATATAAATTTTAAATCATCAAATCAAGTTCAGCAAAATACTGTCTTGGGATTTTTGACTAGAATTGCACTGAATCTGGAAATATTGGGTTGGCCAAAAAGTCCATTCTGGTTTTTCCATAAGATGTTATGGAAAAACCCGAACGAACTTATGGGAAAACCCAAACGAACTTTTTGGCCAACCCAATAATTTAGGGGAGAATTACATTTTCACAGTATTAAATTTTTCTATCCCTGTTTTCCATTTAGAGATACTGCATATCTTTTGTTATATTTATTTCTAGATATTTGATATTCTGATATTATCTTAAATTCTCTTAGATGATGCTTTCTTGTTTGCTGCAGCTTACTTTGTACACTAGTCGTGTATCCAGCCATTTCGTTATTATTATACCTAGTATTTCTCTACTCTCCTGTTATTTCCAGTAAAGTTGTCTGTACATTCTTTGGACGTTTAAAACAATATCATCTACAAAAAATAGCAGCTTTTAAAATTCCTTTCTGTCCTCCTACTTCTGGTTTCTTTCTTTGTTTTACTGCACTGGATAGGTACCCTAGTACACTGAGGATTAAAAATGGTAGTAGTTGGAATCCTTAGCTCATTTCTCATATTAAATGGAATGCTTCTAATGTTTCCATTTAGGATGATGTTAATTTTATGTTTTCTTTAATTTTACTCTTTATGAGATTAATATTGTTCCCTTATATTCATAATTTTAAAAACATTTTTATCATGAATGGGTATTTGATGTTATCATGTGCTTTTTCTGCATCTGTTGAGATGATTGTATGATTTTCTCTATTAATCTATTAATGAATTACATTTATAGATTTTCAAAATATTGAACAATCTTTGCATACCTATTATAAACCAAAATTGGTTGGGGGTATTATCTTTTTTTGAACAGTATTGGGTTTTATACATAATATTTTATTTAGGGTTGTTATACTTACATTCATGAGTCACATGGGTCTGTTGTATTCTTTTCTTGTAACTTTTTTTTCTGGTTTTAGTATAAGTTTATGCTGGTGTAAATGAATTAGCTACTATTCCCCCTTTCATATTGTCTAAGAAAAGTCTACATAATATTGGAATGAGCTGTTTCTTACCAGTATAACCATCTGGGCCCAGTGTCTACTTTGTATGTTTGATTTTAACAGCTTCTGTTTTTTAAGTGGTTTGAAGATTGTACACACTTTTGATTTCTTCTTGAGTCAGTTCTGATGAGTTGTATTTTCTAAGAATTTGTCCATTTTGTGTATGTTTTCAAAATTTTTCCCATCATGCTTTCTCATTTCACTGAGGGCATTAATTTTAGTTAAATTGTTCAAAATGTTTCCTTCTGATTTCTACATTGTCCATGATTTTTTCTGAGTTTTTTTTTTGTTCATTTTGATTTCTATTAATAATTAAGTGTAAAACACTAAAAGCTGTTGTAAAGTTTCTGGTTGGGGCTTGGAGACATATATTGTCTTCTCAGAGAGACCTTCCCTGACTACCCAATTAAAAGGTAAACTCCCAACCTACCTACCACTTTCTCTTCTCTTACCCTGCTTATCCTCTTACCCTGATTTGTTTTTCTTTGTGGTCCTTATCATTACCTGATGTTGTATTACATATATTTTTAATCTGTTCCTTGTCTTTCTCTAGTACGAAAATAATTAACCCCAAGAGAGCAGGCCTTTGTCTGTTTTGTTCACCACCATAACTATTGCTTAGACAGTGTCTAATACATAGTCACTGAATAGTTGTTGCATTAATGAATGGTGAACTTCACTTTAGAATGGTCAAATAAAAACACAGCTATTTGTAAGGGTGCATCCAATTAAAAGTGCTCAAAGCTCTTTTCTCTTGGGCTGTAAGTTGTCACAGGGAAGCACTCTTCAACTTCATCCTAAGGAATTTTAAGCCTGGCTGCCAGTGTAAGACTCTAGCAGGGGAATGGTTGACAATTCAGCACGTAGAATTTCACTTAATTCCTTTGATTTCAGTAAGGCGCTTCACTGCCACCTCAGCTGTGCCTGAGGGAGCCCTAGCCCAGAGCTCCCCTGATGCAGCCTCTCTAGATAGTAAACTTTCTCATCCTGCCAGATTAGAAGATCTAGGTTTTCCTTTCAGTTGTTTAATCAGTTTGGTTTGTACGCAGCCTTACCGCCCTCCCGTGCCTTTGGGTGCACCTGAGTACTTCCAGGATCCTGAAGTGAAAATGCATGTGCCTTCTCCACCAGCCACCCCTGCAGACACCTAGCAAATTGAAGTAGTTAAGTCAAATACCCCTCATCCATCTGCATTTTGTCTTTCAAAATATTTTCAAACTCTCTTGTGGGGGCTTCCCTGGTGGCGCAGTGGTTGGGGGTCCGCCTGCTGATGCAGGGGACGCGAGTTCGTGCCCTGGTCCGGGAGGATCCCACATGCCGCAGTGGCTGGGCCCGTGAGCCATGGCCGCTGGGCCTGCGTGTCCGGAGCCTGTGCTCCACAATGGGAGGGGCCACAGCGGTGAGAGGCCCGGGTACCGCAAAAAACAAAACAAAACAAAAAAACTCTCTTGTGTGCCACTGTCTCCTTTTCCATTTCCTTTGTCCATGTAAGTTCATACCTTATTTCTTCCTTTAATATTATTTTAGTAGGATTTCAGAAGAGAGAGAAGATAAATTCCTGTGTTCGATATTCCATGTGTCACTAGAAGTCTCATGAAGGTTTTTGTTATTTTTAATAGCAGAAATATAAAATCCTGTGCAGAAACCATGTATGTAAAACAAAGCAGACCTCTGGTCCAGGAGGACTGAAGGAGGGGGGTTGGGATACCCCTGCCCAGAACATGCCATCCCCCACCATTTCCCTTCAATGCCGCTCTACTTCGCGCTCAGTGCCCCTCACCGTCCCTCCCCTAGAAACCCTCAAAGCCCACCTGAAACTCTTCTGGCAGAGCAGAATTTGAGAATCACTTAGTCATCTACCCTCTTTGGAGACACAGCTATCTAAACACATACGTATTTCACAGTAGCTCATAACAAGCTACACTTGTTGACTCGCCATAAGGAAGATTATTTATATCCTGTTCGTTCATATGTTGTCCTCTCCACATTCTGGGATGAGCTCATCCTCTCTGAGAACACGATGACTTTTTGGATCCCCCTTAGGATGATGGTTAATAATGAGACTTAACGTTCCTAAGAAATGTCACTTTTTCCCTGTAAATTTAAAGTCTGCAAAGACTGACTGCCATTCTCCTTCCTCAGTAATAATGTAGGAGAAAGCCTTAGGAAACGTTCAGTTACAATTGTGTAACCCATATTCTCCATCTCTATTAGAATTAGTGTTTCTCTGATGTGTTACAATTCCTGAAATTCTTCATTGAGCTATTCTTACAAAAGTACTTGAGGGATGTTAGAACTTTGAGGTCACTGATGTGGCACTCCAGAATGCTCCAAAGCGCACCTGTTGAACTAGTTAAATAATCAAAACCAGGTAAATATTAGCTGACTTTACTGCTTTAAGGAGCTCAGGACTCAATTTTAAATGAGGCTGAGGACTTACAATTAATTGCCCAAGCGATGGGTTCTGAAGTGCTAAGCTTACTTTTAAGGCAGGGCCTACCCAGGTAAGTAGGATCGTTTGGCAAAATAGTGGACTTCTATTTATGCATTTTAAAGGGTGTTTACCTGTAAAAATTCACTTCATATTATGTGAGAAATTGTGAAGTAGCGGGAGGGTCCTTTGGGAAGACAAGTTTAAGCTGCTCCTGTGAGAGTAAGTCCTTCTCTGTTGGCCTTTGGGTTTCAGCCCCACTGAATTTTTCTAATTAGTGCTATCTCCTAAAGTACTTTTTAAAAGAATGACAAGCTATTAAATGTAAGCTAGACTTACGATAATCCCATAAAGACATTTCATGCCCAGTACTGCAGCAAAAGAATTTTTGATATTGCTTCATAACTCAACTAATTAAATTTGACTTATACTGAAATGTGGCCAGTATAGGAAGCGCCGTATTTTTCTTCAAAATGTGCTAATCCACACATAATCAGCCTTTTCAAACTGAGATCGTATGACCTTTGTCCGTTTTCTCTGTTTAAAAATGTTCCAGCTAAAAGCTTAAAAGGAAATGAGAGAAATGAATGACCTATTTTTGAAAGAAGTTTCTAAGAAATGTTAGATTTACTCATGTTCTTAGAAAAATTAAATATTCCTTTTCTCTTATGACTAGTATAATACTTTGCTATAAAATATTTTTTCATTGACCAATAATCTTGAATCAGCATTATATTTCGGATTTTGAGTTTATATAGCTTAGTGTTATTAAAGGAATGGAAACTGGCTTGGCTGCTGTGAAAACACAGGACAGAGTGGTCATTAGTGACAGACATCTAGGAAGTCTTTCATTTTTCAAACATTACAAGCTGATTTGACATCATGGAGAAAACTTTTTCTGCCATCTCCATTCTCCTTTTCTCAGAGTAACACAAAATGAACCTGACCCCCCGACTTCTCTTCTTCCCTTACCCCAAGATAGATTTTATTTACATGCACATAAATATAAATACAACATAATACAGTCTATTCACAAAGTATGCAATGTAATATTGTAACCTGGAAAAGGCTATATACCCTTCTCTCCATGCGTTGTGAGGATTATGAAAAACAGAAATGCCCCAGAGAGCTTTTGAGACGCTCGTTTGAATAATGATTACTGTTTACTTATCTCAGCCATTCCAACATCCCCAGATCAAAACTCATTTCTTTCTTGTTCTTATAGGTTTATTGGCGAATGGCTGAGATAAGACCAGTAATAGTTACCCACCACCTCCTCTTGTGTTTGGGCTGCGTGGAGGGGAGGGGGCGGGGAGGCACCATAGCCCAGGGAGTTGTCTCGATAGGACAGATAGCAGTGATCTAGAGAGGCTTTAAAGAAATTGGATTCATAGGAGCTTCGAATGTGAGGAACTGAGAATCTGAATATATAATCTGCCACAGATCACAGGTCAAACCAGCCTCATTTTGCCAGGAAAGTAAATCATCCTTTTGTCTCTGATAGTAATAATTTTTGCATAATTTCCTGGAAGAAGTAAGCACAGTGGTCATATATACCCAGCATGAGTGAGAAGAGGTTGTCCTGTTTCAGCACAATGAAATTTGCTTTCCTGAAGTAATAGGTACATACTACAACAACCTATTTGTAACATGCAACATACCTTTTGAACTTCATATTAATCTCATACATGTGTACTATTAATTTGCTTAGAAAATCCTTCATATGAGTAATTCCACAGTACCTGTCATTGCAAATGGTAGTTTGCAAATTCTCTTTTATACTCTTTGAAAATTCATCAGGTAATCTACAGAAAACCTATCATTTTTATGCCCTCCTCCAAGAATTATCTGCAGTATTCTAAAACATTACACAATTTTTAAAGGGAAGCAAAATTTGAAGTGGATCTTTTGAAGAGTAATAAGATTAAAATGGCAAAACAAATTTAATCATGTAAGCAATTCTTCTCTTTTACAAACCTGAAAGAAAAGCAAATTGGCATTTGTGAAATTTTCTTTGTCTAATAAATAGCCTCACTTTACAATAATGCCAATGACCCCAGTTTAATTAGGTGCAATTAATTTTGTGCAAGCGAAATTTGACATCTTGCTAGAGGCATATCCAGCTGTACTCTGTCTTATGAACTTTATTATTATCGCCAGTGAGAATTCAGTTGTCAGAGCTGCTGCAAAAGAGTGGGAGACAGGGAGAAAAAGGCCACAGGGGCTGCATTTTATATTTAAAAATGGCTCCAGTGGACAACCAAATGTTTAATTAAGAGAACTTCTAGAAATGATTTTTCATTGGTGCATCATCTTTGACAAGTTATCATGACTTTATTACTGAAATTTGCACTCCCTTTAGACAGTGGTCCCTCACATGTGTCTGGACACACACAGCTCATATGAAGACCAGCTCCTTCGAGAGTTTACGTAAGCACTCACTGCTATGAGAAAACAGCCTCACTGACTGCATGTGAGCTCTGTCATCTGGAGTTTTAACACAATCCTTTTGTTCAGTATTTTTGTAAAATTTTCTGTTCCCCTCAGATTATTCTCATTCAGATTATCACATGCATTAAAAACCCATGGAAGATATTTCAGAAAACCACTGCCAATTAAATGGTGACACATGCCTCCTTAACACTTAGAATTTTTTTTTGTTTTTTGTTTTGGTGATGTGCCTTGCGGCATGCGGGAATCTTAGTTCCCCAACCAGGAATCAAACTTGCTCCCCCTGCTCTCATACTTTTACATGTACCTGTCCAGTTTTCCCAGCACCACTTATTGAAGAGGCTGTCCTTTCTCCACTGTACATTCCTGCCTCCTTTATCAAAGATAAGGTGACCATATGTGTGTGGGTTTATCTCTGGGCTTTCTATCCTGTTCCATTGATCTATCTTTCTGTTTTTGTGCCAGTACCATACTGTCTTGATTACTGTAGCTTTGTAGTAGAGTCTGAAGTCAGGGAGCCTGATTCCTCCAGCTCCGTTTTTCGTTCTCAAGATTGCTTTGGCTATTCGGGGTCTGCAGTGGAAGCGTGGAGCCCTAACCACTGGACCACCAGGGAATTCCAGAATTTTTGTTTTAGCTATTGAAAAGTCCTTTCAGGTTTATTTGGGTATGTATTTTTATCACATGTGTCTTTTGTGCATAAAAAAAATAAGAAAAAGTGAAATTGGTTAAGGTAGTCCTACACCCTTTTCACATTCACAATTCAATTCTCCATTTAACCACTTTCCCTTAGAGTTGTCCATCTTTGCTTTTCCCCCCAGTGTCACCCTTTGTGCCATCAGGAGGTGCTGTGCCTCACCTTCCAAGCCACTGTCCCCCATTCTGCAGGTTTCGATGCTGGCACTTTTTTATTATCAGAAGGCATGAACGGTCAACTACCAGAGCCCACCTCTTCTTCAGTGGTCCTTATATGGTTTGTTGGCTGACAGAGTTACAGCCCAGTAGAGCAGTCATGCCACCAGCTGCACGGGTGGCTGAGATCGTGAGACATACCCCGACGTTGAAGATGGCCAAAGATGAATAACCGTGCGTCATAGAATTAATGCAATTCAGTAAATCTACTGCATTCTTTTTAATGACTGAATAGAATCAAACGACCACAAATTAAGTCATGAAACAGAAGGTCTTTGAGATGAAGCTTACTATGGGACCAAGCCTAAATGGCAGCCCCAACATTATTTTAAACATAAACATAAGAAGTGGTGAAAGCAGTGATTCAGTGTTCAAGACAGTAAAAGAATTTCCAATTAAGATTTTCACCAAATCTAACCATAGACCTCAAAAACATCCACAGGCACTGACTCTTCAACTGCCGTATCTTTACCCCAGCCTCACAGAGGTAAACACCGGTCTGGGAGGGGATGAGCCTAACTTCAGCTCCAGCAGCTGAAACTCATCAGCAGGTCCGGCAGATACAAGTTTAAACTCTGTCTGGGCTGAGCAGAGTAAATAGGCAGGCTGGCTTTAAAAATACAAAGAGTGAAATGTATATCCTTTACTTGAGAGTCTATCATCTATGCAGATCCAGAAAGGAGAATGGGATTGAGACTGGGTTGGGGAGGGATGGCAACAGTTGAGTCAAAGAGTCCATCCACAGAAATGTTCACTTATAAGAACATTTGTTTCTTACTGCCCTCCCCCCTGCTGGGGGCAGGATCTCCTACCCCCAGCACCCTGCCAAAAACAAAAGCCCAGGCTGACTCATACGTGAGTCATGGTCCCTGCATAGACACCATCTGAGTCAGACACGCAGCCATCCTCTTCCAGCTGTCAAATATTTAATCCTACTCACCTTTCTCCAACACACAGTGCTAATCAACTCACCCATTTTCTCTCCTTTTCCTTTTTTAAATTCCTGCTAAAGGCCACACATAGCAGCTCAGAGGCACTCAAAAGAGAAAAATTTGAAGTCAACTGAATTTCTTCCACGAAAAAATATCTAGGTATATTTCCTGCCACTTTTTCTGTACAGAGAGCTCCACATTTTTGTTTACAAACTTGGAATCATAGTATACTTGTTGTTTTAGAGCTTGGTTTTTGTTTCTGTTTTTGACTTAATACATCAGGAATATTTGCCCATATTCATAACTGTGCCATTATATATATTTTTACTAGCTGCATAATGGCCTGTCATATATTTCACCATAATATACTTTTTTTTGTAGTTCTATCAATCTTTTTTTAAATTGGGGTATAGTTGTTTTACAATGTTGTGTTAGTTTCTACTGTACAGCGAAGTGAATCAGCCATATGTATCATATATCCCCTCTTTTTTTTGTTTGTTTGTTTGTTTGTTTTTGCTGTATGCGGGCCTCTCACTGTTGTGGCCTCTCCCGTTGCGGAGCACAGGCTCTGGACGCTTACGCTCAGCGGCCATGGCTCACGGGCCCAGCCGCTCCGCGGCATGTGGGATCTTCCCGGACCCGGGCACGAACCCACGTCCCCTGCATCGGCAGGCGGACTCTCAACTACTGCGCCACCAGGGAAGCCCTATCCCCTCTGTTTTGGATTTCCTTCCCATTTAGGTCACCACAGAGCAGTAAGCAGAGTTCCCTGTGCTATACAGCAGGTTCTCATTAGTTATCTGTGTTATACATATCAGTGTATATTTGTCAATCCATAATATACTTAATCTCTTATTGTTAGACACTGAAGTTGTTTCCAATTTTTTGTTTTGCTTTTTTTTTTCATCTTCTCTTTTATTCTTCCATTCATGAATTTATTCTAGCCTTCTTATAGTGCCCTGGCTTCTCACCACACTCTCCTAGAATAAAATGCCAGCTTTGTGACCCTGTATAATTTAACCTCTGAGCCTTAGTTTTCTCATATGCAAAATGGAGATCATAATACTTGTTTTAGGTGTATCTGAGGATTAGAGGTAATATATACGAAGTGCCTACAATATAGTAGGTGCTCAAAAGTGGTCATTCTTTTTATTTCAGAAAGTAGATTGCTGAGAAATCATTTGGCTTTAATTAAGGGAAAGGAGACCACATTTGGCACCTAGGAGAGATGGCTGTTTCATTCCATTATTATTGCAGTATCAGAAGAGTACCCTTTCTGGTCTTCAATTCGTGCAGAAAATATTTCTGGTGAAAATGCATTTTTTAACATTAAGATCCTATAATTCCAAATTGAATTACATAGAAGTGGTCATTATTGAAGGAACTAGACACTGATGTGGAATTAGAATCAGCAGCTGTCTGAGGAATGCAAGTATTTATAGCTCCCTAGAGAATCGGGTTAGGCCACAGGGGCTGCTGCTTCACCATAGCAAAGCTGGTGAACGCTAGTCCACTTCTCCATCCGTTCCTTAAGTAGTGAGAAGATTCTGTGGCCACGTGGAGTCGGATGCCCACCAGCCCTCACGCAAACACATACAGATGGAAGGGCCAGAGCTAATGAGCCTTAGAAAAGGGAGCAGAGAAAAAGTATGCGCAGGATCGGGAGAAGAAAACCCAGAGAGGGCCATTCACACTCCAGCCGCCTTCGGAGCTACCTTCCGTGGCTTCGCTGAGGAAGCCAAAAGCCTGAGTCCTGTAAGATGTGGGGTGAGGACAGGACATGAAGAGACATGGTGCCCCCCTTTCCCCCAGCCCTATCTCTAGCACAGAGTTTGAAACTGCCCTTAACTGCTCTGGGCACATAACAGCGGGAGAGCCGGCTTTCCATCCCTCTTCTGCATTTGCTTCCCCCATCCCGCAGACCACTTTTCTACTGCAGTTAGTTCCCCGCTCATTCACTCTTCTTGGTTAACACCTTACTTACTAATTAATGTCCAGGTAAGTGAAAGTGTTTCCTTGCTCATCTATAAGATAGGGAGTGTCTAGTAAGTATTTTTTTGAGTTCCCTTCCAATGCTCTATAGAGTCCACATTTCTATTTGTATATTGTGATTTAATGATCCAAGCATTTGGTACCTGTTAGAAGACCTGATTTCTGTCCCTGGATCAACTACTACTATGCATCCACTTAATATAGGGGCCGTGAACTGTAACATGCCTTCAGGGGCCAGCAAGAAACATAAAGGAATGAAGTAGCTCAGATAAAAGGCAATAGGTGGGGCTGTAGTGAACTAGAAAGTGTGTGCTCTGGCCAAAGGGGAGGCATCAGCTCAGCACTGGCCAGTCGGTGCCGTGGGGTTTGCAGAGATGTTATTGCCTGATCATCAAATGAACAAACAAATGAACAGTTAAACATCCCCTTTCTTTCTAATATAGTTGTAAAAATCATTTATAATACTTCTGTGTGTATGATTATATATGTTAGACCAGCAGTGTTTGCACCTATGTGAATATCACTCTTTTTTAAAAAGTCAGCTCAGCCATAAAAAGGAATGAAATTTTGCCATTTGCAGCAACATGGATGGACTTGGAGGACATTATGCTACGTGAAATAAGTCAGACAGAGAAAGACAAATACTGTATGATATCACTTATATGTGGAATCTTAAAAAATACAGCAAACTAGTGAATATAACAAAAAAGAAGCAGACTCACAGATATAGAGAACAAACTAGTGGTTACCACCTTTGGCACCTAGGAGAGATGGCTGTGGGGAAACGGAAGCAGGAGGGGCAACATAGGGGTAGTGGAGTAAGAGTTACAAACTATTAGGTATAAAATAAGCTACAAGGATATATTGTACAACACAGGGAATAGAGCCAATATTTTATAATAACTGTAAATGGAGTATAATCTTTAAAAATTGAGAATTACCGTATTGTACACCTGTAACTTATACAACATTGTACAGCAACTATACTTCAATTTTTAAATTTTTTAAATTTTTAAAAAGTCAAATTATCATCCCATGCATTGCACACTCTTTAGCAAAAGAAAGTTAACACAATCCCACTGAAGTAAAATAAGAAATAGCAGTATATTTTCACAATAACAAATATTGAGAAGTAGAAACTTTGCCTTTCCTTTTTTTTTTTTTCAATAGTAATTCTGTAGCTTTCATGGTAAATGTCAATACAAAACAGTCAGTAGGGAAAAGAAGAGTAAGGAGCAAGGTTTGGGAAATGGGAAAGGTATTTCACAATTTATTAAGGAATAGCAGCACCTCATTTTAACCCATCTCAGCACATTCTGTAGACACACCATCACACACGCAGTACATCTAGAACGTACCCAAACCTCAACTGCTTCCACGTTCTTTCTTCACGACAAATCCTTAGAAAAATGAAATGTGTTTACAGCTACCCTTGGGTAATTACAATGCACATTTTATATTCCGTCCCCTTTGAAATTCTCATGAAACAGGAAAAGATAATGGGTGATAATATTCATTATGTAGAAAGCCTTTGAATAATGCATCGGAGATTCATTAAAATAAATAGAAATAATATATTTTAACAGCCCAGCCACAAACTAGTTGGGAATACTGAGTAATGAATGGCATGGCAGGGCCAGAGGCTCTCACAGCCACACTGGTTTTGGACAGAAGATGAGCAATGCATGTTTGAAATCCATAGGCATTTCAGAGTTTCCTCTCTGTTTCTTAAGGAAACCATACGATTGCCTTGAAATTATAAGCAACTACAGGAGGCATTATGTGCTTAAAATTATATTGCCATCACAGGCAAGACCTAATATATCCAAACCAAAGGTTAAGTGCAGTGCAGTATGGGGCAAAGGCCACTGGATTCAAACACCAGAGGCCCAGCCTATAGTCTCTTGCTTCGTGATCTTGTACCATTTATCTGTTGCCATGGTGGTGATGTGTAATAAAAACCCACCCACATCGGTGGCATCCGATGATAAGCACTGATTTCCGCTGCTGATCAGAGCTGGCTTCCCACGGGGCTTACTCGTGTGTCTATGATCGATTGGCTACGGGTTGGCGAGGTACCGCTACGGCTTGCTCTTGGCTGAGCTCCGTCAGGCGCCTGGGGCTTCAGTTGGGACAACGGCCGATTGAGTTCTGTGCTACGAAGTCCCTCCTCTGCCAGCAGGCTGAGCTGGACTTGTTCTGCGGGCAGCGGCACGGTTCCTTGGGGCAGCGGGGAGTGGGGGGGTGGGCGGATGGAGGCGCTCGGAACCGGAATACTGTCACTTCCTCTGCATTCTGTTGGCCAAGGCAAGTCAGGAGGCCAGCCCAGGGGTCCGGAAATAGACTCCACCTCTTGACGGAGAACCCGCAGACTTGTTATAGGGGGACCAGATAGAGAGACGGGAAGAATTGGGACCATTTTTATAATCAAGCTGTCACAGATCTGGGGCAAGTTATCTGACTTCTTTGAGTAACCGCTGCCTTGCCTGGAATCCACAGGTGGTTGTAGAGCCCAAGGAGAGAATGAAGTGAACACACTTTTAAACTCAAATTCACTGTAACCGTTCAAGTGAAATTAACTAAGGCGTGATGCAGGGGATAGAACCAAAGAATCTTCAGCATTCCTCTGTGGACGCTGGCGGTCTAAGCTAGTGCTGGGAGATTCCTGTTTTTAAAATCAGAAAACACCAAATGGTTCTGGGATTCGGAGCTGGCCGTCAGACCAGGCCACTCCCAGTCACTGCAACCCAAGGCCAAGGACAAAGGCCAGATTCCCAATGCTGCTGCCCCACTAGAGGTCACAGCAAACTTTAAGACCATCCCATCACTTCTCCCACGGAGTAAACTGGTCTTGTCCCTGTATTTTGAAAAAGGTATTGTCTTTATACCAAACCATGTCACCAGGTAGCTAGGTCTTTGAGATATCCTCTTAGTAGTTAAGATCTTGCCATCTCCATCATTCTCTCAATTCCGAGCATATCTTCATAATATCCCTGCTGACAGTAGTTGGAGGTCAGCACATGTGTTTTCTAAGTAAGTTTTCCTCACTGTAAATGCCAAGTGGACACTGGTGCTGAACAGCCTATCAACTAAATGCTTTCCCGATCCTGGCCAACAGGAACTGTCACTCAGAAAGCCACGTTCGCTCACACTGAGATGTCCAGGAAGCACACTTAGTCTCTATCTCTTCACGTTTCTGAGCCTTCTCCATCCATGACAGCCCCCTCCCCATACCCTCGGCTCCCTGTCAGTAACTCTGGGCTGCAGTGTGGTTTTTCATGGCATAAGGAGAAGAGGTTTCCGGGGTGACCAGGACGCAGACCTTCCAGTAATCAAATCCACAGGCAAGGCAGACATCAAGCAGCCTTTTGCTCATAGCCCTCTGCCGAACGCCATTCCAAACATCAAGTGACCCTGAATTGGATACCTTAAATTATATCACTAATTAGCAAGAAGAGGTTAGTGTTTTGTTTTCACCTCAGACAGTGCTTGAGAGCTCCAAGCAAATTAGCCCCCGGCTGCTGGGATTTCGCCAGACTGCATAGCCTGGTTATAGGCGAGACACCGCAGTGTGAGGGACCGGGGCTCCGAGTGGCTGGAGGGAGAGCCTCAGAACAGCCATGCCTCCTCGGGATGGGAAGGGGCCAGGAACAGGGGTTATCGTTCCTGGACCCAGTGGCACAGAGGCCCTCAGCACTGGCCGCTGCTTGGGAGCTGTGGTCGAGTTTCCCCAAGGCCGCCTTCATCTTAAACCCTCTTAAAGGCTAAAGGCAAACAAATCCTTCTTGAAACCTGAGTCCGTTTTAAGATGTCTGTACGAAAATCCCCGCTGAACTATTAGCTGTAATATCATATAATTTCCTTTTCCTGAGAGTAACCCTCTTGGTGATTACCGCTATAAGGAATTATAAGGCTCACCCTGTAAGAAGCTCTGCTCAGTTTCCCACGGCGATAATGTGTTACTAAGGCGATTTTCTGAATTTCTACCTGAGGTGTTTTTTCATTTCACTCCGACTACTAAATCCTTCCCTTTTCTTTTTTCTTGGCCTTTCCTGAGAGAAACACTGCATGGGATAGTTGATTTAGGTCTGAGTTGATCCTTAGCACAAAGGTCAATTTGGGGGCAGAACAACAGAATTTACGATCAGACTTTCTTCATAATGAAAATATGTATCTTTAGGTGCTTTAAACCTTATTTTGCAGTGGTATCATGTGTTATTTTATATTTTTATAATCTGTGTATATAGTGTCTTCTTTTCAAGACTTTAGTTATTCAATAAATAGGAAATACTACATAATCCTTGATTCGAATTAGGTTTAATTTAAAATGTCTTTTTTATTTTAAAATATGACTTTAAAATGTCTGTTTTTAATTTGCACTTTTTTAATTTCCACTGTTGTCCGATCCATGTATCTTGAGTTTTATTGTTAAAAATGGGTTGATTTGGGTTTTTTTTACCAACTACAGACAATAAATTTTAAAACTTAATTTATATGGGATCAAAGGGTAACCTGAACATATTATATTTCTCCAGGAAAAAAAATATATATATATTCTAATGATAGAAAGTTAAAAGGAGACAAATTCCAGCTCAATAAATATTCAAGCTGCCTAACAGTGAAAGTCAGCTCGGGACGCCCCCAGTGAGTCAGTTGTGCATCAGGAATTGCTGTGACCAGGCCAGGTATTCAAGTAGGTGACTGCAGGGGTCCCTTTACAAAGTCACATCACCTTTAAAATTCTGTGGGTGTTTTTGTCTAGGCTTTCAGGAAGTAGAGAAAGGAGGATAATGAACAGGTACAGAGCACCTGCCCTGTGCCCATCTCTGAGCTCTTTTCATCCTTTCTACAAACCACTGAATTATTCACCCTATTTTACAGATGAGGAAACTGAGGTTCATAAAGTAATGTGCCTTGGGAAAGAAGTAAGGATTCAGACCTAAGTCCTACTGATTCCAAGCACCCTGAGCTGATCACGGCAGAACCTGTCGCTTTCTGCGGCCCGCCCTAGGCCTGGGTCTGCTTGCCTGCACCGGAGGGTAGTGGGGGAATGGAACTGGATCTACAGAGGGAAAGGCTGCGTTTCTCTCCTGGGGAAAATAAGTTGGGACTTTCAGTCATTAGAGAAGTTAACAATAGGTGGCGGTACATACCCATAACAATGATGGTGCCTGTGTTAAATCAGTACATTTTCTTTTTCTGAGTTCTGTATTGTTTTCAATCAAAGTGCTTTAAATGAGTCATTTGAGCAATTTATGCAGAGCATCCATTTGAATAATAAAAAAAAAAGCAAATGGGAATGTCAGCTATCAGACGAGTTGCTCTTTGCATTTCTCACTGGGACAATAATGACGCCAGAGCAGATTTGGTGTCCCCTGTCCTAAACCTGGCTTACAGGAGCCTCCTTATGACCCCTTGCTGCTTAGGAGTTTTCCTTCTGCCTTTTCTTTCTCTAAACCTACAGACTGGGGCTACTAGGGATGCTAAGAAAGTGCTTCTTGAAAAACACTTTGTTGTCAAACAACAATGAAATGTGTTCGACTTCAGATGAAGGTTAGGACACAGAGTTGGATCCACAGCCTGGTTGCGTGTATAGCAGATACACAGCCGGCTGGCCCTTTGTGACCACATTTCCGGCAACATCTCTCTGGAGCTTCCCAGATTCAGCACAAGCATAATGAGCTCCCAAGACATCTCTGCCTCTGAGGCTCTGTACGCAAGGCAGTCTGTAGAGCCTTGGGCTCCAACATTCTGCTTTTCTGACTAAGCTGGACGTTTCCTTAAGTTTCTCGAGGGTGAACCTCTGGTGTGTTTTTTTCTTAATGACATAAATGGGCTCCCTTGGTTGGCTTTTGACAACCGCCTCAAATAAAATTTTCCTTCAGACGACCTTATTTGGGAATAAAAAGGAGTCTTTCTTCGGCGAGCTCTGGCCCCGGGATGCTGTATCTAATGAGCATAACTGGATTGTCCCCGTGGGGCAGGACACTGGCTGACACCAAGCAGCCTTATTTGGCTGAGGACCCATTCCTCTTCATCGACAAAAAATGTAAACTCAGTGTCTCAACGCGTTCTTATTGTGTACCAACTATGTGCTTGATGTTGTGCTGGGTGCTACCGTGTGGCCTGAAATTACTTTTCTCCCAGCGTGGATTTGTGTGTGGAAAAAAAAACGAATACAGTATGAGTTAAAAGTTATCATCTTATCATTTATCAGCTTATCAAGTTATCTTTCTTATCTTCTAGTAAAAGTTATCATTTATGAGTTGGGAGTAATAATTTGCTCACCCATTGCTCCCTGTGAAGAACACATTAAACTACTTTCTTTAGCAAAATCAGGCAGTTCTTTCGGTTGCTACCAGATGACAAACAGCTGAATGGAATTCGTGTCCTGTTTCCTTCTGCCCAGCCTGCAGAGTGGGATGAACCTGCAGATATGCTTTGTCAACGACAGCGGCAGCGATAAGGACAGCGATGCCGATGACAGCAAGACCGAAACGAGCTTGGACACCCCCTTGTCTCCCATGGTGAGTCCCGAAGCGGCCACTGAGGCTCAGAGTGTGCTCTCCTGGTCGTTTAGCTTCTTTTCTGTTGTTAGTCAGAAACAAACATGTCAGAGGTTAAAAAAGCGGTGTCTCCTGACATTTCTTGACATGGCATGCTCCTAAAATGTGACAGTGATTGAAAAAGCAAAACTGTGATCCAAGAAGGATACGTAAGCTCTGTTAAAGTTAGAGACGACTTTCATACTAAATCGTAAGAGAAATCACATAGGCCCTAAAAATTATAAAAGAAAATACACTATATACCAATCCTTCCCCACTGGGCTTAGAAATATGAGTGCAGACTAACAATGGGACACATTTTAAAAGGCAGGGGATGGGGTCCAGGCAGGGGTGGGAATGGTAGCACATAGCTGTTGCTCAGAGAAGCCAGCAAGGTAATGTGGGTTAAACATTGGTTACTATTCCTTGCACACGTATTACAAAAGATGGCTTGATGATCCTGGGTGCTTGTTGCTGGATTTCTTTCTTCTCTGGGAGGTCTATCGCCTTTCTTACCGAAGACTAACTAATAGGAAACCGTGTTGGTTGTTGAGTGCAATGCCGCGTCAGAACTTCATAGGATATCTGAGATCCTGTCCGCTCCAGGGAGCAACGCACCGCCTTAGCTCTGGGTTAAATATTTTGCTGTGTCTGTTCACTTCAAGAAAGGTTTGAGAGTAAGAATCCAAGAAATGTCTCAAGTTTGTTGCAAATATATATTCTCCCTATTATTAATTATGTTACTTTTTATGCTAAAATCAGAGTCTATCACTGACTGAGGAAATAAAGTAGCTTTTAAAACGTTACTTGCGATGGGTACAAATCACATCAAGAGTTGAGTCCCTTGGTGGAGGGAACCCTTGGCTGCTTCGAGAGAGGGCTCAGGGAAGACTGTAAGCTCAGCTCCAAAGATGGTACCCGGCACGCAAAGCTCAGGGCTGCTCTTTTTCCCTTCACAGAGCAAACAGAGTTCTTCCTATTCCGATAGAGACACTACTGAAGAGGAATCCGAATCCCTGGATGACATGGATTTCCTCACAAGGCAAAAGAAATTGCAAGCCGAAGCCAAAATGGCCCTTGCCATGGCCAAACCAATGGCCAAAATGCAAGTAGAAGTGGAAAAACAGAACAGGAAGAAGTCTCCTGTCGCTGATCTTGTAAGCAGCGAACGCTGAAATGCAAACGAGGGTTTGGTGGCTGCAAATGGTTGAGGCTGTCCCAGTCCTTTCCCAGAGTTATGCAAACTTGGGTTTTTACAAGGCAGTGTGTAAAACGTACTGTCATTGAGAAACATTTAAGTCTGTTTCTTTTTCCTTCCTACTGTATCACTGAAGGATACACACACAACAGATTTCACTCACAAAAGTAAACTTTGCTCTTGATTCATATCTACTGTGTTTCTTAGGGGCAGTATTATCTGTCATGGGAATATTTTAATTCCTTTAAAGCACTCTCAGTTTAAGAACCCATTGCTATGGCAAACTCACTATTGCTTTAGCTCATGTTCCCCCCTTTTCAATGAAGACAGTATGGCAGAGTGGATGAGAGCCCTGGGCTTTGGAGCTTAAGACTAGCTCTGCCATTGACCTACTGTGGGGCTCTGGACACGTCTCAGTTTTCTCATCTATAAAATGGGTATAATAATAATAGCTGTGTCAGAGCACGATTGTGGAAAAAGTAGTCAAAGCACTTAGCACAGTGCTTGTACCATGCTATAAGTTAATAAGTAGCTGATATTATTAATTTTATCCATGTCATTGACATTACTTGAGCTCCCTGGTAATTCATTTGTGGATATAATAATTGACTCTCAGTCGTAGACCAGTCCATATTTGAGTAGTGTCCCATTCTGATGCCAATAGTGTTTCAGATGATGTGCATATATGGAGGGCCTCACATTGGGAAAGTCAGATGGGGAAAGCTTTTAAGCAAGGAACCTGAAGTGGATGAATGAAGGTGGGTCTTTTAGGAGAAAACTGGGTCGTACGTTCAGTGTGCTTACAGCTCACCCCTCCATTTCTTCCCTTTCTGTCTTCAGCTGCCACACATGCCTCATATAAGTGAATGCTTGATGAAAAGAAGTTTAAAGCCCACTGACCTGAGAGACATGACTATTGGGCAGCTACAAGTGATAGTCAATGATCTCCATTCCCAGATAGAAAGTAAGTGTAAGATGCTCTGGAAAATGGGATATTAAGTGTAAAACACCATGGGATGGATAGTACTATTTCCTGGGTTCAGCTCCTTGGTACGTTTCATTGGGGTCCTCCTGTGTACTTGCAAGGAAAAGAAGAGAATCACAACGCTCTCTTTCTGTTTTTGCTTTTTTTTACTGTAAAATGTTGAGAAACTTTAAGACTTTTTCAAGGTTCACAGAGGTTAGGGATCCTTTTTATTCGCCTGAAATCCCCAGCTCCCAGCACAGTGCCTGGCATATAGTTGGCTCCCAACGCCTGTTTGTAGAATATAATTTCGTAGTTACAAGTCATTTATTATACAGTTATACGCTCAGCTTTACTTGCACGTACGTTCATTTTAGGTCATCAAATTCTATTCGACTTATGCTGTGGGACTCCAGGTGGTGAAAGTATATGTGACCGATATGTGAAAATTATAGGGTGAGAAGGCGTGGACCTTTTTCCCCCAGAATGAAGAAGGGCCTCCACAGGAAGTGTGCAGGGCCGGTGGTCAGTGGCATTCACTCGAAGTGATTGGTTACGCAGGGAAGGGCAGGTGCTGGACCAATGAGAGAGCTCGCTCACTGGGACAGCATGCTTAGCCCAGGTGAACTCACGAGCCCTCCAGCCTCTGGAACATACAAGTCCATAAAGTCCGTAGGCTGATAGATTAAAACCACCTAAGAGACATGCCAACCAAATGCAAACCAACTAGATGTATTTACCTATTCAGGTACAATAAAGGTATTGTGGTTATGTTAAATTTTTTTTAAAAAGAGACCTGTCTTTAGAGACACATACTGAAGCATTTACAGATGAAATAATATGATGTCTGAAATTCTCTTTCAAATGATCTAGTGGGAGAAGGGGAGATAGATGAGTTCAAGCCTGCCCATGAGTTGATAACTGTTGAAGCTGGCTGGATGCATGGGGCAGGGGGATTCCTTAAACAATTCTCTTTCCTTTTGTATCTCTTTGAAGATGTCCATAATAAAAAATTTAAAACTTCATACAGAAAAGACATTCCCACACACTATGCAGGCACCCTACTGAGTACTAGTATAAAAAGCTACCCTAAGAACCCACTAGAAAAAATAAAATTGGATGTATTCAGTGACAAATTAATACCTTCAGCATTTTAAAATCAAGAGAAAGGATTTAACATTTTAATTAGGAAACCATAGATTCACAGGCTTTTAAAAAATTCTACTACATTTTAATTTTAGTTGAGCATAAATTACTAGGAATTAAGGACTTAAAAGGCTTTCTGATCTTTTACCACTGAAACATCCTTCTTAGACTTTTAAATGATAACATTGCCAGCTAGTCCTTTTCAGGAGTAGATGGAGTTTTAGACCTCTTTGTATGACTTTTTTGGTCCTTTTCTAAATTGAAAACTAATCTGAACTAAAGGCAGACAAATGCATCATTTGAGGTCAGGATCTCTGAAAACATTTCCAAGGAGGACCTCGCTGAATACCCCCTTCCCGTCTTTGATTTCTGGGCCCAGAGCTCTTGCTGAATGAATGCTATCCCTCATGTGTCCACATGTCCAGACCTAGAAGCTTTCACTCTTAGCTGATGTGAGGGGGGAAAAGCAAGAGAGAGCTCCCTGCTTGTTTATATTTTTCAATGGCAGAAGCCAAATTAAACCCAGTACACTGATTTCAGGAAGACTAGTTATGTTTCCATCTATTTTATGCCCGGTAGAAATCCTGAAGAATACTTTCCTCAGCACCCATTGTCCAGAGAACTCAGGGGTTGTTTCTTCAGGTCTTACACATCTGGTTCTCACACAGCTTTAGATATTACTGTTTCCTAGAACAACCTGCACGTAGGTTCCTCGCCTCGACCCCGAGGAGCCTTTGAGCATCCTCAAGGCGCCTTCCTCCCCAGCTGGGGGGGTCTGATGGGGCTCTTGTCGGGTGCAGTGGCCCCCCCAGCTCTCCGTGTGGCAGGAGCACCCTGAAGATGAACGGTGGAAAACTTAACGTGCCCCAGACTTCCGCGTTCACATTTCTTGAAAACAAAATCCCGCTTCTTCTAACAAGCTGTTTTCCTAACGGCTAACAATTTCTTTTCCCACTCTCATGTGAATGTAATTGGATATACTTTGTACTCCTTTTCTGTCAACACTTCTATAAGTATGCAAGCTAGTCGTGCTCTCAGATTGGTGACCTCTCCTGGGCTTATGAGAAGCTAATGTAAGAACTCTACATTTTAGCAAAAAGAGTCTCCTGCTATGTTTAACTGTTTGTGTATATGTTTGTGTCTATCGTACGTACGTAATGGTGCATAAGTGGTTTCACGTCCTGACTTAGATGCAATTTTACCTGTTTCTAAATGCTTTCGTTTCTTTGCCCCAGGCTTGAATGAAGAGTTGGTCCAGCTGCTCCTCATACGAGATGAGCTGCACACAGAGCAAGACGCCATGCTGGTGGACATCGAGGACCTGACCAGGTCAGTGGTGCCTCATCTTTGCAAAGAAGGAAGGAAGCCTGGGATGGTTGGAAGTCTAAGAATTAAGGCAAGAGCGAGCTCTAGAGAACTTCTTTCCTTACTTCCATCAGTAACTCGCCTAATCTCTGCTGGTGTCAGCTGTTTAGATGGAGGGGAAGCGGCCAAAACTGCTCCCATCCAAATGCATGGCTTCTTCACAACCATCCTCCCCTAGTGATGGATTGTAAGTGCATTAGAACTTCATCCACCCCCACTTAAATCAGGTCAGCAATTCTGGCCTAAGGACATTATCCTGAAGGACTGTCCCCTTGAGAGTCGTCCCTAAGCCATTCCATGCTGGCACGATTCCAGCACGTGGTGGGTACCACCAAGTGGCACTTGGTGTTATATGACCTGACTCTTGATCGCATCTGCCATGCCCGGAAGGCAAGGACACTGGCATCTTTCCACAGCACCAGCGCCACCAGATTGCTCTCACCATGGGGAGACTCCAAGACTTGAGTTTCTAGCTGGGCCTGGTTCCGAGCGCCTGTCTGTAAAGAGGTAAAGAATGCTTCCTTCCCTGGGGCATAGGGAAACTAGGCTAATGCTGGTCAAGATCTTGCATTTCTTCATAGTTTTCCTTGTGGAAAGGCCTCTCACCATAAATATATAAAGTATATGAAATACCGTGAGCATTCCTATGATCCTGTACTGTATTTACGATGCCGCCTTTCCTGAGACGGTTTATAGGAAGTCTTTAAACCACAAGGCAACAGTTACTATTAATCCCAGAAATGGTATTCAGAGAGTAGAAGCTCCCAAGGAGAGAAAGAAAACTGCTTGTCACGGTAACATAAGGAATTAACCACATGATCCAGAACCATCCAGGAGAAGTTTGAAAACATATGTAGTGAAAATGCTCTCAGCACTCACCACAGGGACCACTTCTCAGTGTGTAACACTGGGTAAAATATTTTTCTAAATGCAGTGTTATAAAAATAGCTCGGGTAGCAAAATAAATGCTGCAGAACTATGTTTAAGTTAGTTTTTAAAGACCTATGGGCAGCACTCTGTTTTGTACGCTTTGGATGTTATATTGCCTCACCCCTAACAAAAAAACGAAAACCCAAAAACCCAGAAGGTCTTCTCATACCGTCTTAGCATATTTGCCTGCATGTGAAATATAGTAACACTCAAATACTATTATTGCCCCCTACAGCCGTATTCGGGCACTGCACCAACAATTGTAAGACACCTGCCTTTTTGTTACGCTAACAGCTTTGCGTATAGGGATTAAGATTATGGGAAATCAGTAGTGAAATATACAACCAGGACATGCATCTTCTGAAAAATATATAGACTCTTTCGTCAATTCTGTGGCTTGCCTATGATAACAGAGACCGTTTCTCTGCCCCTCAGAGCAGCGTTGGCACCCCTCGTTGCTAAGACGACATTCAGAGGCTCCTCCCTTCTCTCAGAATGTTAGGCTATTACTTAGGTTTGCAGTGAATTTTGCTTATCCCTTCAGATGGTGTGATCATGGGAGACAGGGTGGGCAGAACCATGGGGTTCAAAGGAGAGGAGTCACTAATTTAAAGGTACTGGAGGAACCCTTTAAATTAGAGCAGGTGGGGAGAAGTTTCTATGCCCATTCCTGGCTGCAGAAATAGAATTTTGCTCATGGAGGGATCTAAGGATACTTAAACTTCCCTAAAGGTTGCAGTGCCAGAGTTTTGCAGCCAGATCCCAGAAGGCCAAGCGCTTGGCCGCTGGGAAGCCCTGTTCACCTATTCCCTTTACCTGTGCAGCTCCTACCATTCAGGTGTCAGTTCAGATCGGTGGTTCTCAATTTTGGCTGCACATTGGAACCACCTGGGGAGTTTTTAAAATACTGATGTCTGGGTCTCACTCCCAGAGATTCTGATTTAATTATTCTGTGAAGTAGCCTGTGCATTAGGAGTTTTTAAATCTTTCCAGATGATTCCAACGCACAGCCTAATTTGAAAACCGTGGGTTTAGATACCTCTTTGGAGAAGTGCTCCCTGATCCCCCAAGACTGATGTAGGGCCCTCTGTGCTCCTGGCAGCATGGCATCCCTCCCAAGTAGAGGCTAATCCTATTGTGTTATATGGTTTACAACCAACCTGGCTATAAGCCCCCTGAAAGCAGAGACAACACTATTTTCATTCATTGCTGTGTCCTCAGAACCTAATACAGGGCCTGCCAAGTACGTAGTAGGTCCTCAATAGGGATTGTTGATAAAAAGAAGTCCTTGTGGAGCTTGAGTGAAATAAATCCTAGTAAAGACTTTATAAATAGTTGACGAGAACCTTTTGGTTTTATGATCGGAAACCCTTTCCCTCCTTTGTTTACAATTTTAATGAAATTCACCCTTGTATGTATGTCTCAAAATAACACCCAGCTTTCAATATTTTCTGAAGCTCTTGCCTGCCTGTTCTTTCCTTCTGTCTCAGAAAACCCCTTGTTGTTTGTATGCACGTACACACACACACACACACACACACACACACACACACACACAGATACATATTTTAAAACTGCTATAAGAAACTACACTTTCATTAGCTACCACGGAATCTTAGTCACTGGGCATCAAAATATTTCTTGAGCTGAATTTGTTCAAGTGAGGCCCATGAGCTACTTTATGAAAATGTTAAAAAAAAAAAAAGATGGTCTGCTAGAAGGCATAATTTCTTTTTTAGGAATAGGGTGCTATTGATGTCTTTTTCCTGAGTCCCTTTGTTGGTAAATGAATATCAGAATATTCTTTGTGGGCTGCTGCATGTGGCAGGGACGCTGCTGTCACTTCTCTGTTTCTGAATGTATTTGCCCTGTAACACAGATGGGAGACATTCTGCATAATACCAGTGAGTTTAAACTTGATGTCACTGACCACCCAAGGCTAGGCAGCACCCAGAAACTGCCCCTGGACCTTTGATGACAGCTGAAAACCACACCCTTAGATGCTTTTCTCTTGCCAGATTTATAATTTCCTAAGATCCTCCTTCAAAACATTTGTTTCTTGCAGCCTTCAGACCCTGCCACTCCCTGGGAAGACGTTTACTTAGTGCCCGATCGAGTGATGTAAGCAGCTTAGCCATTCCTCCCACTTCATCTCCACTGGCCAGCTGCTGGTTAGCCCAACTTTGGGCTCACAGGCCGTAATAGGGCTTGATGAGTAAGACTCACCCCACCCTGTGGCCCGCTCACTGCCGTGATCATGCCCTTGGGACTAACTGAGGGGGAAACAATATGCAAATGTGGGAAATCTTGACAACCACAAAGGCCTACCGTTTGTTTGGAAGACATTAGCCTTTGTAAGAATAAAACTGAACTATTGTATTATTAACAAGAGCCCTGTTAATACTTAGATTTGCATCTATGTGCGTGTTTGGATAAAGTAGTCATGCAGTTACTTTCTGTCACAACACCTTGTTTTGACTTTTTGCTTAGCACTTAATCTTCTATCTGCTCTCTCCTTGCTTGCTGTCTGTTCCTTGCTCGTCTCTTTCCATTACAATATATACTCCATGAGAACAAAGATCACTGCTCACCACCGAATCCCCAGCTCCCGGAGCACAGAGAAGGCACATATTAAACATGTGTTGAATAAATTATCCTAGTTACTTTTCTCTTTTCATTTTTAAACACGGCACTTTTCTTCTCAAAGGAATGTGACCTCTACATGTCTCAGGTTAATCCCGTGGCTTACTAAATAAAAGGAATCGTACATAGAATATAAAACTTGGAAGAGGGCAAATCCATTTGAACGAAGTACCGTTTCTTGAGTCTCTTGATTTCACTATGAGTAACTCCGAGCCTCCGTTTGGAGGATGTCTTAGCTGTTGATGGGAAAGCAGTTTGGCTTTCTCCTTAGCGCTAAATAATTGTATTATTCATTTTACAGACACGCTGAGAGTCAGCAGAAGCACATGGCCGAGAAAATGCCTGCAAAGTGAAAAGAAGCCATCCAACCAGAGGACAAGCTAGAATTTATTTTGCTTCTGTGGTTGTAAAAATGCTGTTGCTAAAGGTGGCATAGAAACAAACAAATATCAGTGTTAGTCATCGATAATGTCTGAAGCTTAACGTCCAGTGATTGGCCTTTGCTTCTTAATTTATTTTAATTTTTTTACTGTGCCACTAAATATCAGGCATTTTAATAAAATATTGTTACAAAAAATGTACAGTACTTACACCATCCCAAATCATGGTTAATCAAAGAGGATAGTTTTAACTTTATTTTTATTTGTTTAGAGATTCTGAGTTGGAGCAGTATTTTACCATTTGACTGCTTTCATTCTTCACTGTAGTTTTAAAGAAGAACTGTAAATGACGGTGCTATCCAAGTCAAAAAATACATGCCTGCCTCGTAGTGAAGTTGTAGGTCTCTGTAATATGTATATTTTAATCAGTTTTCAACATTTTGTGAATGTTGACTACCTGAAGTTCATTTTTAGATGTGCTATTAACATTCTGTTGGATTCAGAGGGTTCCTTAAAAGTTTTATGTATAAATATGTAAAATAAAAATTAAAACTTTGTTTCATAGGATATGTCTTTTTGCTCACTAGCAAGCCCTACACTGGCTGTACTTCTTCCCTCTTCACTCTTCCTCAACTGAAATGCCCACCGGGAAGCTTTTATCAGTGAAGAAACAAAGGGCTCCGGAGAACAAGAAATGCAGGGAATGCCAAGAAGATCGTGGAGAGTATGGGAGAGTGTGTGTGTGTGTGTGTGTGTGTGTGTGTGTGTGTGTGTGTGTGTGATCCAAAGATGACAACATCAGGCACATCAGAGCCAGCATTGTTACTGCTGAAAGTTATCAGTCTGGAATTTCAATACTTTATTATTTAATAGCTGCTGGTTTTGTCAGAGCCAATGACTGCATCCAAACTGCGTTTCCCAAATTTGCCACGTGAACAGATGATGCCTGCATTTACACTTTTCCCAAGGCCAGTTGGTGCCGTTTTTCACATTTTAACCACTTCTATTGGTCTCGTGAAGAAAAATGCCAAGTCTAAAGCAGGTTACAGACTGTTCCTCAATAGGTAGAGAGTTTCAGAAAATCGACGTAATTAGCGAATGTCCACGCAGGTATTAGAGAACCTTAAACTAAAGCTGAGATGAGCAATCAACATTCCAGAACCACCCACAGACCACCTGGTTTCACTATAAGGTCCATGATGTAATCTGAAGGTAGAAGGTTAGTCAGTTTCCCTTTTTAAAAATACCCAGATAGATATTTTAAGTAATTCAGAGTTGCCAATTTTCATAGCCTTCTTCTTTTAGTAAAATAGTCCGTCTTACATTGAAACACTCATCATTTCTTTATGGGCTTCAATCAAGTTATTTTCATTCGGAATAGAAAAATAATGCAGCCCATAAATATATTTTGGTTTTCGACAGTTGGCTACGGAACAGGACAGGTTGCTCGCCACTGGGCTGAAGGGTGGAGCCCGAAGTCCTCTTTGCACCAAGGTCTCTAACTGAGCCCCGAAGTCCTGCACCAGCTGTCAGTGCTCCCCTGGGGTGACCCCAGCCCTGAAAATCTAGGCACAGCTAGTGGAGCTTTGTTGCTTCAGCTGGGTGAGAATATTGGTCACTAAGCCAGCGGTTCTCATCTTCAGCGACACAGTGGAATCACTTGGGGAACTTTAGAAACCACGGGGGCCCGGGTCCCACCCCCATAGACACTGATTTAATTGGTCCAGGATTTTTTAAAGGTCCCTTGGTGACACTAATGTAAAGAACCACTACCTTGGACTTCCTTCTTTTTTAGCTTTTCTTAAATCATTTTTTAGTATCTTTTTTTTTCTCATTGAAATATATTCCTATTAATTTGGAACTTTGGGGGAAAGCCAACCTAGGAAGAGTGCCACGAAAATGCCTGAGCCCGAGTGAGAGTGGTAACGTGACCGAAACCTCCTACAGTGACATCTGTAACCTGAAATCCTGATGCTAAAACTCAGCCCACCAAGAAAGATGATCTTCGTTTTTTAAATCCTTGCCAGAACTGCCAACTCCAATAAGAATTTAGAAATGAGTTTTCTCTTTGTCTTAAGCAATGCTGCCTCTCTGGCTTGAAATATGTTCTGAAGAAATCCATGGCCTCGAAATGCTTCAGTTGTCTGAAACCCATAATTATAAGTGAAGAGCCCTAACTCGAGAAGGAAGGAAGTGAGATTACACCCACAAGCGCCCCTCAAAACACTTCTGGGGGCAAAGCCAGCTGAAAGAAGAGCAGTTCTTCCCACCACCCCAAGACCATCAAAGGAGATTATACCAGTGTACCCATGTTCCTTTCACACTTCCCTGCCTCTGGTAGAGATGTCACCAAGTGACTCACCTCCAAGGGGATTCTTTCAAAATTGGGTCTTTCCAGCCCCTTTGATTAGCTTTTTCAGCAAGGACTGGGATTATTCCCAACAGGATTCTTATCTGCTGTAGATCACCCTTCCATACATTAATTAGCACCCTCACTAGTTTACCTGGCTGAGTTAGATGCTAGAATTCCTGAGTTAAAAAATAGGGCCACCTATCCTCCCAATTTTAAGAGAGAGGTGTAAGCAAGAATGCACAGGCTTTGGAGCCAGAAGGGACTGGGCACAATGCTGACTCTACCATCTTCCTAGTGATTTGACCTTAAGCAAGTTACTAAAGCTCTACGTTATTTTACCTTCTGCAAATAAGATCTCTTGGGATTATTCTAAAGATTGAATAAAACAGTGTCCGTGAAAGCACTGGCACCCAGTAGATACCCAATAATTGTTGACAGGAGAAGTAAATGATCACAGTTTGGGTAGAGGAGGCATTCTGTATTTTACCAGTTTCTGAGGTTTAACACATCCTTGTAGGCTTTTTCTTGTTTATTAATCATTAACTTACAAAACAGATGCTTAAGGGAAAAGTTCACTTCAATCTTCAAGCCCCCCTCCCTCCTCCAGATACTGATGTTAATACTTAGAGTGTATTCTCACACACCTTTCTCCACACTTATACAAACAGATACACACATACAGGTTTTGTGTTTCAATTTGTTTATGCAAAGGTGGGAGCACAGAAAACTCAGTGCTTTGCAACCTGCTTTGTCCGTGGACACCCTTCCAGGTCAGTACATACAGACCTAAGCCATTCTTTTTAACAGCTGTATAGTAATGCTCAGTATGCTGGAACATACTTTTATTAGTCATTCCCTTTACTGATGGACATGAAGGATCTTCCCAGATCTCTGCCACTAAAAACAGCGATGCAATAAACATGCTTGTACTTACATCTCCATGGGCTTTAATTCTGTGATGACCTCATTTTTTTCTTTAAACATTACTTGGTATTTGTTTAGATACTTCAAACTACAGAGAGCTAATTAAGGTAGGGAAGACCAGGTGAGTCTACTGAAGAGAAGTTTAGTTTCTTAAAATTAGACCAACTCCCCTTATCTGACTAACACCAACTCATTGCTAGAGCACAGGTGTTACTTCCTTGATGCAACTGTTTCTCTCTATTACACACACACACACACACACACACACACAAACACGCGCGCGCATGCGCGCGCGCGCGCACACGTGCAACTTAGCCTCCAAGGATTGTCATCTGCTTCCTGAATACAGATTTTTCTCTATTTCCTGTTTGAGGGTAGAGGCAAACCTCAACCATCTTTGTAATGATAGCCCTCAGCACAGAACGCAGAGTTTTCTCTCGAAGAGAAACCCTGATCATTGGGACCCACCCTTTTTCTTTGCGGTACCTGGGCCTCTCACAGTTGTGGCCTCTCCCGCTGCGGAGCACAGGCTCCGGACCGCAGGCTCAGCGGACATGGCTCACGGGCCCAGCCGCTCCGCGGCATGTGGGATCTTCCCGGACCGGGGCACGAACCCGTGTCCCCTGCATCGGCAGGTGGACTCTCAACCACTGCGCCACCAGGGAAGCCTGGGACCCACCCTTTTGACACTTCCACTAGCTGGTGGACCCTACTCTTCCTGATGCCTGACACCTCTTCTCTCAGCTGCCAGAGGAGCCCCTCAGCCTGATTTTCACTCAGGTTTAATCTCATCGTTTTCAAGCTTGAAACCCCGTGACTGGCTGACGCTTCTTAAGTCCCTCCCCTCTCAAAATTTTTGATCTATGATCCTGGAGACTTTCCTTCCACAGAATGTCATCTCTGCTGTCTCTGACAGACAGCCCTATGGAGGGTATAGCTAGCCATCTACTGAAATTCATCCCTCTCCACCATGTTCTTAGTTACATAGTTGTCCCTGGGAAGTGGCTAAACAAACAGGGACTACATTTCCCACCCACCATCCATTTGCATTTAGATGTGACCCATGACCGATTTTCATCAACAGAGTGAGTGTGATGTGTCTTAATTCTAGCCAAGGCTTTGAAGAAGGGGTCTGCCTTCTCCATGGTTTCTTTTTCTCCTTGCACCAGCTGCTATCACAAGGACCTAGCAGAAGGCAGAGCCACAATATGGAAGGAGTTTGGGTCCCTGAGTCCACTGCATGAAGAGAGCTGCCTGCTGTCCAGTAGGGTTTGCCCCATACGGTTGCAGAAGTGAGAAAAACTCTGATTATGTTTGAGCCATTATACTGCATTGAATCTCTTTGTTACCATAGCTAGCATTACCATAACTAATGCAAGTCCTTAACAAGGACAGCCATAGTCCTTTAAGAAAGAGCTGGAACACAAACCCAGGTCTCTGAAGACAAACCCTGTGTTCTTAACCACCAACCCACACTTCTAGAGGCTGTGCCTCTTCCCTCTAGAAAATCTTCTCTAGGTCAGTGACTCACCCTTTTTCACTTCATGGACCTCTTCAGTTTAGTTTAAATCCTAACCCCCAGTCTATATCTTCCTTTAGCCACTGGGGCAGAAACTGGATAAGGTCAAAATAAGATTTGTCATGAGCCAACAATCAATTCATTCCAGAAACAAGAACTTGGATTTTACTATAATGTCAGAAACACAAATATTTATCAAGTGACTACAGGAGACCACTTTGGGGTCCAACTGGAAGAGCCTTGGGTGTCTGCAATCCTCAGCACGAGGCTTTGACTATTACCACCCCAGCTGAATTCTGATGCTTAGAAACGCGATTACCTTTTGCACTGACGTTCATTTATTTTTTCTAAATAGGATATGACACATTCTTATGAAGCAGGTTGATGGGTAATGAGTTTTCCAGGATATTTTAATTGAGACTTATAGTCAGTGGTTGGTATAAATTAGTATTATATTAAATAATTTATGAATTATGGTCTAGCTGTGCAGAATGAAAAGAACATCTCACTCCTAATTTCTGAGAGTCCAAAAGGTCTTTCATTTAGTAGCCTTGGTAGGAAATGATTCACCAGGACGAATTAATTGGCCATAAGAAATGCTTTGCCCGAGCGTCCTTCTCTCCGTCCATCCCCCTATTCTATAACAATGCTCTGCCTATGTTTGTAACACAGCCCTTGTTTTTAGGACTACTGAATCCACTTCCTCACACACTGTACAAGAGCACAAGGTAGAAAAGCGATACTTAGTGAAAGGCAGTTTTATTTTCACCCTCCAGACTAGCCATTCAAACTTCCTTCATGATTATTTACTACCACAGTCTCTCTTCTTTTATATTCAATCAATACCTTATTTGCTTTCTGGCTTTGCAGAAAATAGTGGCGTGTATCCTGACTCTGGTAGTGCACAGACAAGGCTGGAAGTGAGTTCTTTAATTTTCTGCCTCATAAGGTTACTTCCTTCCAGATGTCTGTTAGTTCTCAGTAGAAATTACAGTCTGTAATGACGTGTTCTCTCACCTTATGAGGGGGCTTTTTAGGTCACAGAGCACCCCCCATGTATTAGAAATGGCATTTGAAAGACAACCAGGGGTTCACCTTGGGAGCAATTCAGATGTGAGGGTTCAAGGTGAAAACGGTGTGGACTCTTACAGGCAACAGCGAGGGAGGACTTTCCTGTTTATCACAAAGCATCCGCTTCCTCTTTCCAGTGATGTGAAGGACTCCCGTCCCTGCTGCTTAAGAAGGCTGATTTTAAGATGTGTCATTGTCTCCGATGCAAATCAGGTTGAAAATGGAACTCCAGGCGACTCTGTCAGGCTAAGTAATTTTTTTAAGGGAAGTAATAAATGCCTCAGGAGCAATAATTCGGTGTGGGGATATTTCGTATGGGAGGAATAAATCCATCTCCCTGCAGTTCTGGCTAAACGAAGAGTGGGAGGAAAACAGAACACGGGCCTTTTCGGAGTTCCCAAACAGTCTGACCACACTGCAAGTCGGGGTGCTGGGTCTTTAGGGAGACAGCAGTTTTCACTTCCCGGACCCGAGGCCAAGAGCCGGAGAGGCAAACGTGCGGACTGGGGACGTGGACGTTTCAATGAATAGCCCAGGAAACCAGGCAGCATCTGCAGACCAGGGCGCCTCTTCTGCAGGCCTTCCCACGATGGCCACATCCTCCACGATGGCATTTTGGTGCCTGGAACCCGTTTGCCAAGCAGCTCCTGGTGCTATCGCCTCTGTGAGAGCCAGAGGTAGAGAACCCCCGGTGTGCCTTTCAGGGACTTGCAGTTTCCCATGAGGATGTTATGTTCTGCAGTCCCCAGTGGGACCTGGTGAAGCTCTGAGGCAGGCCCGCCCCCAGGAGGTCTGAGGCCTAGAAGGGGTTTGGCAAAGGCAGCCTTGAAAGGGCTGAACAACTGAGGTTTTATGAGTTTTGCAAGCAATATGTAAACAATTAAAAACCTCATTTGAGTTTCCTCTACTTCCCAAGCTGATCTGAAGCCTATCTCCCCCAAACACTCAGGCAAGAATCACTCAGGAAACGCAAATTAATGCATTAGAGGGAAGGGGTAAATCCAATAATAAAAAATAAAACATAAAAGTTTAGAATTATGCCCCTTTTGGCCACACTTGAAATTTGTTGTCCATTTGCCCCTTACAAGAAAGAGTCCTAGATAAATCGTTGTCTTGAAATCTAAACTGTATCTCAAGTCTTATTTTCTTGGTCTCTTGTTTCTACTATAATCAGCCCAGTCCCCCGATTTGCATAACTGCTGTGCCAATGTAGTACCAACAATGCCCTCCCCAATCCACTAAACTAAAAAGTCTCGATGCCCACTTCCTCTTTTCAAAAGTACACACATGTGTATCACTTCCTAAATGACACTCATTGTCAAGAATTTTGGACTATAAAATCATCCAAGAGTTGTTTTTATCTGAGACAGTTAACCGCTCCTTTAAAACATCGCAGTTGCCTTCATATCTTAAGAGCCTCTGTACATACAAGTTGGGGCCAAATATACTCATTCATCCTCAGAATTTTGAATTTCAAAGAAAGCAGGAAGTTCACATACAAATGACTTTCATTTCAGGTGTTTGCATGGATTTTCCTCTACCACCAATTAATTGGGCAAGCAGCATTGCTTTCACATCACACCAGAAAGTGAAAACCAAATCTTAGGGCTACTTCAGATTTCTGAGACAAGTACTTATGGTCATTCCCAACTCAAAGTTACTCAGGCTTCTTGGCTCAAGATGAAAGCATTTTCATTGGGAATTCCTTTGGCTTCACTTTCCAGGCCAGTCATGTAAACCATCCAAAACATAGACCAGTCTCACAACAACTGCAAGGGGGGGTGGGCGGCCAGGTCTTTATGAAAATGGTAGCTTTACCTTCCAAGTTCTGAAGCCAAGAGCACAAAAGGGTTGACCACGAGGATTTGTCCAAAGAATGGAAGAGGTATTTGATAAAACCAGTATTAGAGGCAGCTGGGAAGGGGGAAAGAAGACACTGAGGTACACCAACATGTACGTTGAGCTGTGTAGAGGGGCAAGGAGTTGGACCACTGGTTATGTACATCTCTTCCAGAGGTCACACGTGCAGACGTATTTAGGAGCCAGATTGGTAATGGAAGTAACTGAAACAAGTTGAGTATAAAACAAAAAGGAATGATGGAGAGCACATACATACCCTGGCTAAAGGGATTCACAGCTAAATAAATGCTAGCTACACACATAACTGTTGAGCTGACCCGGCTTCTGCAAAACTTTTCTAGGATTTAAAAATATCCTGGATTCGTTGCAGAGTACATCACCTCTACTAACTAATGTTTTAGCTATACGACATTATTAGCCACCATTGAAAGTCATTCTAAGAAAGAGACCCACAAAACGTACTATTATGTTTACTGACAGAAAGATCTTATTACAACATTACACCATGACAACTTTATGAGGGCCTGGGGAGATATTCCTTTCAGGTGTCAACACCAATATTAGTCAAGTTTATCTGATGATCACTGTAAATTTTTTGACTGATAATGTTGCCCTCTTTGCTTTGGTTTCCAGGAAGCAAAGAACTAAATTTGCAGCGCACCTATGACAAATTAGTTAAGAGCTTGGGATGATGTAACTGTTAAGTGACTGTATTATCCCTATAAGTTGCCTCAAATTCTTTTGAGGAACTGAGAAAGGTGTCATAAGCAAATAAATATCTCTCTATATTTATTTATTTACATTTTATCTATATATTTATCTCTATATATTTATTTAGCCCTCTCTGGCTACCAACACCTGGAAACTTCTCACAGTGGCAGAATCTCCAGGTAGCTGCCAAAGACAGAAATCTCTTTTGTTTTAGAAGATCAAGAAAATAAAAACAAGTCCTGATGTCAACAATACCCCATCCCAAATCTCTTTTGTCTGTCCTCTCTTCCATATTTCCACTATCATGCTGTAATCAGATTCTGCTCTTGTGATCAGTGATTGCTATTGTCTTTGTATTCTCAGTGCATGTTACCATTCTTCTGGCTTCTTTGGGGATCTCTTTCCAACTCTGTGTGGTTCTGCCGGGGCTGGGAGACTTGCTGCCTACCCTCTCTATCACAGGAGTGACCCAGGCAGTCACCCCAAATGGAATACCCATTCCCCCCACCCTCCATTAATAATTGGTTCATTAATGTGCATGTGACCCCAGCAGCACCAATCAGAAGCTTCCCTGGAATTGGTATACAGATACTGGACTTGCTCAACTGAGAAAATAAGAGCCTGGCAGCCCTCTTGTATACTATGTGGAGGGAGAGTTTGCATCAGAAGCTAAGGGATGGTGGGGGAGAAAGAGAAAACCTTGATGACATCCTAGAATTTGGATTTAGTCTGAAGCCAGATCCTCCCCTGGACATTTTGTTATAGCAGCCAATAATATCCCATTTTGTTCACACTAGTTCAGCCAAGTTTCTGTCAAGACTGAAAGAGTCCTGATTGTACTCTGTTTCTGATGTTATGGCCTTGTCCCTATCACCTCAACCCACCCTCCACACAGCTAAGTGATCTTGTAACATTTCTAAGAAACATCTGATCTTGACATGTCCCTGCTCAATATACTACAACCTGTCACTCACAGGATAAAATAGAAACTCTCTGCATGATGTTCAAGGCTTATTATGTGGACTGACCACCCTCAGTTACCTGAATAGGTGTTAATAATGACAATACTATGTTCTCTGGCTGAGTCAATGTTCTCTGGGCTAAGATACATTTGGGAAGAAAGTTTAGTCTTGTTGGCTTTCCTGTTGTGTGGTCTGTGATTTCTCTTGCTGACCATCAGAGTAGAACCTTGGACTGAGCCCTGAAATAGAGTTAGGTCCCTCCTTGCTAACCCTGTGATGCAGTGACACAGAAACTAACCCTATGATATTAGATCTCTCCCATGAAGTTCCCAACACTGAATCGAAACTGGGGGAAAGGGGAGACCATAGTAAAGTAGAGGTAGTAATAAGAATACCTTTCATTTATACTTTCTGGAGAACTAACCTGTTAACCTGAAAAAGTTATTGAAACTTCCCAGAGGTGTCCAACTTGCCCCCAGGAAATAATCTAGACTTTTCACATTAGTTCATTATCTCGTATGATCTCAGAACATTCCTGAGAATAAGGGAAAGCAAGCAGGTGTGTTTTTTATTTTGCAGAAAGAGAAATGGACACACAGGGATTAAGAAGGGCATTTCCCAAGGCTTGACAGTAACTGTGCAGCCAGGATTAGAATGCCACACTTGTAGTATTAGCCCAGTGGTCTTCAGACTTTTTGTTGGCATAGCCCCCAGAAAAATGTTCAAAACTCTGCACTCCTCATACATTTCTAAGGTGACTTCAAAATTTGTCCATCCTATATTTAAAGAACAGCAAAAAAATCATTTCCAGAACTTTCTAAATATAAACATTTAAAAATATATCTGATGTGTCCAATGGAATGCATCTTTTAAATGTTCGATAGAGGACTTCCCTGGTAACGCAGTGGTTAAGAATTCACCTACCAATGCAGGGGACACTGGTTCGATCCCTGGTCCGGGAAGATCCCACATGCCATGGAGCAACTAAGCCCATGCGCCACAACTACTGAGCTCACGTGGCACAACTACTGAAGCCTACGCGCCTAGAGCCCGTGCTGTGCAACAAGAGAAGCACCGCAATGAGAAGCCTGTGCACTGCAATGAAGAGAAACTAAAGAAACCACTCACTGCAACTAGAGAAAGTCCACGTGCAGCAACGAAGACCCAACACAGCCAAAACAATAATTAATTAATTAATTATTTTTTTAAAAATAAATTTAAAAAATGTCCAATAGAACTTAAATACCAAACCAATTTGAGTACCATATCCATTTTTTTTTTTTTTTTGGCCGCCACCACGCGGCTTGTGGGATTTTAGTTCCCCAGCCAGGGATCGAACCCAGGCCCTTAGCATTAAGAGTGCGGAGTCCTAACCACTGGACTGCCAGGGAATTCCCTATCATATCCTGTTAAAAAAAATAAATGAGTGAGCTCTTCTTTAATTTATTTATTCTTATTCTATTCTACTTCCCCCTCAAAATTTAGTACTAATGTAATTTTATTTAGTTTTTCAAAATGGTTTATTGATCACCCTATCAAACTTCTTTACACATAAGTGTGTGTGTATATATATATATATATATATATATATATCAATTTAAATTTTTAAGTTTCCTGTGACCATAAGGTTCTAAGTAAAGAAGTCTTCTATATTTGTTACAGTTACTATAATTAATCATTTGACTAAAACAACATACATATATTATAAACTTTGATGGACAATTATAGAATAAAAAGGGAAATTGTACTGGAAATGCACCTTTTATTGAGAGGAGGGTTTTTTTCCCCCAATTCATTCATGTATCTGTCAATGAATATTACTTATTGACAGAATGAGACAGAGTTCTCCATCATTTCTATTCCCATTATTGTATTTATAGATGTAAATCTTGGGAAAATCCTGTTCATAATTAAGTAGGTGGGAATGGAAAGACCCTTGTACAGTGACATCAATCAATTCTTTGAGTTCCCTTTGAATTATATGCCAAAAACATGTTGTGATCTACCATCAAAAATTATTTTTAGTCATCTTTCAGATGACAACTCCATTAGTTCTTGAATTTTGTGACAGCAAAGTATTGGAAACCACTTGACTTGCAAAAATATATTAACTAGTCATTAGAGCCATTTACGGTCTCATACCTGTCCCTAGACCTCCCAGAGTTTCTTCACAGGTGTTTTTTTTACCACCTGGGGGAATGCATCTCAGTAAGACTGGAGAGAAAAGCTGTTCATTTGTGGAGTAAGAGAAGAAGGATTGTAAAACGGAAGATGGAAAAGAAACCAGCAGGACAGGTTTCTCAGTGCATTCTCAGGCAGGTCAGCTTTGAGGAATAACTCATACAGAAGTTGAGGATCTGGAAATTGATTCCCCTAAAGCTATCCATCCCATCCATCTCTTGGAAAGTCTTTGTAACCTCTTTTTGGATAGGCATACTGCAGTTTGAAGACCACTGTGTTAGCGTCTATCATCTTTTAAAATATCCTTCAAACTTGTGACCCATCCTTACACCTTGTATTTCAATCACCAATAATATGTTGGGCATTCCTCCAGTTCCTGGACATACAACAATCAATAAAAGAGACAAAATTCCTGCCTTCCATGCTAGATGAGGAGATAGACAATAAATTATGAGTTTGACTCCATTTTACACTGAGTGTGACAATGACATGGACATGCATGGCAGTGCCAGAAATAGAAAGCTCAGGCAGCTGCTGATCTTGGAACACAGCTGTCTTGCCTCCTTTGTAGCCTGCAAGGGCAGAGGATACTGTGACCTTTGTCCTAAGTTTCCCCAGCACGAAGCAAAATGCCAGCCACATAATAGGCTCCTTCATACAAATTTGTCTAATTAATTGAGTGAAGTTGCAAGTCAAAGAAATTGTATTTGTCTTTCCAAAGTGTCTGACACAATTGTCCTTTAAAGGAGGAATACTGTAGAACCATTCCTAAAATCAAAGCATTTTTAGATCCAAAAGGAAACTCAGTAACCACCTGATCCCATTTCTCCTTTTCTTTTTTTTTTTAAGAAATTGTTTATTTTCCATCGACCTTATTTCCATCTTCTGTTTAAGAGCAGCTTTGAGACCACTCTGGCTGTTTCTCCCCATTTAGTGGTCTGAGCAGTGGCGGCAGACCGGCCTTCAGAGGCTGACTGCGCGCCGCGGTCCTTCCGGAGGAGCTGCTGGAAGGTGCCGAGGCCACCTGCGCCTTCAGACCCGTCTGCAACTTCGGGTTGAGTAGCAATAAGTTCGAGACATGGAGCGGCTCATTCACCCCGGAATTCCTCCGGGGTCTCAGCCTTTTCAGCAGCCGCCTGCTCTTCCTTTTCAGTCTCTTCACGATCCCTGTAGAAGCAGAGACACGACCTGACTTCCCGCGAGCGCGCACCGGAGATGGAGCCGCGCAGGCGCACAATCCCCAGGCCAGCACCACCACATCACACCCGCCGGGAGCTCCCCTCGTGCTGAAGGGATGGCAGCGTCCACACAGCGCAGGGACCATAAGACGCCTCTGTGAGGCTGGTGGTCACCCCTGATAACCGCACAACACACAGCGGAAGGCTGCCTGGATCCGGTTAGTGAAGCTGCCAGGAGTGGATGGAGCACCTGCAATAGAGAGGCTCCCGTGGCAGCAGCAAACTTCAGCACAGATCGCTGGCCCGCATTCCTGGAGGGTATGACACTGGCGTCTGCTGGGTTTTCAATGTCGACAATGGCACGAGCTGCTGGCAGAAGCTTCTCCCGGGTTCTCTTCAGATTTATGAGGTAACGCCATCACTTTTCCTTTTGTAGATGTCCTGTTCCATTTGGAAGCCAGGTTGGTGCCGTCTAAGTGGGCTCCGCTGTGAGGGATTTGAGGACACGCTCCTCCTTCATTTGCAGGACATCAAGGGCTCCGGTTATTGTGAAATTTTCCCTGTAAGTTACAAGGGGGAGCCCAGAACAACGCCGCCATATGGACCCCTCTCTGGCTAGTGTGGAAAGACTATTTTGCCTTTCCTTGAAGAAGAAAATGTAAGCCTGGAAAGGGGAAGCAACTTGTCAAGGTCATGAATCTAGTCAGTGACAGATGTTGTATTTGTGGCCAGTGGAAATTTTCTGGATACCTTCAATCCAGGCAAATTCTGCATCCAGTTTCCTTTAACGTTGCCCCAGTTTGATAGTTGCCACTGAGAAATGTCCCTGCCCCATACGCATGTAACCTCCCAACGAAACCTTAGTGTCTATATAAAAAGTGAAATAAGAAAATGTTTCTCCCTTTATTTCATGAATTCCCTTGGAATTCACAAAAAAATATATATATATCATAACAGAAACAATTGGTCAGTTGGGTCATTTAGAGTGGCTACTTCTACAACCCAAAATGTGGTTCCTGGTTTTTAGCTTGGAGAGTATGAATGGATCTTCTAATGAATGGGAGTCTTGTACAGTTTCACTGTGAATTTAATATCTGTAAATGGAGCCCCAAGGCCAAATTTCCCATAAAGGGTTAGCAGGATTATTGGTCAGGAAGATTCCTTAGACAGAGAAATAACAGTTCAAGTGGAAATGCAGTTGCTTCTGTTCTGAAGCCTCTGGGGTAAGTCCTTGGGGTGGGTGCTGCCCCTACTAGAGGGAAGTCCCTGGTAGCTGAATAAAGAGGTTCCAAGTAAAAGAAAGAAAGGGTTGTTTTATTACCCTGGCACAAAATGGAAACCAAGCAAGTAAATAAAGGAAGAGTTTCTGAGAGAAGAAGTTGTGGGTTTGGTTTCTGGGTGTGTCCCCAGTGGTTTCACTTTGCATTTCTGTGGCATTTGATTGAAGTGATATACTGTGAGAAGTTTCTGCCCCTGGCTTTCCAATAAGAAACCCTGGAAACCACACTCAAGGGTAGGGACCAATGAAACCCAAAGAAGAGATCACTTCATAGCTATCCTTCAACCTCCACTGATGACTCTCAGGTAATGAGCTCCATCCCCATGCTCTCTTTCGTGTCCTAAGCTGGATTTCTCACTCCCCTCTGGAAGTCTTTATTTGAAGGTTCCCAAAACATCTCATATGGACCCCTCTCTGACTAGCACAGAAAGACCATTTTGCCTTTTCTTCAAGAAGAAAATTTAAGCCTGGAAAAGTGAAGCAACTTCTCAAGGTCACGAATCTAGTCGGTGACAGACGCTGTATTTGTGTCCAGCGGGAAAATCTCTAGAAACCTTCAATCCAGGCAAATTATCTTCATTATCTTTGTCCCTGAAACTGCTCCTTCTCCTATTTTCTCTTGTTCAGAAAACAGCCCTACCATTTATCCAGGTACCCCAGTCTGAAACTTGGAACTTCTTCTTGACTCTTTCTCTGAAACCACTTCAAATTCAAATTCATCATCAGGTCCTGTCATGGCTGCCTTCTAAATAAATTTCACACCTTGCTCGTCCTCAGCAGGCCTAGGGCCAATGCCTCACTGGAGTGAGTCACCAGTTCTTACCAGGGCTGCTATGAAAACCTCCTCCCCAGAGTCCCAGCCTCCACGAAGTTCCCTCCAATCCATCCACCACATCATTCCTCATGCTTTTTCAGAAAAGCAAATCCAATTACCTACCTTTCCACTCTGCAAAGTCCTTCAGTGGCTCTGGCCACAGAGGCATCTATGAAATATGAAACAAGGAGGAAACCTATAAGTCAGGATGCGTGAGCAGGAATTCTATCCCTGCTACTCATCTTGGGTGAGTCACTTGTCCTGTATGAGCCTCCATTTCCTTACCCATAATATAAGGTATTTTGAACTAGGACAATAGATTTAAACTTTTTAGTCCAGGGTCAACAGTAAGAAATACATTTAAACCATCACACACACACACAGAGACACTTATGCATAAACACACACAAAAATGCACACACAAAAAACACATATATGCGCATGCAGACCACACGTATACACACACGAACTCACCTGCTACACACAAATACACATATGTACACACAAATCATATTGTAAAACACAAAGTTCCCCGATATGAAATGTAGTCTTTCTAGGTACAATGTACTCTGATACTTTTTATCCATATTATTTAATTTTTAAATTTTTAATGATTGAAGTAATGCTAGTTGTGACCCACAAAACTGATGACAGGACTCACTAGGAGGCTGAAACCTGCTGTTAGATACTGAGCTACATGATTTCTAAGTTTCCTTCTAACTCTGAAGATGTAGGTGGGCCAAGTCAGAAAAAAGAAGAGCTTCCAGAATATAAGAAGAAAGGTTAGGAAGAATTCCTTCAAACTAATAAAACCCTGGGCACAATAGCCTTTCCATGTCCCCTGTTCATTGTTTGTAGGAAAAAGCCTTCGGCCTCTTAGACCTTCCCTGATTTCCAAAGGACAGATTCAAACAGGTACTCATTAGGGGAGTGAAGGAAGGCAGAAAGAAACAATAGTACCGCAATGGGACAAGGTCCTGGTTCCTCCTGGGGTGGGGTGGGGGATTGGGGGAGAACAATCTGATATATATCTCTGAATTCTTCTACAGAAACTAAGGCCTCCACCCAGGTGGAGAACGGTAGCTTCAGGCTGAGCACAAGTATGTGGACCCCAGACAGATCGGAACCAGAAGGCTGATGACTGAGATTCCTGGAACACCACCTAGCTACCTCACCACTAACCAATCAGAGGAAGGTTACACATTCTGCAGCCCTCCCCCCAAATTTTGCCCATAAAAACGTCTTCCCTGAAACACAGGCAGGAGTTGAGGTCTTTGGAGCACAGGCCACCTGCTCTCCCTGCTCGGACCTTCAATAGACCTTTCTCTGCTCCAAACTCCGACATTTCGATTTGTTTGCCCTCACTGTGCTGGGCACACAAACTTGCATTCAACAACACTAATACCATGAAAACACTCACTTCATCACAAGGTAGTCCCATATCCTAGTCAACAGCTCACTATTTTGCTAATTGCAAATATGGAAACCACAGACACCAGTTAAAAATTAACCACAGACCTCAGTTAAAAATTGTGTAATTGGCTTCATGATAGTATCCACAATTCCCCATTTCTTTAGGCAGCCAGTCCCTTTTCAAACAACACACAGAAAGTGTGGGGAACAGCTTAATTTTAGCTTAATAATTATCTTGCAGACCATTCTACTCATACATCTATAGTCAGATGCATCTCTTTCTTAATGGCTACATAGGATTCCATTTTATGAATTGAGCCTAATGTAACTAATTCCTTATTGATGGCCATTTCTACTATACTACAAACATCCTAGAAGTGAAATTCCAAAAACAAAGAATATATGCAGCTGTCATGTGATAGGTATGGCCAAGTTATCTTCCACGGAAACTTTACCAGCTTACACCCTACTTACCAAGTATGAGTGCCAGTTACCCCAGATCCCTGCCAACACTTGTTTGAGAATCAGCCACATGGATTCAAATATCAGCTTCTGCTTGATGTATGTGACCTTGAACAAGTTGCTGAACAACTCTGAGCCTTGGTTTCCCTCCTTTTGGCAAAACCCACAAGGTTGTTATGAGGATTAAATGCAATACTGAATGCAGTAGATCTTTTATAAATTATCAGGTGTGGTTGGCTGCATCTTTTTTTCCCAGCCCCATCCCAGTAATACCAATATAATATTTAACTTTAAAATACTATTGTATGTTAACTTACAACCGTAACAGTGTACTTTCCTTGAGGGTAGTCAAATTTAAACAGCATGCCTCCTAGCTTCTGTGGCAAACTTCTGTGCTCAATAAATGTTGACACATCATGAGCTCACATCTTTTTTTAAAATATATGGTTTTCAAGTGAGTCTTGCTTATTGATGATCTTGGGTATTTAAAGTCTTCCAAGTTCTTTTGCAGGACAGAAAGTGCTGAAGAACTCATTGTAGATGATCAATATCTATCACCAAAAATAGTTAATTATTGTTCTGACAGAAGTTGGTTTTGGAGTGCCATAATATAACAAAAGAAAAATTAAAACAACATTTCTTAGAGCTATTTATTAGAGCTTGAATGTTTTTAACAGAGTTGTTGATGTATAATTTACATACCTTAAAATCTATCTGTTTTGAGTATAAAATTAGTGATTTGGGATAAATTTACAGAGTTGGGCAAACATCACCAGAATCCAGTTTTAGAACATTTCTATCAACCCAGTAAGATTCCCAAACGCCCATTCACATCTCTGCAAGTTCATGGCATCGGTTAGCCAGGGATGAGTGAAGAGCTTGGATCATCTCTGGTCCCCACCCCTCCCAGCACGTGTTCAGAAGGCAGCCAGTGGGTGTGGGGTAGTTGTTCAAGTTGCTCCGTAGTTGTCTCATTTCTAGGATCTCCTAATTAAATTCCTAGCTTGCCAGCCATAATACTGCTTTCCCCAACCTGGACTGCAGCCTCAGGGGAACAAAGTGCTGGCTTTCCCCATTCGCTTGGCACCAGGATCATTCCTTTAACTGACCACACAACCGGGGGTAGGTTTTCTGCCTTCTGCTAAAACTCAGTTGCACTCCCTCCAGCACTGAAGCTGCGGGCTTTATCGGTTTGTCCCATCCTTCTAGAACCTTCTCACTGACTGAGCTGGCACCGGGCTGGGAGCAGTCCAGGCAAGAATGCCACAGATTCCCACTATTCTTAATGAAATACAGCAGTTCTTTATGAAAAAAAAAACACTTCTCAGTTTGTTGTTTGCCTTTGGTCAATTTCCAGAGCCCTGAAATGGATGTGATTGACAACGTTGTCTCGTTTTATCATTATTTTCTAAGGAGATGATTTGCTGACTTGCTTACTCTGACCTATTGGAAGTCTGGAACTTGGGTTTTAAGACGAGTAGTTTTCTTCTATTTGGCTTCTCAGTGTTCCAGCAGCTTTGATCCTTCGCCTCAGTGGACATTTCTCCTATAAGTGATGATGCCTTAGAAGGCGAGTCAAGACTCAACGTCACCATGCCAGACCTGTCAGTCAGGAGGTGGCTGGACATCACTCAGCATACACAGATTGTCTTTGTTCTTCAGGAGCAACTTGATGGGCAAAATGAGCACAATAGGACAAGAAAGCAGCAGTAAAAAGATGTACTAACTATTCAGAGAGTAATAAAACCTCCTCTGTGGTTTAAAAGCTGAGAACTGAACCCTTCCCCAGCCTAGAAAATCCAGAGGCGAAGACCTTTGGACCAATGACAACCCCGTACAGGACTGCACACAATTAGAATTCTAGGAGAGGGCTGTAGGGCTGAAAGAAGTTGTTGTTTTGGGACTGACATATTTCATTCTATGCAGTGTAGCAAATTCAGGGCTCCTCTTATATCCAGAGAGAGGAATCCCTTTACTAATATACCAAGAAGGCATATAGCATAATAGTCGATATGCAGGGTCTGGAGCCAAACTCCCTCAGCTTGAACCCATTCCCCGTTTCTGCCTGCCTCTTTTATTGCAGTGTGACCTTGGACAATTTTCATAAGCTCCCTTGGCCTCACCTGCCACATCTATAAAATGGGAAGAAGATGATATAAACAATACCAGCCTCAGAGGCCTGGTACATGTGGAAGTTCTTAGAATCCTTCCTGACCCATCACTTGAGCTCAGTAGATGTTAGTTCTTATTAATATTTTTAAACATCATCATTTCTAGGGTTCCCTAGTATATGTCACATGAGAGGCTATTGGCCGTGAAATCTCCTTACCAGCCCTGGGATAGAGCCTGGGAATGAGAGCAGGTGCTTAAGAATAGTGCTGCTTTCAGATGAAGAACTGTGCCCAGCAAAACGGCACTGAATCCAGTCAGGATGACCCACTGGCCACCACATTCCTCAGACTCGTGTTCTGAGGCTCCTTGGGATCGGTCCACCTCCACCCCCGGGCCGTCATGCCTCCACTGTGCCTGGGCCACACCCCTACTGCCCAGCACCGCTTTCCCCAAGCTGTGCATCCAAGAGGCAAAGGTCCCTTCACCTGGGTTCCTTGCTCTTCCCTTCGGCTCCTGTGGCCAGGGCCCTGGCGGCCTGAACTGCCCAGATCAGCCTGCTAGCTCGGCCTGGCTCCAGGCAATGGCTAACATGCCCTAAGGTGACACTTGGGAGCCCCATAACCCTGCCAGGACAGCAGGTATCTGTCTTTCTGATCATCTGAAGTAACAAGCCACCAGACTGATAAAGACAAACTAAATGAAATATATATATATAGGAAATATATATATATACACTACACACATATGTGTGTGTATATATGAAACATATACACATATGTATGTGTGTATATATGAAACATATATATATACATGCATATGTGTATATATATAAAACATATATACACATACGTATGTGTGTGTGTGTATATATATATATATATATATATATGCCGTATTCTGCATATGGGTCAAAATTACAAATATTCCAAAATCTTACTTCAGTTCTTCCTTAGGGCTGCATGAAACACCATAGAATATTTTCAGTGATTCTTAATCTCTTAGAAATATAGGCCAGTGCTATTTGGAGAGCTCAGTATTAAACACGCTAAGAGTCTTTACATTGAATTCCCACTTTCATGCCATATTAACATAAAACTCAGATCTACACCATATGGGTTTAAGTGAAAAAAATAAAGGTGAAGACAACCAAATCAAAACAAAATAAAACAAAACAAAGCACTAAGGAGGCAGCCTGTGTAGTGGATTCAAGGGTAGCCAGTGAGCACAGCCTGCCTGCGTTCATACACTCTTCCCCAAGTAGCCACGTGAGCTTGGCCAAGCTGATTGACCTTCCTGCACCTGCTCCTTCATCTGGAGGACAGGGATAATCACAGTACCTGCCCCACGGGGTTGTTTTAAGAAATAAAGTATGTAATGTGTGTAGCACACTTAGGACAGTGCCTGACACATTGTTGATGCTTATAAATGTTAGATGTTCATTATTTATTCTAATTCTTATCCTATTATTTACTGGCCAGATAAATCAGCATTTCCTAATTGCTGGTCCAGGGAACTCAAAGAGGCCACAAAAACCTACCACTAAATGGACTTAGTTTTTAAGACCAAAAACTCACATGACTCATAATCAATAAGGTAAATAACATAGAGTTAATGTGTTCAATGCAATTTGTATTTTCAGTGATAAAATAAATAAAGGAAAAATTATTATTGAAATGTTTTACTCTTTTTCTTGAAAATGTTAAGAAGAATATAGTCTATGCTTTCAAAGATTTAACAGTCTGCGGAGGAGAATGTTTATATTTTACCAATCGCACTAAGCCAGTGCAGGGACACACTGCTAGAATAAGCGCTTAGAAAGAGCCTGCTACGCTCTTTCATTAGGGTGTAAATTATAGATGCGGTAGATTAGTGACTGTCCCAGGACACACTCAGCATCAATAACAGCACGAAAATAATTAGAAAATAGTGATTTTAACGAGAATGTTTCATTGTGCCTAAAATGTGCAAGCAGTATGGCTTATGCTGAGTACTTGCCTTCCTTTTAAGAGTCTGGAATTCTGATATGTACTAGGCAGAGTGTGCCTACATGACCAGCTCCCAGTAAGAACCCTGGTCACTGAGTCTATTTTTTTTTGGCTGCGTTGGGTCTTCGTTGCTGCACACGGGCTTTCTCTAGTTGTGACGAGCGGGGGCTACGGTGCGTGGGCTTCTCATTGCAGTGACTTGTTGCAGAGGATGGGCTCTAGGTGCAGGGGCTTCGGTAGTCGCAGCACACGGACTCAGTAGTTGTGGCGCACGGGCTTAGTTGCTCTGTGGCATGTGGGATCTTCCCGGACCAGGGAGTGAACCCGGGTCCCCTTAATTGGCATGTGGATTCTTAACCACTGCGCCACCAGGGAAGTCCCTGGTCACTGAGTCTTAATGAGCTTCCCTGGTAGACAGCATTTCACACATGTTGTCCCAATCTGTGGTTGGAAGAATTCAGTGCATTCTGCATGACTCTAAACATAACTAAGATTTTTCAAGTTTTTTGAATAGGCAGAGATCAAGACTTTTTAAAAACAGTAAACTGGGACTTCCCTGGTGACGCAGTCATTGAGAACCCGCCTGCCAATGCAGGGGAAATGGGTTTGATCCCTGGTCCGGGAAGATCCCATATGCCACGGAGCAACTAAGTCAGTACACCGCAACTACTGAACCCCGCATGCCTAGAGCCCATGCTCTGCAACAAGAGAAGCCACCACAATGAGAAGCTCGCACACCACAATGAAGAGTAGCCCTCTCTCTCCGCAAGTAGAGAAAGCCTGCATGCAGCAATGAAGACCCAACACAGCCAAAAAATAAATAAATAAATACAAATTAAAAAAACAAAAACAGTAAAATGATTTTTAATTTTTTAATGTTCACTGGAGAAATTATTGAAAATTCAACAAACAAAACTAATTAAAAAAAAAAAAACCATCCACAGTCCTTTCACTTTGGTTATAACTATCTGGCAGATAACTATTTGGGCTTACATCCCCTTCATCTTTTCTCCCTGCAGGCATGCAGACACTTGCTCTCCCCAGTGCAATCATTGTTAACATGATGTTTTCTCTCAACAATATGTCATAAGCATCTTTCCAAATCAATAAAAGAAGTATCAACTGATCTCAAAGAATAGATTTAATATCCTTTGTCCACAGAGCAATAAGATCAATCAGTGTAAGATCAATGTGAGAAGAAAGAGAAAAATACATCTGGAATTTTAAAGACATCATTCTAATAATGTATGGGTACGAGAAGAAATTGCAAGAAAATTTCAAAATATTGGTAACTAAAAGATAAAGCTCTAAAAAATCAAGATGCAATGAACGTTGTATTTGTATGGAAATGTGCAGTCTTAACTGCTTTTATTAAGAAATACAAGAAATATTTAGTAAATAAGATTTTAAAAATCTGGGTATGATATTGTGATTTATAGGAAGAAATATATATTTGGTCTTTCAGATTTCTGGCACAGAGCTTCCCAAACCCTCAGAACTTCCTAAGCGTTGAGAGCTATAAAGGTGTCTTTTGTTATGTTAATGAGGTGGCTTTTGGAGAGCCCCTGGGTCATCTGAGGATGGGGATTGGTCACCAGAGGAAACAACCAAGGGATTAAAGGGTTGGAACTTTCAGTCCCCACGCCCCATCTCCAAGACGGAGAGGGGGCTGAAGGTTGAATAAATCTTCAATGGCCAATGACTTAATCACTCATAACTACTTAATGAACCCTCTGTAAAGACTCGAAGGACAGGGTTCAGAGAGCTTCAGGGTTAGTGAGCCCATGGAGACTGGGGGACAGTGGTGTGCCTGGAGAGGGTAAGGAAGCTCCGAACCCTTTCCCATACATTGCCCTATGCATCTTCTCCGTCTGGCTTTTCCTGAGTTATATCCTTTGATGATAAATTGGTGAGCTAGTAAGTGAACTGTTTCTCTGACTTCTGTGATCTTCTCTAGCAAATTAATCAAACCCAAAGAGGGAGTTTTTGGAACCTCCCACCAGAAGCACAGGTGGCATCTGAAGTGAAGGGGGAGGTACTCTTGTGAGACTGAGACCTTAACCGGTGGAATCTGATGCCATTTCCAGGTAGACAGTGTCGGAATTGTATTGAATTGCTAGACACCCAGTTGTTGTCAGAGAATTGCCTGGTGCCACGGGAAACCCTCCTCCCAGTTTCCCACACATTCGAATTGGGTGGAGAATTGTTCCTGGGTTTTAGTTACATTGGTGTCTATTACATACATATTAACTGGGGGGTGGGGAGTTTGGTTTTTGGTTTTCTGGGTGTTCAGGATATCTCATATATTAAAACTTTTGAAGAAAAATAAAGGAGTTAACTCAGGAAGCGTTTGACTCAAAGTAAACTCAAAGAAAGCAGGAAAAAAGAAATAAATACAAAAGCAGAAATTAATGATGATCAATAAAAATAAAAGCCAGTTCTTTGAAGAGACAATAAATAAATTCCTGACTACAGTGACCAAGAAAAATGAGAGAAGCCATGAATTCGGCATGGCATTAGAAAGGGGAAGACATAAATACAGATGCAGTAGAAATTGTTAAAACTATAAGAGAACATTATAAATTTGAAAAATATAATCATATAAATAAATTTAAAGCAAAACAGAAGAGTTGAATAAGCCAACAACTATTTAAGAACTTAAGTAAGTTCCAGGGGAGAAAAGTTCCCCTCGTCCTCTCACAAATGGCACAATGTGGTTTCATAGGCAGGTTTTAACACCATTCAACAGATTATTGCTATCCAATGCAACAATCTCAGCAAACAAATTTTAAAGAGAAAGCAAGCTACCAACTTATTTTCTAAGACAAAACTGTCTTCACCTGGGTTTCTCTGAAAACAGAGCCTGAGATACAGGCTTGCATGTAAGTAGTTTATTTGAAATGGGATCTCAGGAAGCAAAAGTGAGAGATAGAAGGTTGAAGCAAGAAAGGAAAAAGGTTTATGTAAGGATGCATCTTTTTTTTTTTTTTTAAAGAAGATGTTGGGGGTAGGAGTTTAATTAATTAATTAATTTTCGCTGTGTTGGGTCGTTTCTGTGTGAGGGCTTTCTCTAGTTGTGGCAAGTGGGGGCCACTCTTCATCGCGGTGCGCGGACCTCTCACTATCGCGGCCTCTCTTGTTGCGGAGCACAGGCTCCAGACGCGCAGGCTCAGCAGCTGTGGCTCACGGGCCCAGCTGCTCCGCGGCATATGGGATCCTCCCAGACCAGGGCTCGAACCCGTGTCCCCTGCATTAGCAGGCAGATTCTCAACCACTGTGCCACCAGGGAAGCCCAGGATGCATCTTTGAGTTGGCTTCAGGGGAGGGATGGATTGAGGATTGATGGCTCAAGGATAAGCAGGGTATTTTGGTTTTTTTGGGTTTTTGTTTTTAGAGACAGTATTTTATTTTTTTTCCTTTTTTTTTTTTTTTTTTTGGCTGCGTCAGGTCTTAGTTGTGGCACACAGGCTCTTCGTTGAGGCCTGCAGGATCTTTCATTACAGTGCGTGGTCTCTTCATTGCGGTGTGCGGGTTTTCTCTCTCTGGTTGTGGCTTGCGGGCTCCAGGGCACGTGGGCTCTGTAGTTTTCGGCATGCGGGCTCTCTCATTGAGGCGCGCCGGCTCAGTAGTTGTGGTGCACTGGCTTAGTTGCCTCACAGCATATAGGATCTTAGTCCCCCGACCAGGGATCGAACTCATGTCCCCTGCATTGGAAGGTGGATTCTTTACCACCAGAGAAGTCCTAAGGATAAGCAGTTTTTTACAAGGGGTGAGGAAAAATGTCCTAAAATTGATTGTAATGATAGTTACATAACTGTAAATATACTAAAAGCCATTGAATTTTACAATTGAAATGGGTAAATTGTATGTGAATTATGTCTTAATAAAGCTGTTACAAAAACAAAAGGGGACTGACCTTCTAGATTGCGGAGGAGTAAGACGTGTAGATCACCTTCCTCCCCACAAATGCATCAAAAAATACATCTACATGTGGAACAACTCCTACAGAACACCTACTGAACACTGGCAGAAAACCTCAGACTTCCCAAAAGGCAAGAAACTCCCCACATACATGGGTAGGGCAAAAGAAAAAACAGAGACAAAAGAATAGGGATGGGACCTGCACCTCTGGGAGGGAGCTGTGAAGGAGGAAAAGTTTCCACACACTAGGAAGCACCTTCACTGGTGGACACAGTGGGTGGGTGTGGGGGAAGCTTCAGAGCCATGGAGGAGAACGCAGCAACAGGGGTGCGGAGGACGAAGCAGAGAGATTCCCACACAGAGGATCAGTGCTGACCAGCACTTACCAGCCTGAGAAGCTTGTCTGCTCACCCGCCGGGGCGAGTTGGGGCTGGGAGCTGAGGCTCGGGCTTCAGAGCTCAGATCCTAGGGAGAGGACTGGGGTTGGCTGCATGAACACAGCCTGAAGGGGGCTAGTGCACCATAGCTAGCTGGGAGGGAGTCTGGGCAAAACACTGGACCTGCTTAAGAGGCAAGAGATCATTGTTTTGGGGCGCATGAAGAGAAGGGATTCAGAGCGCTGCCTAAACGAGCTCCAGAGATGGGCATGAGCTGCGGCTATCAGTGTGGGCACCAGAGATGGGCATGAAATTCTAAGGCTGCTGCTGCAGCCACCAAGAAGCCTGTGTGCAAGCACAGGTCACTGCCCACACCTCCCCTCCTGGGAGCCTGTGCAGCCCGCCACTGCCAGGGTCCCATGATCCAGGGACAACTTCCCCGGGAGAACACATGGCGCGCATCAGGCTGTTGCAACGTCACACCTGCCTTGGCCACTGCAGGCTCACCCCGCATTCCAGTTATAACTACCATACCCCTCCCTCCCCCATGCCTGAGTGAGCCAGAGCCCCCTAATCAGCCGCTCCTTTAACCCCCTCCTGTCTGGGTGAAGAACAGTTGCCCTCAGGTGACCTACATGTAGAGGTGGGGCCAAATCCAAAGCTGAGTCCCTGGGAGCTGTGAGAACAGAGAAGAGAAAGGGAAATCTCTCCCAGCAGCCTCAGGAGCAGCGGATTAAATCTCCACAATCAACTTGATGTACCCTGTATGTGGAATACATGAATAGACAACGAATCATCCCAAAACTGAGCCGGTGGACTTTGGGAGCAACTGTAGACTTGGGGTTTGCTTTCTACATCTACTTTACTTCTGGTTTTATGTTTATCTTAGTTTAGTATTTAGAGCTTATTATCACTGCTAGATTTCTTTATTGACTTGGCTGCTCTCTTCCTTTTTTTTTTAATATATATATATATATTTTTTCCTTTTTCTCTTTTTGTGAGTGTGTATGTGTATGCTTCTTTGTGTGATTTTGTCTGTATAGGTTTGCTTTTACCATTTGTCCTAGGGATCTGTCTGTCCAGTTTTTTTTAATATAGTTTTTAGCACTTGTTATCATTGGTGAATTTGTTTATTGGTTTGGTTTCTCTCTCTTTTTTTAAATTATTTTTTAATTTTATTTAAATATTTTTTTATTTTAATAACATTTTTTTCCTTTCCTTTTTTTTCTCTTTTCTCCCTTTTCTTCTGAGCCGTGTGGCTGACAGGATCTTGGTGCTCCAGCTGGGTGTCAGGCCTGAGCCTCTGAGGTGGGAGAGCCAAGTTCAGGACATTGGTCCACCAGAGACCTCACAGCCCCTTATAATATCAATCAGAGAGAGCTCTCCCAGAGATCTCTGTCTCAACGTTAAGACCCAGCTCCACTCAATGACCAGAAAGCTCCAGTGCTGGTCACTCCATGCCAAACAACTAGCAGGACAGGAACAGAACTCCACCCGTTAGCAGAGAGGCTGCCTAAAATCATAATAAGTTCACAGACACACAAAAACACACCACCAGACATGGTCCTGCCCACCAGAAAGACAAGATCCAGTCTCATACACCAGAACACAGGCACCAGTCCTCCCCACCAGGAAGCCTACACAACCCACTAAACCAACATTACCCACTGGGGGCAAACACTAAAAACAACGGGAATTACGAACTAGCAGCCTGTGAAAAGAAGACGCAAAACACAGTGAGTTAAGCAAAATGGGAAGACAGAGAAATACACGGCAGATGAAGGAGCAAGGTAAAAACCCACCAGAGCAAACAAATGAAGAGGAAATAGGCAGTCTACCTGAAAAAGAATTCAGAGTAATGATACTAAAGATCCAAAATCTTGGAAATAGAATGGAGAAAATACAAGAAACATTTAACAAGGACCTAGAAGAACTAAAGAGCAAACAATGATGAACAACACAATACATGAAATTTAAAATTCTCTAGAAGGAATCAATAGCAGAATAACGGAGGCAGAAGAACAGATAAGTGCCCTAGAAGATAAAATAGTGGAAATAACTACCACAGAGAAAAATAAAGAAAAAGAATGAAAACAATTGAGGACAGTCTCAGAGACATCTTGGACAACATTAAACACACCAACATTTGAATTATAGGGGTTCCAGAAGAAGAAGGTAAAAAGAAAGAGACTGAGAAAATATTTGAAGAGATTATAGTTGAAAACTTCCCTAATATGGGAAAGGAAATAGTCAGTCAAGTCCAGGAAGCACAGAGAGTCCCATACAGAATAAATCCAAGGAGAAATGCTCCAAGACACATATTAATCAAACTATCAAAAATTAAATACAAAGAAAAAATGTTGAAAACAGCAAGGGAAAAGCAACAAATAACATACTAGGGAATCCCCATAAGATTAACAGCTGATCTTTCAGCAGAAACTCTGCAAGCCAGAGGGTGTGGCAGGACATATTTAAAGTGATGAAGGGGAAAAACCTACAACAAAGATTACTCTACCCAGCAGGGATCTCATTCAGATTCAACAGAGAAATTAAAACCTTTACAGAGAAGCAAAACTAAGAGAATTCAGCACCACCAAACCAGCTTTACAACAAATGCTAAAGGAACATCTCTAGGCAGGAAACACAAGAGAAGGAAAAGACCTACAATAACAAACTGAAAACAATTAAGAATATGGTGATAAGAACATACATTTTGATAATTACTTTAAATGTAAATGGTTTAAATGCTCCAACCAAAAGACATAGACTGGCTGAATGAATACAAAAACAAGACCTGTATATATGCTGTCTAAAAGAGACCCACTTCAGACCTAGGGACACATACAGACTGAGAGTGAGGGGATGGAAAAAGATATTCCATGTAAATGGAAATCAAAAGAAAGATGGAGTAGCAATTCTCATATATATCACACAAAATAGACTTTAAAATAAAGACTGTTACAAGAGACAAAGAAGGACACTACATAATGATCAAGGGATCAATCCAAGAATAAGATATAAGAACTGTAAATATTTATGCACCCAACAGAGGCGCACCTCAATACGTAAGGAAAACGCTAACAGCCATGAAAGGGGAAATCGACGGTAACAAAATAATAGTAGGGGACTTTAACATCCCACTTTCACCAATGGACAGATCATCCAAAATGAAAATAAATAAGGAAACACAAGCTTTAAATGACAAATTTAAAAAGATGGACTTAATTGATATTTATAGGACATTCCATCCAAAAGCAACAGAATACACTTTCTTCTCAAGTGCTCATGGAACATTACCCAGGATAGATCATATCTTGGGTCACAAATCAAACCTTGGTAAATTTAAGAAAACAGAAATCATATCAAGAATCATTTCCAAACACAATGCTATAAGACTAGACATCAATTACACGGAAAAAAAGTAAAAAATATAAACATATGGAGGCTAACCAATACAACTACTAAATAACCAAGAGATCACTGAAGAAATCAAAGAGGAAATCAAAAACTACCTAGAAACAAATGACAATGAAAACATGACGACCCAAACCTATGGGATACAGCAAAAGTAGTTCTAAGAGGGAAGTTTATAGCAATATAATCCTACCTCCAGAAACAAGAAAAATCTCAAATAAACAACCTAACCTTACACCTAAAGCAATTAGAGAAAGAAGGGAAAAAAAACCCCAAAGTTAGCAGAAGGAAAGAAATCATAAAAATCAGATCAGAAATAAATGAAAAAGAAATGAAGGAAACGATAGCAAAGATCAATAAAACTAAAAGCTGGTTCTTTGAGAAGATAAACAAAATTGATAAACCATTAGCCAGACTCATCAAGAAAGAAAGGGGGAGGGCTTCCCTGATGGCGCAGTGGCTGAGAGTCTGCCAGCCAATGCAGGGGACATGGGTTCATGCCCTGGTCCGGGAAGATCCCACATGCCGCGGAGCGGCTGGGCCCGTGAGCCATGACTACTGAGCCTGTGCGTCTGGAGCCTGTGCTCCGCAATGGGAGAGACCACAACAGTGAGAGGCCTGCGTACTGCAAAATAATAATAATAATAAAATAAAATAAAGAGAAAACAATTTTTAAAAAAAGAAAGAAAAAAGGGAGAAGACTCAAATCAATAGAATTAGAAATGAAAAAGAAGTAAAAACTGACACTGCAGAAATACAAAGGATCATAAGAGATTACTACAAGCAACTCTAGGCCAATAAACTGGACAACCTGGAACAAATGGACAAATTCTTAGAAAAGCACAACCTTCTGAGACTGAACCAGGAAGAAACAGAAAATATAAACAGAAAAATCACAAGCACTGAAATTGAAAATGTGATTAAAAATCTTCCAACAAACAAAAGCCCAGGACCACATGGCTTCACAGGTGAATTCTATCAAACATTTAGAGAAGAGCTAACACCTATCCTTCTCAAACTCTTCCAAAATATAGCAGAGGGAGGAACACTCCCAAACACATTCTACGAGGCCACCATCACCCTGATATCAAAACCAGAAAAAGATGTCACAAAAAAAGAAAACTACAGGCCAATACAACTGATGAGCATAGATGCAAAAATCGTCAACAAAATACTAGCAAACAGAATCCAACGGCACATGAAAAGGATCATACACCATGATCAAGTGGAGTTTATCCCAGCAATGCAAGGATTCGTCAATATATGCAAATCAATCAATGTGTTAAACCATAGTAACAAATTGAAGGAGAAAAACCAAATAATCATCTCAATAGATGCAGAAAAAGCTTTTGACAAAATTCAACACTGATGTATGATAAAAACCCTCTAGAAAGTAGGCATAGACGGAACTTATCTCAACATAATAAAGGCCATATATGACAAACCCACAGCCAACATCATTCCCAATGGTGAAAAACAAAAACCATTTCCACTATGATCAGGAACAAGACAACGTTGCCAAACTTCACCACTATTATTCAACATAGTTTTGGAAATTTTGGCCACAGCAATCAGAGACAAAAAAGAAATAAAAGGAATCCAAATCTGAAAAGAAGAACTAAAGCTGTCACTGTTTGTAGATGACATGATACTATACATAGAGAATCCTAAAGATGCTACCAGAAAACTACTAGAGCTAATCAATGAATCTGGTAAAGTAGCAGGATATAAAATTAATGCACAGAAATCTCTTGCATTCCTATATACTAATGATGAAAAATCTGAAAGAGAAATGAAGGAAACACTCCCATTTACTGTTGCAACAAAAAGAATAAAATACCTAGGAATACACCTACCTAAGGAGACATAAAACCTGTATGCAGAAAACCATAAGACACTAATGAAAGGAATTAAAAATGATACAAACAGTTGGAGAGATATGCCATGGTCTTGGATTGGACGAATCAACATTGTGAAAATGATTATACTACCCAAAGCAATCTACAGATTCAATGCAATCCTTATCAAACTACCAATGGCATTTTTAACAGAATTAGAACAAAAAATTTCACAATGTGTATGTAAACACAAAAGACCCCGAATAGCCACAGCAATCTTGAGAAAGAAAAACAGAGCTGGTGAAATCAGGCTCCCTGACTTCAGACTATACTACAAAGCTATGGTAATCAAGGCAGTATGGTACTGGCACAAAAACAGAAATATAGATCAATGGAACAGGATAGAAAGCCTAGAGATAAACCCAAGCAATTATGGTCACCTTATCTTTGATAAAAGAGGTAAGAATATACAGGGGAGAAAAGACAGCCTGTTCAATAAGTGGTGCTGGGAAAACTGGACAGCTACATGTAAAACAATGAAATTAGAACACCATACACAAAAATAAGCTCAAAATGGATGAAAGACCTAAATGTAATCCCAGACACTATAAAACTCTTAGAGGAAAACATAAGTAGAACACTCTATGACATAAATCACAGCAAGATCCTTTTTGACCCACCTCCTAGAGAAAGGGAAATAAAAACAAAAATAAACAAATGGGACCTAATGAAACTTAAAAGCTTTTGCACAGCAAAAGAAACCATAAAAAAGATGAAAAGACAACCCTTAAAATGGGAGAAAATATTTGCAAATGAAACAACTGACAAAGGATTAATCTCCAAAATTTATAAAGAGTTCATGCAGCTTAATAACAAAAAAACAAACAGCCCAATCCAAAAATGGGCAGAAGACCTAAATAGACATTTCTCCAAAGAAGATATACAGACTGCCAGCAAACACATGAAAGAATGCTCAACATCACTAATCATTAGAGAAATGCAAATCAAAACTACAATGAGATATCATCTCATACCAGTCAGAATGGCCATCATCAAAAAATCTAAAAAAAAAAAAAAAAAAAAAAAAAAAAAAAAAAAAAAAAATCTAGAAACAATAAATGCTAGAGAGGGTGTGGAGAAAAAGGAACCCTCTTGCACTGTTGGTGGGAATGTAAGTTGATACAGTCACTGTGGAGAACAGTATGGAGGTTCCTTAAAAAACTACAAATAGAACTACCATATGACCCAGCAATCCCACTCCTGGGCATATACCCTGAGAAAATCATAATTCAAAAAGAGTCATGTACCAAAATATTCATTGCAACTCTATTTACAATAGCCCGGAGATGGAAACAACCTAAGTGTCCATCATTGGATGAATGGATAAAGAAGCTGTGGCACATATATACAATGGAATATTACTCAGCCATAAAAAGAAACGAAATTGAGCTATTTGTAATGAGGTGGATAGACCTAGAGTCTGTCATACAGAGTGAAGTAAGTCAGAAAGAGAGAGACAAATACCGTATGCAAACACATATATATGGAATTTAAGGGAAAAAAATGTCATGAAGAACCTAGGGGTAAAACAGGAATAAAGACACAGACTTACTAGAGAATGGACCTGAGGATATGGGGAGGGGGAAGGGTAAGCTGTGACAAAGCGAGAGAGAAGCATGGACATATATATACACTACCAAACGTAAAGTAGATAGCTAGTGGGAAGCAGCAGCACAGCACAGGGAGGTCAGCTTGGTGCTTTATGTCCACCTAGAGGGGTGGGATAGGGAGGGTGGGAGGGAGACGCAAAAGGGAGGGCATATTGGATATATGTATATGTATAGCTGATTCACTTTGTTATACAGCAGAAGCTAACACACCATTGTAAAGCAATTATACTCCAATAAAGATATTAAAAATAAATAAACAAATTTTTTAAAAAACACAAAAGGAAAAGAATTATTTGAAAATTATTCACAATATTTAAAAATAAGAAAATAAGACCAAAGTAATAAAGAGAAGAAAGAGAAAAAGAAGAAGAATGCAAAGAAGGTGGTGCACAGGGAGAGGGAGACGTAGTGAAAAAGAAGAATAAAATTTCTTTGAATCAGTAGGTAAATACAAAATTGTTAATTTCTTGTGATATAATTGTATATATTTAAAAGTTGACTCTTCAGACAAACCCTTTAAAGGTTGCTGAATCCAAGGTTAATACACGAAAATCAATAGCAGTCTGTAGCAGGCTTGTTAATGGCTCTCAGTTATATCAGGTCCTAATCCCTGGAATCTAATACATGTTGCCTTATTTGAAAAAAGGATCTTTGCAGATGCGATTAAGTTAAGCATCTTGTGATGAGGAGACGATCCTGAATTATCCAGATGGATCTTTTTTATGTTTATTTTTTATTTATTTTTTCTTATTAGTCATCCATTTTGTACACATCAGTGTATACATGTCAATCCCAATCGCCCAATTCATCACACCACAACCCCCACTTTCTGCCACTTTCCCCCCTTGGTGTCCATACGTTTTTTCTCTACTTTTGTGTCTCAATTTCTGCTCTCCAAACAGGTTCATCTCTATCATTTTCTAGGTTCCACATATATGCATTAACATACGATATTTGTTTTGCTCTTTCTGACTTACTTCACTCTGTATGACAGTCTCTAGGTACATCCACATCCCTACAAATGACCCAGTTTCGTTCCTTTTTATGGCTGAGTAATATTCCATTATATATATGTACCACATCTTCTTTATCCATTCGTCTGTCGATGGGCATATAGGTTGCTTCCATGTCCTGGCTATTGTAAATAGTGCTGCAATGAACATTGAGGTGCATGTGTCTTTTTGAATTATGATTTTCTCTGGGTATATGCCCAGTAGTGGGATTGCTGGGTCATATGGTAATTCTGTTTTTAGTTCTTTAAAGAACCCCCATACTGTTCTCCATAGTAGCTGTATCAATTTACATTCCCACCAAGAGTGCAAGAGGATTCCCTTTTCTCCACACCCTCTCCAGCATTTGTTGTTTGTAGCTTTTCTGATGATGCCCATTCTAACTGGTGTGAGGTGATACCTCTTGTAGTTTTGATTTGCATTTCTCTAATAATTAGTGATGTTGAGCAGCTTTTCATGTGCTTCTTGGCCATCTGTATGTCTTCTTTGGAGGAATGTCTATTTAGGTCTTCTGCCCATTTTTGGATTGGGTTGTCTGTTTTTTTAATATTGAGCTGTTTATATATTTTGGAGATTGATCCTTTTTCCGATGATTCATTTGCAAATATTTTCTCCCATTCTGAGGGTTGTCTTTTTGTCTTGTTTATGGTTTCCTTTGCTGTGCAAAAACTTTTAAGTTTCATTAGGTCCCATTTGTTTATTTTTGTTTTTATTTCCGTTACCCTAGGAGGTGGATCAAAAAATATTTTGCTGTGATATACGTCAGAATCCTCTTCCTATGTTTTCCTCCAAGAGTTTTATAGTGCCCGGTCTTACATTTAGGTCTCAAATCCATTTTGAGTTTATTTTTTGTATATGCTGTTAGGGAGTGTTCTAATTTCATTCTTTTACATGTAGCTGTCCAGTTTTCCCAGCACCACTTATTGAAGAAACTGTCTTTTCTCCATTGTATATCCTTGCCTCCTATGTCATAGATTAGTTGACCATAGGTGCATGAGTTTGTCTCTGGGCTTTCTATTCTGTTCCATTGATCTATATTTCTGTTTTTCTACCAGTACCATATTGTCTTGATTACTGTAGCTTTGTAGTCAGGGAGTCTGAATTCAGGGAGTCTGATTGCTCCAGCTCCGTTTTTTTCCCTCAAGACTGCTTTGGCTATTCGGGATCTTTTGTGTCTCTATACAAATTTTAAGATGATTTGTTCTAGTTCCTTAAAAAAATGCGATTAGTAATTTAATAGGGATTGCAATGAATCTGTAGATTGCTTTGGGTAGTATAGTCATTTTCACAATACTGATTCCTCCAATCCGAGAACATGGTATATCTCTCCATCTGTTTGTATCATCATTAATTTCTTGCATCAGTGTCTTATAGTCTTCTGCGTACAGGTCTTTTATCTATGTAGGTTTATTCCCAGGTATTTTATTCTTTTTGTTGCAATGGTAAATGGGAGTGTTTCCTTAACTTCTCTTTCATCTTTTTCATCATTAGTGTATAGGAATGCAAGAGGTTTCTGTGCATTAATTTTGTATCCTGCTACTTTACCTGATTCATTGATTAGCTCTAGTAGTTTTCTGGTGGCATCTTTCGGGTTCTCTATGTATAGTATCATGTTATCTGCAAACAGTGACAGTTTTACTTCTTCTTTTCCAATTTGTATTTCTTTTTCTTCTCTGATTGCCATGGATAGGGCATTCAAAACTATGTTGGATAATAGTGGTGAGAGTGGACATCCTTGTCTTGTTACTGATCTTAGAGGAAATGCTTTCAGTTTTTCACCATTGAGAATGAAATTTGCTGTGGGTTTGTCGTATATGGCCTTTATTATGTTGAAGTAGTTTCCCTCTATGCCCACTTTCTGGAGAGTGTTTATCATACATCAGTGTCGAATTTTGTCAAAAGCTTTTTCTGCATCTATTGAGATGATCATATGGTTTTTATTTTCAATTTGTTAATATGGTGTATCACATTGATTGATTTGTGTAAATTGAAGGATCCTTGCATCTCTCGGATAAATCCCACTTGATCATGGAGTATGATCCTTTTAATGTGTTGTTGGATTCTGTTTGCTAGTATTTTGTTGAGGATTTTTGCATCTATATTCATCAGTGACAGTGGTCTGTAGTTTTCTTTTTTTGTAGTATCTTTGTCTGGTTTTAGTATCAGGGTGATGGTGGCCTCATAGAATGAGTTTGGGAGTGTTCCTTCCTCTGCAATTTTTTGGAAGAGTTTGGGAAGCATGCGTGTTAGCGCTTCTCTAAATGTTTGATAGAATTCACCTGTGAAGCCATCTGGTCCTGAACTTTGGTTTGTTGGAAGATTTTTAATCACAGTTTCAATTTCACTACTTGTGATTGGTCTGTTCATATTTTCTATTTCTTCCTGGTTCAGTCTTGGAAGGTTATACCTTTCTAAGAATTTGCCCTTTTCTTCCAGGTTGTCCATTTTATTGGCATAGAGTTGCTTGTACTAGTGTCTAAGGATGCTTTGTATTTCTGCGGTGTCTGCTGTAACTTCTTTTTCATTTCTAATTTTATTTATTTGAGTCCTCTCCCTCTTTTTCTTGATGAGTCTGGCTAATGGTTTATCAATTTTGTTTAGCTTCTCAAAGAACCAGCTTTTAGTTTTATGGATCTTTGCTAATGTTTTCTTTGTTTCTATTTTATTTATTTCTCCTTTGATCTTTATGATTTCTTTCCTTCTGCTTCCTTTGGGTTTTGTTTGTTCTTTTTTTCTCTAATTCCTTTTGGTGTAAAGTTAGAATGTTTGAGACTTTTCTTGTTTCTTGAGGTAGGCTTGTATTGCTATAAACTTCCCTCTTAGAACTGCTTTTGCTGCATCCCATAGGTTTTGGATCATCGTGCTTTCATTGTCATTTGTCTCTAGGTATTTTTTGATTTCCTCTTTGATTTCTTCAGTGATCTCTTGGTTATTTAGTAACGTACTGTTTAGCCTCCATGTGTTTGTGTTTTTAAGTTTTTTTCCCTGTAATTCATTTCTAATCTCATAGCATTGTGGTCAGAAAGATGCTTCATATGATTTCAATTTTCTTAAATTTACTGAGGCTTGATTTGTGACCCAAGATGTGATCTATGCTGGAGAATGTTCCGTGTGCACTTGAGAAGAAACTGTAATCTGCTGTTTTTGGATGGAATGTCCTGTAAATATCAATTAAATCTATCTGGTCTATTGTGTCATTTAAAGCTTGTGTTTCCTTATTAATTTTCTGTTTGGATGATCTGTCCATTGGTGTAATTGAGGTGTTAAAGTCCCCCACTATTATTGTGTTACTGTCGATTTCCTCTTTTAGAGCTGTTTGCAGTTGCCTTATGCGTTGAGGTGCTCCTATGTTGGGTGCATATATATTTATAATTGTTATATCTTCTTCTTGGATTGATCCCTTGATCCTTACATAGTGTCCTTCCTTGTATCTCATAACATTCTTTATTTTAAAGTCTATTTTTTCTGATATGAGTATTGCTACTCCATCTTTCTTTTGATTTCCATTTGTATTAAATATCTTTTTCCATCCCCCACTTTCAGTCTGTATGTGCCCCTAGGTCTGAAGTGGGTCTCTTGTAGACAGCATATATATGGGTCTTGTTTTTGTATCCATTCAGCAAGCCTGTGTCTTTTGGTTGGAGCATTTAATCCATTCATGTTTAAGGTAATTATCGATATGTATGTTCCTATTACCATTTTCTTAATTGTTTTGGGTTTGTTTTTTTAGATGCTTTTCTTCTCTTGTGTTTGCCACTTAGAGACGTTCCTTTAGCATTTGTTGTAGAGCTGGTTTGGTGGTGCTGAATTCTCTTAGCTTTTACTTGTCTGTAAAGCTTTTGATTTCTCCATCGAATCTGAATGAGATCCTTGCCGGCTAGACTAATCTTGGTTGTAGGTTCTTCCCTTTCATCACTTTAAGTATATCATCCACTCCCTTCTGGCTTGTAGAGTTTCTCCTGAGAAATCAGCTCTTAACCTTATTGGAGTTCCCTTGTATGTTATTTGTCATTTTTCCCTTGCTGCTTTCAATAATTTTTCTTTGTCTTTCATTTTTGCCAATTTGATTACTATGTGTCTCGGTGTGTTTTTCCTTGGGTTTATCCTGTATGGGACTCTCTGTGCTTCCTGGGCTTGGGTGGCTATTTCCTTTCCCATGTTAGGGAAGTTTTCGACTATAATCTCTTCAAATATTTTCTCTGGTCCTTTTTCTCTCTCTTCTCCTTCTGGGACCCCTATAATGCAAATGTTGTTGCATTTAATGTTGTCCCAGAGGTCTCTTAGGCTGTCTTCATTTCTTTTCATTCTTTTTTCTTTATTTTATTCCACAGCAGTGAATTCCACCATTCTGTCTTCCGGATCACTTATCTGTTCTTCTGCTTCAGTTATTCTGCTATTCATTCCTTCTAGTGTATTTTTCATTTCAGTTATTGTATTGTTCATCTCTGTTTGTTCTTTTATTCTTCTAGGTCTTTGTTAAACATTTGTTGCATCTTCTTGATCTTTGCCTCCATTCTTTTTCTGAGGTCTTGGATCATCTTCACTATCATTATTCTGAAATCTTTTCCTGGAAGGTTGCCTATCTCCATTTCATTTAGTTGTTTTTCTGTGGTTTTAACTTGTTCCTTCTTCTGGTACATAGCCCTCTGCCTTTTCATCTTGTCTATCTTTCTGTGAATGTGGTTTTTGCTCCACAGGCTGCAGGATTGTAGTTCTTCTTGCTTCTGCTGTCTGCCCTCTGGTGGATTAGGCTATCTAAGAGGCTTGTGGAAGTTTCCTGATGGGAGGGACTGGTGGTGGGTAGAGCTGGCTGTTGCTGTGGTAGGCAGAGCTCAGTGAAACTTTAATCTGCTTGTCTGCTGATGTGTGGGGCTGGGTTCCCTCCCTGTTGGTGGTTTGACCTGAGGCAACCCAACACTGGAGCCTACTGGGCTCTTTGGTGGGGCTAATGGTGGACTCAGGGAGGGCTCACACCAAGGAGTACTTCCCAGAACTTCTGCTGCCAGTGTCCTTGTCCCTTGGTGAGACACAGCTGCCCCCACCTCTGCAGGAGACCCTCCAACACTAACAGGTAGGTCAGGTTCAGTCTCCTAAGGGGTCACTGCTCCTTTCCCATGGGTCCCGATACACACACTACTTTGTGTGTGCCCTCCAAGAGTGGAGTCTCTGTTTTCCCCAGTCCTGCCAGAGTCCTGCAATCAAATCCCACTAGCCTTCAAAGTCTGATTCTCTATTAATTCCTCCTCCCATTGCCAGGACCCCAGGTTGGGAAGCCTGACGTGTGGCTCAGAACCTTCACTCCAGTGGGTGGACTTCTGTGGTGTAAGTGTTCTCCAGTTTGTGAGTCACCCACCCAGAGGTTATGGGATTTGATTTTATTGTGACAGTGCCCCTCCTACCATCTCCTTGCAGCTTCTCCTTTGTCTCTGCATGTGGGGTATCTCTTTTGGTGTGTTCCAGTGTCCTCCTGTCGATGATTGTTCAGCAGTTATTTGTGTTTCCAGTGTTCTTGAAAGAGGGAGTGAGACCATGTCCTTCTACTCTGCCATCTTGAACCAATCTCTCCAGGTAGATCTTAAATGCAATCATATGTATCATAGGAGGGAGATTTCACACACACACACACACACACACACACACACACACACACACACACACACTGGAGAAGGCAATGTGAAGACAGAGCAGAGAAGGATTTTAAGACTGACCTTGAAGATTGGAATGATGCTGCCACAAACCAAGGAACACCGGCAACCACCAGAAGATGGAAAAGGTGAGGAATGGATTCTACCCTGGAACCTCTAGAGAGAGAGCAGCCCTGCCAACAGCTTGATCTCAGCCCAGTGGTATTTCTTTGTGCTTCTGGCCTCCTGAACTGTGAAACAATAGATTTCTGTCGTTTTTAGTCATCAAGATTTTAGAAATTTTTACGGCAGCCATGGGAAACTAATGCACAGTCCTATAGCACCCACCAGAAGAAACGAATTAAAAGGTATAATGAACAAAAGTTCCTAATCACAAAGCAATAAACACTTCAAGATACTTAGGAACAGATCTCACACTATACAGCACTCATCATGGACTTTCTGTATGCACCCAGGTCTGGCTTCCCTATCAGAGCAAAAGTTCTCTGAGATTGGAGAACACATCTTTAGGAATGATGTGTCAAGTACAGGTGCTAGAGATTTTAAAATAAATAGACATAGACATAGATCCTGTCTTCAAATCAGACAGACAGGTAATAACAGTAGAATTCAGTAAGTATCTCAATGGTAATGAGTTCCGTGGGAATTTGGTAGGGAAGAGGGTAGGAGCAACTAGCCTTGAAAACTACCTTGAAAAATTAAGAAAGTTTCAGAAAGGAGATAGCACCAGAACTGGCTCTACAAACTTCAGACCAAGAAGAGGTGGGGAGGTCAGTGCAGGTCGAGGGAACAGTGAGTGCAAAGATAAGGAAGTATCAGGAAAGAACCTGACATATTTGGGGAAGGGTACAAAGTGCACTCGGATTACTTACACTGCGGGCGCTATTCCATATGTATTATATACTTCATAGGAAAAAAGCTAGAGAGTCAGAAGAAGCCAGATCAAAAAGGAAAATTTGCCTTAAACGAAACAAAAGTGCTCCTTGGTGAAAAGGGAGATAGAGAAAGTCTTCAGCTGTGGAGCAGATTTGATTTTTTCTAGCCCACTCTGGTGGCGGTGGCAGCGGACTGGTATCAGGCCAGTTAGGAAACCATGAAGCCGTCTAGGTAAGAGGTGATGAGAGCATGAGGAAAGCAGTGGGGATGGGGGACAGGGGACAGATTGGAGAGGTTTTAAGCATTGAGGACACGGAGACCAACTAGACATGGAGGCGAAGGGGAAGGAACAGTCCTCCAGAATGGCAGCCCCACAAGGACAGGGAATTTTTATACCCTGCTGTATCCTTGGCATTTACACAAATTCCTGGCACATGGTAAGTGCTCAGAAAACAACCGTCTAATGAATAAATCACGTATGGTTCCCAGTTTCTAGGTTGGAAGATAGATTCAATGGTGACACGAATAAGCAAAAACATGGGAGGGAGAATCAATTTATGGGCAGAAGTGCAGTGGCTTATTTGAGTCCTATTGGTTTACATGCCTGTAAGTGAGATGTGGGTTTGGAGCTCAGGAAAAAGTTTGAAACCACTGGAAAAAGATGAAATTTCCCAGGAAAAAAGCACCAGAACAAGAAGGGATAAGATCAAGAATGGACCTGTCCCCTTACTCAGTCTGCTTGGGCTGCCATAACCGTAGATTGAGTGGTTTAGGCAACAGAACCATAACCATAGATTGAGTGGTTTAGGCAATAGAACTTTATCTTCTCTCAATTTTGAAGGCTTGAAGTCCAAGGTCAGGGTGCCAGCATGGTGGGCTTCTGGTGAGAGCTCTCTTCCTGGCTTGCAGATGGCTACGTCCTCCCTGTGTCCTCACATGGCAGAGAGAGAGAGAAAGAGAGGGCTCCCTAGCATCTCTTCTAATAAACTCACCAAGCTCATCATGATGGCCCACCCTCAGGACCCCATCTAAACGTAATTACCTCCCAAAGACTTCATCTCTAAATACCATCACATTGGAGGTTAAGGCTTCAAAATGTAAATTTGGGGGGTTGGGAGAGGACACAATTGAGTCCGTGGCAGAGATTGTTAATGCCCTTTGCGAGAGCTGCTTCAGAATTGTGGGAGGAGCAGAAGCAGATGACAATGGTAGAAAGTGGATGGAAATAACTTACATTTTTAGCCCTTTGTGCCTGGAGTATAGTAGGACCTCAACAGACATTCCTTAAGTGAATGTTTGGGGGGATTCTCTGAACCTGAATCTGCCCCCTTCCTCACCTAAAATATTCAATAGTTACACCTTATCTTGAGTTTCTCCTGCATCCTTCCACCAAATCCCTCTGGACTAATTTTTGCTGTAGATTTCACAGTTGTTCTGGTGAAAGCGCCTGATAACCATGCCCCAGTGGAGAGCACCAGCCCGAGACCCAGAAGCTGGCTTCACACTGGGAAGACCAAGGCTGAGACATGCTGTGCTGAATGTCTACAAGATCATGGCTGTGATCGTAGACCTCAGTGTCCAGAATGCTTTGGGAAGGCTATTCCTGGGTTTACAAACTAAAAAAAAAAAAAAAAAAAAATTAACAGCTGAGCAGGTGAAATAAATGAGTAGAGAGTGGGGACGACTGGGGAGAGTCCACAGGTCTGCATAAGGCGACCTTGACTCAGTTCCAGCCAACTAGCCCACGAAGAACTGTGGTCCAGAGCTGCCGGATATTGGTATCTTCCAAGAGAGGCCGTCATCTCAGATTATTCTATAAAGCTGCCCAATTTTTAATCTTGACAACTAATTCAAGTTAGTCATGGGGGTTCAACAGGGCACACCTGCAGGGCCATGAGACACTCAAGTCACAGGAGACTCTCAAGTTGCCTGTGGTGGCCCTGCCTTAGATCTTGCAAGAAGTAAATGAAAGATTCATGAAGAAAAGTTTTACTCCTACATTATAAGTCATCAAGTTAGAAACCTCATTAACCCCCAGGGTATGATTTGGGTTGAGAATAAAAGTCAGGTCTCATTAAATTCATGGAAACAGAACCAAATTTGAAATTATGGAGGACACCCCGAGATGTCAGGCACATCCCTAACTGCTCAAGAAGGACAAGCAGGCTGTTGACAACACAGCCCGCCATGTCCCCATCAGAACAGACCCTGTGAGGAATGGCCCACAGGGCGATGATGTCGTGCAGATCCTCTCTCTCATTAGGAGCGGGTGGGAGTAGCAGTGGGGGGACAGTCAGGAAAAACAGGACAGGATCAGCTTTCTCATTTATACAACAAAGAGGTTGAGCCTGAGATATTCTCTCCCGTCCCTTCTACTCTGCAACTTGCACAGAACGATGGGCCGACTTCATTGCTGCTCTGCTGCTCTGACACTGCGTTGTTTTCTGACCGGCAGGAAGAAGCTGTACCTCCTAGACTTGATGAAAAGCTGTCACCACAGGCCTCAACAGTCAGCACACTGAACGAACGTCTTGGGGAAAAAGAAAAAAACGTGCCAGAAATTCATCTTCATAACCAGTAAGTGAAGACTGGCCAAGGAGAAAGACAAGACCAGCAGGAATAATCTGGTATTTTTTGGTTTTCCACTCAGCAACACTTCCCTTATTAGAAGGAAAGAGACAACTTAAGAAAAAGTCTTTCTCTGGGAGAGTAAATTACACTCATTTATCCATTCAGTCATTCACTCAACAAATATTTATTGAGTCCTCCAGGCTCCAGGCCCTGTGTGAGGTAATACAGATTTTATTTTTTTTAAAGATTTTTTGATGTGGACCATTTTTAAAGTCTTTATTGAATTTGTTACAATATTGCTTCTGTTTTATGTTTTTGGTTTTTTGGCCACAAAGCACGTGGGATCTTAAAACTCCCCAGCCAGGGATCAACCCCTCACCCGCTGCACTGGAAGGTGAAATCTCAACCACTGGCCTGCCAGGGAAGTCCCAAGATTATATATTTTTAAATTTTATTATTATTTTTTATGAGCTATGAAAGAAGGCACCATGTGCTGTGATAAAGTAACTTTAGGAGTTGTGCAGAGGCCCCTTTAAAAATGATATAATGATATAACATGATAAGCTGGAAGTTGGAGGAGGAGTATGTGGAAGGAACGGCTCAGGGAAGGGTGTTATAGGAAGAGGACATAGAAGTCCAAAGAACTGAATCAGAAAGAGCTTAGCAAGTCCTAGAAACCATCAGAGGCCCAGTTGGCCAGAGCCTGCTAACAAGAGGGTGAGTAAACCGAGTCTGAGATTACTGGAGAGGTGCTGGGACTCCGATAGCCACCATGAGGAGTTTGGATTTTGTTTCAAGGGCAGTGGGGAGCTGTTTTTAAGGGGATATAAGGAAGGGCTTGACATTATCTGAATTTTTTCAAAGATCCCTCTGGCTGCCACATGGAGATTCGATTGCAGGAAGGCAGGAAGCTCATTACAAAACAGATAGCAATCATCCAGGCCAGAGAGACGGCTCCGGAGAGCAATGAATGGACTTGGGATACGTCTTAGAGGCAGAACAGAGAGGACTCTTGATGGGTTGGGTGTAGGTGATGCAGGAAAGAGAGGAATAAAGGATGACCAATAGATATTTGACCTGAGGCACAGACATTTGTGAGTACCATTTACCACAGTGGGGAAGGCTAGAGAAAAAGTGGGTTCAAAGAAGAAAAAATGGTTACATTAGTAAGTAAGTGACTGGGCTTTGGAAACACTGTCCTGGAAGATCCCACAATGTCCCACGTCACAGTGTTGATCATACCATGGCCTTGCCTGAAACATACCAACAACTTCTCAATGCCATTGAGACACATTGCGAAGTAGCAAGGAGTCGAAAACGCTTTATGGTTTGGGCTCAACTTTATTTCATCAACTTTATTTGCCAGCTTCCTCTGCTTCCACTTGCTACACACATTCTACCCTCTTTTCTTTCTTTTTTTTTTTTTAACATCTTTATTGGAGTAAAATTGCTTTACAATGGTGTGTTAGTTTCTGCTCTATCACAAAGTGAATCAGCTATACATATACATATATCCCCATATCCCCTCCCTCTTGCGTCTCCCTCCCACCCTCCCTATCCCGCCCCTCTAGGTGGTCACAAAGCACCAAGCTGATCTCCCTGTGCTGTGCGGCTGCTTCCCACTAGCTATCGGTTTTACATTTTCTACCCTCTTTTCTTCATTATTATTATTTTTGCCATTCCACATAATTTGCAGTTGCTTGAATACGCCTTTCTCTCCTCACACCTTTTAGCCTTTGGACTTATTGTTTGGTTTCCCTAGAATAGGCTTCCTTCTTCATTCACTTGCTGAACTCAACTCAGCTCAAAAGTGATGCCTCTTCTAAGAAGCCTTCCTTGATTGCTCCAGGCGGACTTGCCTGTTTTCTAACTGGGCAACATAGTATTAATTTAGAACATAAGAACAGGGAGTCAGAGGGCCTGGGTTCTAATCTACCCAGCAGCTGGGAGTTCCTCAACGTCAGGGAATACACCTGGATCAACTCCGTACCGCCAAAGCGCCTGGGACAATCCTTGGCACAGAGTACGGAGTTGCCTGGTGAAGATCTGGTGAAGGGGTGTAATAGACCTCACTGTTCATGCTAGGCTTCGAATCCTCAAACCAAGTTCTTAAATCTTCCTTCTAAACTGAGAGGATACACTCCAGAAACATCTATGTCTGCACTACTAAAGGGCCCCAGATGAGAAGTGGTTGCACTCATTTTCCTCCAGTGCTTTCTCTCCCCTGTGACTTTTTTTCTCGTCCCAGCCCTCCAGGCTCACCTCTGTAGAGCCAATCCTTACCCCAACTGCCAATACCCCAGCCCTCATCGGGAGTGGAGGAGGTCAAGCGGTGGTCTGCAAGATTTCCAGATACACTTCAAGGATCATTTAAATTTCCCAGAACCTACTGACTGAAAATTAATTATTGAAAGCCTACTATGTGCCCACTACCAAGCTAAATGTCTTGATGGATCAAAGTTTTATATTATGGGGTGTGAAACATGTACAAATGCTGGGATCTTTTAAGAGAAATAATATAAAGTAACAAATACAAGTTTAGGAACAGAGTCCGGAAAAGCATGGTAAAGTGAGGGACCTTGAAGCTGAAACTCTATTAGCTGCACATAAATCTGCTTCTAGCTTAAGAGCGCTTAACCTATTTTGTGCCATTTGATAGCCTGGTAAAAGTACAGGCCTCTTTTACATTTTTAAATGCATAAAATAAAACACAGAGCATTACAAAAGAAATAATTTATATTGAAATACATCTGGGAAATACATTCGAAAAACAAATTTGTGATATAGTCATCTGTTTTTCTTTATTAGGGCATTAAACATCAAGATCTTGCAACAGGTCAAAGAACCAGTGCTTTCCTTTCTTTAGAAGAATTTCCCTACTGTGAGTTCAGTATCTACTTTGTCTCAGTAACCAGCACCCTCTTGGGTGCCTCGCACGTGGGTGAGCTGAACACCCCCCAGTGTTCACAGCTGTGCCAGCCAGCTTATGGGTCCTCGTGCTCTGTCTCTAGTAACCAGTAGTGGCGGCACCAGCTTGAAAGTTGGAGCCATAATCACATGCTCCCCACATGTATGCTGTCCATTTCTTCCTTATTCAACCATCCAAAAGATCTCATGTTAGGCTGGAGATTTGCACCACTGGCTGGGAGGCACAGGAAGAAAGAAAAGCAGCAAGATTCACAGTCTGCAATTCTGGGTTCAGCTAGTTAGGTGGTCTTAGCAACCACTCTGAATCAAATCTCCAAAACGGGCAGAAGGAAGGTTTCTGCCCTGCAGGGGTGTTCTGCATACCGGAAGGTATGTTAAAAGCACTTTGATAACTAAACATTTCCAGGAAGAAGTTATATAATTTGACATCCTGAAAGAGGAAGAGAGAATATTGAATGTAGTGATGCTTCCAGCCAACCATTCTCTCAGTATGGTGAGAAGTGCATTAACATTCATTGCCAAGTTTATTAAAATTGATTGTCTGACATAGTATGTGCTCTGCCCCAAGGCACATGATAGAGTAAAGCAGGGCTGGGTTCAAACTCAGGTCCCTGGGTTCTGAGTCCACTAGTTTTTTCCATTCGGCTGGGCAACTGGGTTCCAGGTCAGCTGGGAGCCAGCCTCCGTGCTCAGGGGGCCAGACCATAGTGTACAGTGTACATAGTGTCCTCACATATTCCTCTACTTAGATCACCCAAATTCTGGTTGTCCCCCTTTTCTTCATGCCTTCAGTACTCCTCAAGACCACAAATCCATCCGTTTGAGCAGACCTCTTCCTCTTCCTGAAGGCCTTGGTCCCTGGGGTGAGGTCTAGCTGTTAGTACAGCTGTTAGAACAGCAGTTATTGCTTCATAACAAGTCTTTACTCCCCTTCACAGGACCCTCAAGCAATTCATGCACACATTTAAAACGTCTTGAATACCTACAATGTGTTAGGCACTGTCCCAGGCCCTTTGTGGGGGGACAGATTTGACCCAGGTAGAGTCAGTCCCTGACCTTGAGAACCCCCAGATGATGGAGTTAGGATGTGAACCCAGGCAGGTTATGAGTTTTATTTTTTTTAATTTTTATTTTATATTGAGTATAGTTGATTTACAACATTAGTGGTTATGAATTTTATATGGAAAGCGTTCTCAGAGTTCACTGGATCCAGTCCTCCCATTTTACAGATGAAAACACTACTTCCATAGTTACTAGGTGCCAGGCAGTATGCTAAGGACTTTAAAAATGTGAAATAGGTACAAAAGGAAAAATGAAGGCAAAGAACTTTTAAGTAACTTGCCTAAGGTCACATAGCCAGGAATAAACGGCAGAGCTGGGCTTCAAACCCAGAAAATCCAGCTTCGGCATTCACACTCTCAACCTGTTTTACTGAGGGAGGAGTGGGATGCCGGCCCCTCTGCCGGGTTGCCAGCCCTTCCCCCCCACACGTGTCCGGAGGCACCCCCAAGCATCTGGCAGGCCAGACCCGATCCAGTCTTGAGTCAGAGAGCAGAGATGCCATCAGTGACAACCCTGAGAACAAACAAGAGACGAGCTTGTTCTCTGCTATTTTTTTCCAGCCTTTAGTCAGCCTGGAGTGGTTAGTTTCCCAGCATTTCCAGTCACAGAGAAAAGCCCCCAAGACACAATGGAGACGGAGCAAACAGCGGCCCCCACCCACCCTTCCAGCTAAGCCTTCTCCACTCTTCTCTCCCAAATCCTGCAGCCTCCTTTGCCCTTGACCTGACTTTGAAAGGACAAATCACCAGCCTCCCATTAGGGCTGACATTTGAGTGGAGGAACATCAATAGATGTGTTGAGAGAGATCTGCTGATTGGATCCAGGCAGTTCATGAAATGTGGCATCAAAAGCCCCTCCGGGGGCTCCCAGGCAAAGTGCTCCAGCTGGCCCTGGGCAGAGCAGACCCGCAGAATCTAGACAGAGACCTCAAGCCTGCCAGCCCCGAGTCTTGGCTGCAGAGACACTCTCTTCCTTGCCCAGTACATTTTTGCAGCTCCTTCCTGCTGCCAGAGAAGAACAGACTGGTCTCCTCTGCGCTGTTGTTTCCAGGTCCCAGCTGTTGTCAGCGTCAACCCCTCTCATACCCCTGCAATACAAGGAGCCTGGTCTGAAAACACCCCAGACTCTGGCTGGTTTCAGGGTCTCACAATTGCTTTCAAGCCATCATTTGTCCCATACTTATTGAGCATCTACTATGTGCCAGGCATTGTGCTCCATGCCAGAGATCAAGTAGTAAATAAGGCAAATATGATCCCTGCCTTTAAGGAACTTACAGTCCAGTGGGGACAAAGGCAATCACGACAAGGACTAACAAGCACAGGACAAGAGGAATGTAGCCATTGTCTGGGTGGTCAGGGAAGGCTTCCTGGAAGAAGAGATATCTAATCTAAGATCTGAAGAATTAGGCTTAACTAAGCAGAAGTAAGAGGAAGGAGAACTGGGTGAAAAAGGATTTGAGGCAGAGAAAGGAACATATGCAGAGGTCTTCATGAGAGGAAACACTTGGCTTTCAAGAAATGAATGTTGTGAAGAACGTGAAGGGCAGAAAGGTCATGGAATGTGGAGAAAGGCTGGAGTGGTTACAAAGGGCTATAGACCAAGGTAGAAGTTAGATTTATGAAGATAATCAAGGCCATTATTGGGTTTTATGTAAGCAAGAGTGTGTCTGGCTGACCACTCATCATTCCTCTTGCCATAATTTAAGTGACCTGGCCCTTCAGCTCATGTCAGTTCCACAAAAGGGCTGTCCTTGAGCATCTAGCTTGCAAAAGGAGGAGGGTCAGAGCTCTGGCTTGAGTGAAGGTTGGACATTTTGACTGAGCTCGTCTGTGACTGAGAAGCTATGAGACCTGGCTGGGCTGAATCCTAAAGAGGGATTCAAAGATCTCAGTCAGCCACAGCTCTTGGAAAACTAAAGCCTCCCAACTTATAGACAAAGGGTAGAAGCTCTTCCCTGAAACCAGTTCCACAAGGTCAGGGAATCCCTCGAGACAGTGAACGCCAGAGGGAACCAAAGCCGGGCCTTTGAGGAAGAGGTGTGAGGAGAATGTGGGCGTTTCTCATAAAAGGGTAAACAGGAACTTTCATTTTCTCTTGGCCTCAGGTAGGTATGAATTGCAAAACCAAAATATTGAGCCTTTTCTCTCACAACAAACCACCCTGACAGGAGTCTCATTACTCAGCTCTAAGGGTTTAAAAACCCCACAGGGCTTAGCAGCAACGCTGAGAGAAGTGAGAGAAGAGGAGACCTGTGAGCTCATGGGGTGAGAGGGGGACCCTCTGCAAGGGCAGGACCCGCACCCACCTGAGAAACCAAAATAAAGAAGAGGCACAAACACAGAGTGCGTTGGAAGACAGCTGGTCACCTCCAAAAGAGGGAAATGAAACCACAAATGCGAGTGGAACCAGGGTGAGCGGAATTTCCTCCTGCTGTTCAGGAAGGAGGGTTTCATGAGGCAGGTCTCCAAGACAGAAAGCACAGCGCTCTGTGTCTGCCTGGGCTCCATCCTCGGAAGACCCTCAGGAAGAAATGAGGTCCTAGTGCTCAAAAGTTCCCATCAGTCTTTTCTCTTGAAAGGCCATTGTGAAAAGCCTGACGAAAACTCAACAAATGTAAATATTAACGCTGTGCTGAGTGAAGAGAACTTCTCAAGCAAGAAACTAGCCGCTATTTTTACAGATGTGTATAAAATAAATATCGCCCCCTGGAAACACATCTTTCTATCTCTAACACCACATCTCAAGTGGTGCTTAAGGTCCACCCAGGCTCTGGGCTCTGAGAGGAGAGTGTTTCTTTTTTTTTTTTTAACATCTTTATTGGAGTATAATTGCTTTACAATGGTGTGTTAGTTTCTGCTTCACAACAAAATGAATCAGTTATACATATACATATGTTCCCATATCTCTTCCCGCTTGTGTCTCCCTCCCTCCCACCCTCCCGAGAGTGTTTCTTGATTCAGGTGAGACTCGCATGGACCAGCTTTGAGTAAGTCTGGCTTCTAAGTAAGTTCGGAAACCGGGGGACTCCTTGGTGATCAATGAAAATGACAAATGGGCTGGAAAAGTGACCATTATGTGGGAAGGCTACAGAAATTGAGGTCTTTTTTTTAGTCTGAAGAAATAGGTTGAAGAAGAAAAGCCTGGGGAACCGGCGGGGCTTGGGGAGCAGAGCACTTGATAACAGTCATTAGATATATCAAAAGCTATGTGTAAGATGTGAGTAAGGTCTTTTCAAATGCAGTGGGGAAAAATGAGAAAATGCACTTAACTAGCCGCTCAGTCCTCTAACCCAGTTTGCACACTCCCTCCCCCCAACTACTATCCTCTGCTCCAAAAGCTATTTAGAGAACCCGGGAGTTTGTGTGTGTTTCAAGACCACATATACTCTTCACTCATCCTACGGCTTTATCTCTGCAGCTATCATTTTTCAGAGTAGCTTCCAAACAACTATGGAGCACTGTTTGACAGAATATGAGATCGTTAGTAAAATACAAGATTTCATATGAGTAAGCACACTATCTCAGCTATCACTTCTGTCCTTAACAGTCCCCTCCTTACCCACGGCCAAAGTCATAGGCGCCTCATAAAAATAATGATAAAGAGACTTTAAAAATTTCGAGAACTCTTGGCTTCTCTCACATTTGGATTCAAGCCCTCTCACTTTAATCTGGTTTCCTAAGATACCATTCTGTTGCCGCAAACCTGGAGTCTCCACAGGGCCTCTGGATGGATGACTCAGTTGTCCTGAAACATTGGTTTTGTTTTTTGTTTCAGCCCAACTTCATTTACGGTCTCATCTTCAGTTTTGTAGTTTACAGTCTATGAGCAAATCCCACCCAACGTTATTGGTCAGCTCCACAGTTCAGCTCCCTGAGGAAGGCTCCTATTCTCTAGAGGGAGGAGCCTACAAGTCCTGTTGGCTGGAAGGTTAACATAAGCTCAGGAAGACCCAGCCAACATCTCACAAATGGCATTCTTTGGAACAAGCCATGCTAACATCAGGATTGCAGAGTCAGATAAATGGGGAGAATGCTGGGCTTAAGTTTATCACTCTATCCCAGTGCCTAGAACAGTACCTGACACACAATAAATATGCAAGAGTTGTTGATTGAATATGTGAATTAAATACCTATCAATAGGACTTCTCAAAAGCTTTAAAGTGCTGGTGTGCATTATAATCCTCCAGGAGGGTGACAATTTGCTCAAAACTTCCTCAAGGGATCCCTCTCTTATTTTTCACCAAATACCAATTAACATCTCATGGGACACGATTATACTGAGGAACTCAGTTTGGGAAATGCTGACCTAGTTTCTTTTTCCCCTCCAATGTGATTTATCTACTGTTTTAGATAGTCATATCTTTGAAGCCAAAGCTACCTAAAAATAAATAACTATTTTTTATAATGCATATTTTCCTCCAAACTGCAAAAGAGAGTTTCCTAGCTGTGGAATCCGTTTTTTATGTAGTTCCCCAAAGTAGCAGCACAGGAGAGAATGACTGGCCCTTTAGAGGAGCCATATGCGTTAAGGATCTTGAGTGACTGGTTGAATCCCAAGAAATAGAGGCTATTTGGTGATGTGCTATTGTTATTTTCTGGCCAAAAATACCTGATTCAAATAAACTTAGGTAAAGTTTTAATATCAGTATGGTTTTCACACAGTAGCTTTAAATTAAAGGTCATTTTTCCTAGAAGTTTGAGTGCCAGATAACATTTAATGTAGCTGTGCCTCAGTTTCTCCTGATTCATGAGACATCCTCCTCCTCCTGCCTTCTATGGATGCTAAGAAAATGCCTGAGTCACCCATAAACTCAACAACAAAAAACCCAAACAATCCAATTAAAAACTAGGCAGTGGATCTGAATAGATTTTATTTTTTCAAAGAAGACATACCGATGGCCAACGGGCACATGAAAAGATGTTCAACGTCACTAATTATTAGGGAAATGCAAACCAAAACCACAATGAGATATCACATCACACCTGTTAGAATGGCTATTACTGAAAAGACAAGAAATAATAAATGTTAGAGAGGATGTGGAGAAAAGGGAAGCCTCATCTATGGTTGGTAGGACTGAAAATTGGTGCAGCCGCTATAGAAAACAGATCCCTCAAAAAATTAAAACAGAACTATCATATAGCCTGGCTATTCCACTTCTGGGTATTTATCTGGAGAACAAGAAAACATTAAGTTTAAAAGATATATACACTCCTATGTTCACTGCAGCATTATTTACAGTAGCCAAATATGGAAACAACTTAAGTGTCCATCAATGGATGAATGAATAAAGAAGATGTAGTACACATACACAGTGGAATACTACTTAGCCATAAAAAAGAATGAAATCCTGCCATTTGCAACAACATGGATGGACCTTGAAGGTACGCTAAGTGAAATAAGTCAGAGAAAGACAAATACCGTATGATTTCACTCATATGTGGAACCTAAAAACAAAGAACAAACAAGACAAAAACTCATAGATCAGAGATCAGATTAGTGGTTACCAGAGGGGAAGGGGATTGGGAGTAGGTGAAATGGATGAAGGGGGTCAACTGTTTGATGACAGATGGTAACTAGACTTGTGGTCTAGTGTGGGAATCACTTTTTAGTGTATACAGATGTCAAAGTATAACGCTGTACACCTGAAAAGGTATATATATATATATAAATGCCTGGGCTTCCCTGGTGGTGCAGTGGTTGAGAGTCCACCTGCCGATGCAGGGGACATGGGTTCGTGCCCCGGTCCGGGAAGATCCCACATGCCGCGGAGCAGCTGGGCCCGTGTGCCATGGCCACTGAGCCTGCACATCTGGAGCCTGTGCTCTGCAACAGGAGAGGCCACAGCAGTGAGAGGCCCATGTAACACAAAAAAAATAAATAAATAAATAAAAAATAAAAACAAAATAATAGTAATAAATAAATGCCTGAGCCAATAGAAGTAAAGAACCTACAACTTTTCATACATCTCTGCTTTGTATGTATTCACAATTAATTATAACATTTATCTACCATGCAATTATTTATCAGGAGCAGACAGAAATTATGAAGTTCGAATGGTCTCAAAGTGGCCAAAAGAAACAACTATTTCATGGTTTTGCCCTGAAGTTTATACACCTTCCTCCCTGTAGTGATTCTCATATTTTCACTCAGAGCCAACTTTTCTTTTTTTTAATCACTTGGACAACTTCTCAATTTTAAAAAATTAAAAGAAATTTTAAACATTTTAATACAATTTTTAAAGGATACATTTCATTTACAGTTATTATAAAATATTGGCTATATTCCCCATGTTGTACAATAATATATCCTTGAGCCTATCTTACACCCAATAGTTTGTACCTCCCACTTCCCCACCCCTATATGCCCCCACCCCACTGGCTACCACTAGTTTGTTCTCTATATCTGTGAGTTTGCTTCTTTTTTTGTTATATTCACTAATTTGCTGTATTTTTCAGATTCCACATATAAGTGATATCATACAGTGTCTTTCTCTGTCTGACTGATTTCACTTAGCATAATGCCCTCCAAGTCCATCCGTGTTGCTGCAAATAGCAAAATTTCATTCTTTTTTATGAGAGCTAAGTTTTTTTTTTTTTTTTTGTGGTACGCGGGCCTCTCACTGTTGTGGCCTCTCCCGTTGCGGAGCACAGGCTCCGGACGCGCAGGCTCAGCGGCCATGGCTCATGGGTGCAGCCGCTCCGCGGCATGTGGGATCTTCCCGGACCGGGGCACGAACCCGTGTCCCCTGCATCGGCAGGCGGACTCTCAACCACTGCGCCACCAGGGAAGCCCGAGAGCTAACTTATTTTTATCTCACACATAATGCTAACAAGTTTAAGAACTAGTTTAAAACTTTAAGAACAAACAAGTTTCTGAGAAGTTAAAAAAAAACAAAAAAACCAAGCCTGGAGCTCTTCAGCCTGATGGACAAATGACCTTACTGCAGTGATCTGTTTAACCCCTTGTCCTGGCATCCCTTTCATTTTGATGGCTGTGGGTTCTGTCTCTTTACATCTGTAAGTCTGGCTGATGTCCCACAGCCGGAAGCAATCCTCCTTGGGAGGCCCAGGAAGAATAAGGAGCCACCAGTTCTTTGGTAGCTCAGCACCACACTGGTTTTAGAGCCCTGCTCTGACAGCAGTACCCCAGCTGTCCATCACTGAGTTCTGCCGTGTTCTGAAGATATATCCCTGCCTTATACCAATCTGGTTCCCGATGAAGTCAGTTTGGGGCCAGTCTACTTTAGGACACTCTAATTTGAAGGCTGATATTTTTTTCCTTTAAAAATGATGACTCCATTTTCAAAAACAAAAATTAGGACAAAATCTGATGACAAATAATTTTCTGACTTGCGTCTCACATTTAGTGGCACATTTAATACATTATCATTATTGAAGCAAAGACAGAAATAAATTCAGCTATTTACATCTATATGTAATCAGCTATACAATTATTAAACATTAGAAGTTGGAATTTTCTTTGAAATCTGGGTTACATGGCCACCTTTGTTTCAGATACCTGTAGGTAGACATATTTGCTTCTTGAATTAACTTTATTTCTCTCTGCTATGGGAATATTTCTACATATAAAAACAGGCTCAAGCATTTTAGTTTCTATGGCACTAGGAAAAAATGAAAACTGTTTTCTTTATGAAAAAAGAAAAAGAAAAAGGAGCCCATTTCTATGCGTGTAGGCATATGTGTCTCCCTCTGGCTTCCTGGCCAAGTCAAACAGGTTGGTTCAGCGCAGAGGCCTTTTATAGTGTGGCGATCTGGGCTGCACGTGTCTCATCTGTAAAAAGAAAGCACAGAACGAGGGTTTCTGTCAGTTTCAAATGGATGATATGCATGCTAGTGCTTTGAGAGGGGCTATAAAAATACAAGGCATATTATTACCAGTGGGGTGGGGATTCCAGCCAGGTACCACGATAAATGTGGTCAGGAGATGGGGGAAAAGACTCTCAGGAAGCCCCTGAAGGCCTTGCCCACCTACTCCTTAAGCTGCAGAAAGGCCTCCATCCTGACCCTGGCAGGATGAGAGAGAGAGACTCAACCTCTCCTTTTCTGCTTCTTGTGGTCCTAGAACTCTGTTCCCTTCTGACCACCGTCTGCGGAGAGAAAGTAAAGTAAAATAGATGGCAATAGAAGAATGCAATGTGTACGCATTCTTATGAGCCTGGCCATGTTAATACCAATCCTTTCCTGGGACAACTGCTTCATCCCTGTAAGTCTGGCTGACCTCTCAACTCTGAAACAATCCACCTTGGGAAGGATGGGGCAGGATAAGGAGCTTTTATATGGTTGCGTATATTGCTCCTAAAAAAAAGTATTTCTACATAAGATATATACACATATAATATATATATGACATGTGTATAAGATATAGATATAAACATATAAAATCTGGAGTTTGTATCGGTATCCAGCCAGTCCTTTCACTGGAATCATGGACTTTCATTAGAATCACTGTCCTTCTATCAGAGGTCCCCAACCCCGGGCCACAGCCCGGGATCAGCCCTCCTATGATACAGGGCAGAGCTGTAAATGTTGAAGAATGGATCTAAAAGTAAAAACGCCCAAGACTGGCCCAGGTATTAACAGTTAAAATATGAAAATTGGTCTTCCAGTAGCTGGAGCTAATGGGCTTCAGGAGGCAAATCACTGGGTAAATAAAGGCTTGTTCTCTAAATCTCTGGTCACTCTAACAAGGGGGAAATCCTCTTTTTTGGTTGAAAGAATTCGTAAGTAAAATACTTCATTCTACAGGTAGCAAAACCATGGTATTGTTACTCAAGAGAGGTTGAAAATATAAACAGAGTTATACGCTTAGGTAAATTAATTCCATAAAAATGCATTTAGCACCTATGATGTTCAAGTTGCAAAGGCAGAGATTCCTAAATGATGTGGTCATGGCATTCTGGAGTGCTATAAGCCAGGGGTCCCCAACCCCCAGGCCGCGGACTGGTACCGGTCCTCGACCTGTTAGGAACTGGGCCACACAGCAGGAGGTGAGCAGCGGGCAAGCCCGCAAAGCTTCATCTGCCGCTCCCCACCGCTCCCCACCACTCCGCATCGCTCCCCACTGCTCCCCACTGCTCCCCACTGCTCCCCACCGCTCCCCACTGCTCCCCATCGTTCCCCACCGCTCCCCACTGTCCCCCCTCGCTCCCCACTGCTCCCCATTGCTCGCATTACTGCGTGCACCACCCCCCCCCCCATCGCCTGCCATAGAAAAATTGTCTTCCACGAAACTGGTCCCTGGTGCCAAAAAGGTTGGGGACCACCACTTCTACAGCTCCTTTGATGTCTTTCTATTGATGGGCCAGCCAAAATATCTAACTAGTTATCTACCAGGACAGTGTACATGGAAACAACACAGCCCGCTTGCAGCAACTTCTCCAGCCATAGAGCATCTTAGGTCAAGACTGGCTTTCTTAGTGTTTCCCTGTGGACAAAACTTACTGCAAATGATAAACTCTCTCTCTCTGGATTGTATGTCTATTCCCCTATGTTCGTGCGCTGCTCTATACCTGGATACATGTTCTTTAATCACTCATTCATTCATCAAGGATGTATTGATCTTCTTCAAGGAGTCAGATTTGACTAAAATGCTTTTTTTAAAAACAAAGACCCTTTGCCTTCTCTCCTCCAGAGCCAAGCCACATACCACCTCCTTGGGGCCACCTTCTTTGTGAAGAATTGCTCATTGCATTTATCACACTATATTTCACCTGCTCACTGCCTGCCTCCCTCACCAGGCTATGAGCACCTTCAAGGCAGGGCCCAATCTTGATCATTTTTTAATTCCTAGTTCCAAATACTGGCACATAGGAGACAGTCAATAAACGTTTGTTCACTTGAATTCTATGTGACAGATCCAGGGTCAGGCATGGCAATAAAAAGATGATCAAGACAAGGACCTGGGGACTTCCCTGGTGGCACAGTGGTTAAGAATCCACCTGCCAATGCAGGGGACACGGGTTCAATCCCTGGTCCAGGAAGATCCCACATGCCGTGGAGCAACTAAGCCCCTGTGCCACGACTACTGAGTCTGCGCTCTAGAGCCCGTGTGTCGCAACTACTGAGCCTGCATGCTGGCTGCAACTACTGAAGCCCACGCACCTGGAGTCTGCGCTCCACAAGAGAAGCCACAGCAATGAGAAGCCCGCACACCGCAACGAAGACCCAACGCAGCCAAAAAAATAAAAAATAAAAAAATACAAGCACCTTTCCTCAAGGAGCTCACAGCCAACCCCTCCCAGTTCACCTTACATAAGCCTGGGAAGTATCCATGCCCTTTCATCTTTTCCTTGTTCTTTCTAGTCCTGCATTAAATATTAAGCAAAATAAGCACGTGCTTACTTGTTCAAGGGGAAGGGACACCTTAGCATTTTCCCCTACCTCAGGCCCTTAACTTTCGCTGCTACTCTAGATAGACCTGAGCAGAATTGTTTTGTAATTGTCATTATCCGCTTATGTTCAATTCTAATCAGCATTGTTAAAAACAGTTTTCTTTGACTCACTGACTAAATTTTAAGTTTGATTTGAAGGTGTCGTCAGATATCTCATTTGTTTCCACCTCATGGTGTGAGAGTTTCACTTCCATTCAGTGTAAACACAAGGGCTGGGTCTGACTAGCATTTAACGCATCAGCTGATTTGTGTAACAGACCTGTATTTGAGGTGATGGACCAGCAAAGGAGGCAGCATTTTTGGTCTGTGTTCAGGGCATCAATTGACCTTAATCTAGCCCTGCTCCCTCCATTACTTGTTAGCAACTGTGGTGAAAGGCTTGTTGTGGGAACATGAAACATCTGGATAAAAAGAGGCACCTTGGGTATCGAGTCCAATCTGGCCTTGGTCTAACTGCTCAGTCTTTTTTCTTACATGTACCCACCCCTGTGCTCCATTCTACTTCCACTGGGACCCTCAGTTTCTCCCCAAATCACTCCCCTCCACAATATGGACTTCTTCTCCATCCTATTCACTCACCTAGAGTTTATCCCTAGGAGGACTCAGCTTCAGTCTGGCCTCCTCCACGGGGCCTGTTTGGAAAATTCCTGGAACTCATAACACATCGTAATAGGCATGGAGCGTCCTTATCCAAGGTCCCATGAGCTCTTGTGTGTCATTTTTGAATGTTCACTTTAAATATTTTTTAACTCTCAATTAGCAAGTTCCTGGAGGTCTGAGTTTGTGTTTTTTGGTACAGGGTAATGTGAACAGTAGGTGCACAAAAAATGTCTTGTATTAAATACTTCCCAGATTTCAGTTGTTCATGGGACCCCCATCTCTCCCCATTCTCCCCTTTCCCAAATCACAGATCGTGGTTGTCACTCTTTAATCCAAATTCGGGCACATTTAAGAGTCTTGTCTGCATCTCTCCCTTAAGGGAGGACAACCCCATGAAAATTCAAATAAACGTAGTTATGGGAAGTTTGAACCTGACACCCTCATTTATGTGTCCTCCTGAAGAGCAGTGGAGAGTTTCACTTCCTTATTGTAGTAAAGTTCTCTCCTGTCTTTCAACAAGTGAAGGAGGTCTCCTGGGAGGGATTAAGCAGGATCTAAACAAGGAAATCTCAATATGTCAAGTACCTACCGTCAGCAGAACTGTCTCCTGGAGCCACGGGCAGGGACTGCTGGCCTGAGCAAGGTGGGCAAGGTGACAAGTTTGGAGTTGAGCAGGACGGCAGCACCAGTAAGCTCAGCTGCCACTCTGCATCTGCCATAAGCCGGGTGTTCTGCGAAGAACGTGACAGGCACACTATCCTTCAATCCTCACAACACTCCCATGAAAGCGGGACTATGATTGCCCCCATTTAACAGATAAACAAACTGGGGCTCTATCTAACGGCATGCCTGAATTCCAGCATCAGCCCAGCCACTACACCACACTGAGTGGGGTTTTCTAATAACTACTTAGGCTCGAGTCCAAGAAATAAAAATGTTAAACATGAGCTGAGTATTCTTTATGAGCATGAACTGATTCTGAAGTTGAGGCTTCTAAAATAGCTCCAAACATAATTTGAAGTAATTTCCAAGTGTTTAGATTTATTGGGTCCAGAAAGCTCTGAGGATTATAGAAAAAGGTTGTTATATGACGCAGCAAGACCAGCTGCCCGCTCTGGCCAGTCCTGAAAGCTTCACTAAACACAGACAAAAATATAAACTCACCCGACTGCAGAATGGTGCTGCGGGTGACCCTTCCTGACCCAGCAGAATGGTGCTGCGGGTGACCCTTCCTGACCCAGCTAGGGATCCCACCTTGACCTCTAATTGCCTTTATTGTAGACGTGATGGGCAGGGCCAAAGATATGACAATAGCCGTTGATTACAAGTCACTCAGCTGCTGGGAAGGGATGATTCAAGAGTTTTAGTGCAGTGTTCTGGAGCTCAGCTTTTAAAATGCATTGGTTGTGGTACATGTCTCTTTTTGAATTATGGTTTTCTCAGGGTATATGCCCAGTAGTGGGATTGCTGGGTCATATGGTAGTCCTATTTTTAGTTTTTTGAAGATCAGCTCAGTGCTTTGTGACCACCTAGAGGGGTGGGATAGGGAGGGTGGGAGGGAGGCTTAAGAGGGAGGGGATATGGGGATATATGTATACATATAGCTGATTCACTTTGTTATACAGCAGAAACTAACACTACATTGTAAAGCAATTATACTCCAATAAAGATGTAAAATGCATTGGTTATCTGTTAAATCATTGTAGTGGGTAGTTACCAGCATAAGAGAGAGAGAAATGGGGGTGGGGGAGGAAGAAAGAAAGAAAGAAAGGAAAGAAAGAAAGAAAGAAAGAAAGAAAGAAAAGAAAGAAAAGAAAGAAAGAAAGAAAAGAAAGAAAGAAAGAAAAAAGAAAGAAAAGAAAGAAAGAAAGAAAGAAAGGTGGAGGGAGGGAGGGAGAGAGGAGAGAGGGAGAGGAGAAGAGGGACGGGGAAAGGGGAAAAAAGAGAGAAAATGGAGTGCATTTCACACAGTTTAAGTATTGTTTTGTTGGAAATCATTTTTTAAATATATAGGTTTACTGGAACATGATGTAGAAATCATAGTCTAAAAACACATGAGAAACAGTGGCTTTGATCCTTGAAGTAAAAAGTTTCTTCAAAATACAGACTATTGAACTTCCACAATGACTGGACTAAATGGAAACCCTTCCAAAATTTTCCTCCCTTCCCACCTAGCTTAGCTCGCTGGAGACGTTTGAGAATATTTCACGTTTGTTTAACGTGTCCACAAGATTCCCTCCCTATCCTCCATCCTTGGGAGCTAAGAAAACACATGAGTGACTATTTTCCGAACGCTTTTTCCTAGCCACCTAAAAAGGTTTCAAACTGTCTTAAGTTTCTGAGCATTTCTTGGGCTGGGCACTGAGTGTAGGATGCAGACCCCCAATGAGCCCAGGCTGAGTGAGTGACCCCACTGTGCTCCCATCTCATCTTTTCCTTTGTCTCTCACCAAATTGGGATGCCTTGTGCTTAGAACTATTTACTCTCTCTGCATCCCCACAATTCAGTGTGCTGTATGCAAGAGGCACTCCGTAAATGTTTGGTGAATTAAAAAAAATAGGAGTGAATCTGCTATCAGTAAAGATCAGCTAGGGCGAAGAACATTTAGCTTTGTTAAGGTCTTTCATTGACCAAGAGGTTAATGAAATTTGCTTGCCTAGTCAGTGTCTGGCTTTGAACCCAATTAAAATTCATCTTCCTCTCATTAACAGGGTTAAGTGAAGGTCTCCAAATTACAGTAAAGGATCTAGGAGATGCGTGTTCCCATCTCATAAATGGTGGCCCTGGCGAGCATTGCCAGGAGACCAGTTATTTGCCTAAGAAAGCAAATAAATAATACCTGAAAGAGGAAAAATGCTTCTGCGTTTGGGAGACAGACAGGTGAACAAAGGAGAAAGGGGAAAAGGCAGACTCAGCCTCACAGGGAGAACCCTGGTGGATCAGAATTCACCCAGAGGCCAGAGAAGATGCTGGGTGTCACACTGGAAACCAGTGAGGACTGGTGGGAAGAGACACTTCTGGGTGCCACACACATGATGCCTCTCAGATGTCCCCCAACTTTGCCCCAAGGGAGTTTAGTGTCAGTCCTTGAGAGAGAGGGCTATGAAACATTAGACCATACAGCACCCTTTCTGGGCTAATTCAGGAGCTGTGTCACTAGGGTGGAGCGACGGTCTCCCACCTCAGTCCACCCAGAGTGAAATCCCAACAGTAATGGCATCACAGAGATTGCCTCAGGGTGAGAGACCAGAGCTGCTGAGGCTCCTGGTCAGACTCCCAGCATGACAGCGTGAAGCCTACGCCCATAGCAGAAATACTCTGAAAGGCATCGCGGAGAACTATGGAGTTGCTCAGAGACTGAGGAAAGGAGAATCCTGTGTGTTCTGGCCCAGGCTGTTGGGTAGCTGCTCAGCGCTAAAGCCAGCTTCCCTTCCTGTCACCATTATTAGCCAGCCCTTCATCTGACCCTTCTCAGCTGATGTGGCCTGGCAGAAAATAGGGCTACACAGCACTGTGGAAAATCCTCCAGCATCAATCAGCCTTTTTCCAAAGAATTCAGGTGTCTGTCAACCCAGCTCTGGGGAGCTCATTCATGTCCAGGAAATGTGCTAGTGAGTCAGGCCCTGGGAGCCTAATTTCATTATTAAAGAAGGTTCCTATCCTATGAGGAACTACAGATCTGGACTCTGTCTCTCTCAGAGTATTCTAAATTTAGGATACGGGGTTCCATTGTGCAAAGCACACTTCTCTACGAAGCCACAGAAATCCCTTCTGAAATTACAGCCAGGCAATACTCTTTTGTTTCTATTCCATTATCACATCAATTCACAGGACAACATGTACCAAAACATCTAGGAAATTTTCAAGCTTTGTACAACGGTTGAAGAGACTTATACAGAGGAATACTGTCATTGACTCACGGTTTCCAGTAAGAGGGAAAAAAAACAGGTTCCTTATTTCTTAAGAAAAGTCTATCCATTGAAATGTCATCCACTTGTTTTGTTAAAGACCTTGGGGGCTCGCGTGCCCTATAAGCTCTTGAGGTGGAGACAGTGTGTCCTCATGTTAAAGGAGGGAGAAAACATTGGCGGGCTGAGGGGTGTCTCATGCTTTTAAGATGTAAATTTCTACATTGCACGTTCGATTGGAAAGCTACCAAAACCAGCTGCAACAGTAATAGCTGTTGTTTATTCTGTATTTACCATATGCCAAACACTGTCTACGCAGTGTGTTGTTTAATCCTCAAAACAACCCAAGGAGCAGAGCTGACATTCAGCCCGTGTGCAACAGTAGGTTTATAAGCTACTGAAATATCTCCTTACTGGTTGGTAAAATATTCCCTGCCCTGGGACCCCTGTATGGCAGCTCCCACCCTCCCCACGTGCACAGCGTGCTGTCTATCCTTTCTCTCCTCTGGGGACCTCCAGGACTGTGGTTCTCTAGACTAAAGTGTTAATGCTGGTGACTGTTGTGATTGGGCAGTGTCTAGGCTGCACTCCTGATTAAATATTTTCAGTGTCTCCCCTGCCTTATAAGGTGCATATCGTTATCCTCATTTGCAGATGAAGATCGGGAAGCTTTAGACAGTATGGCAGACTCTCTTTTCCAAAATTAGCTCCAACGATATTTCCAAGCACACATGCTCTTCAAGAACCTTGTCACTTCCCCATCAAGAGTTGGTATCTATCTCCCCTTCCCTAGAAACTGGGTGGGCCTGTGTGGCTGTCTCAATGAACAGAACGTGGCAGAAGCAATGCTGTGTGACTTCTAGGGCTAGGTCAGCAAAGGTGATCCAGTTTCCACTTGGCTTTCTCCGGACACTCATTGGAGGAATACAACCACCATGGAGAAGAAGCCCTGGCCACATGAAGAGGCTGTGTGCAGGCACTCTGGCTGACAGTCTCGGCTGAGGTCCCAGCTGACAGCCAGCCTCAATAGCTAGACGTGTGAATGAAGGAGCCTTCAGGTGATTTCAGCCCCCAGCCTGTGAGTTTCCAGCTAAGGCCCCAGACATCAGGGAGCAGAGACCAACTGTCCTGCTGTGCCCTGTCTAAATTTCTGACCTAAAATGTATGAGTATGCCAAATGGGAGGAATTTGTTACATGCCAGTACATGATCCTAACAGAAAGAGTAAACAATTTGCCCAAGGTCACACAGCTAGTAAGTGGTGAAACCAGGATTTCTACCGCAAATCACCTGACTTTGAAAGCTGACATCCTTAACCACCAGGTGACACTGATCCTGTGGCCACAACACCAAGAGGCAACATAGTAGGGCAAAGATGCCAGCTGGACAATCTTTCGGTGGATGCATGGAGTTGAAGGATGGGCCAAGCTCTTTTTATCCTGTGGCTCTGTGGTTCCCATTTCCAACATCATCTCCCAATCCAAGATGGCAGCTCCAATTCTTGCCATCACATCTGCATTCCAGGCATTAGGAAGAAGGAAAGAAGAGAGAAGCACGCACTGCTCCTTTCAAGAAAATTTCCTGGGAGGTGCAGACCCTATTTCTGTTTAACGTACCACCATCCAGAACTTAGGTACATGGTGTACCTAGCAGCAAGTGATGTTGGGTGACCTTGTGTCCAGTTAAAAACTAGAGCCATATTTCTGTATATTCTAGGGAGTAAAAGGAAAGATCTGACATTGGGACAACTCTCAATCTCTGCCATAGAAAATAAAGGGGATTGGGTAGGAAAAGTGATTTCAAATTTGGAGCTATACTAATCCCTGTCTTCCCCTACTTTCCCCAATCTTTTGGCTTAAAAGAATTATTTATCATCTATTAGTAAATGTTTTGTAGAGGATTTAAGCTGACTTTACTGTAAGAGTTTTGAACACCTTGAGACAACAGGAATCCCCTGGCTGTGTTGCAAGGGGAGATCTGCCCCGAAGGTAATCTGGGCTCGATCTACTATGGTCCATCGTGCTCCAAAAGAGTGGAAATGCTGGGTGAACCAAGAACCTAAAAAAATGGTGTCCTATTCAGACATCGCACCAGAGAAAGCCTCACATGGTTGGCTGGTGGTTCTGGCGTGACTGAGAAATAAATGTTACAGTGAACTTTGAAGGAGCCCGTTTCCAGTTTTCAAGGTGTATTTCCTTCCCTCTTAAGTGTACATCTAGAGAATATTTCAGATGATGGCTGCTCGGATAACTACACTGCTGAAACTGATTTCACTGATTGCTCTCTAAACTCTGAATGTCTACTGTCTTCTACATTTCCAAAAATCCTTCCCAACATGGAAAGCTTTTAGGTAGGTGAAGGTGGAAATCACAGGGTCCCTTGGAACAAATACATCATTTGATCTCATGACAAGCCTCTAAGGTTTACATTTTTCAGTGCTTGATGACTCACACACAAAGAATTCTTTAAAGAAGGGACCTGGAATGCCATAAACAACAGAAGTGAGTTTAAAAGAAAGAAAATCATAGCATCCCCAATACACAAATCTGTCTTTACATCATTTTGATGAAAAGTTGCCACCATGTAATGAAATAAAACAGAAAATCAAGTATGGCTTAGCAATAGGGAGAAAGGGCTGCGAATAAAATGTTCTGTTGGCACAAAAATGCAACATCTGTTTCTGAAGTGGAGTCTCTCTGATCTTAGTTAGACATGTCTTCAACTTGTTTCTACAAGAAATAGGACTACAGCCTGTATAGAATGTTCCACCCAGGCCTCCAGAGGAACTCGGGAAAGGATACATAGCAAGAAGGCCTAACCCCATGAACTCCCTGAAATCTAAAAGCCTGACCCTGAAATAAAACTGGGTAGAAACTCTGCGACCAGCAGGTGAGAAAGGGGCAGAGGTTTGTGTTCTGCCCACAGAGGAACAGGGTAAATTTTGCTGTGGGTGTTTCCCTCAACCACATGTAAAGCCAGCCGGAATAAAAAAGCAGTGTACGTCTGCATAGCATTTTGCGATATACAAATAGGTTTTCACACACATCACCCTTAGTCCTCTATAAGACCTTCTGCAGCTTGTAGGGAAGGCATACTGTCCATTTAATTCTGATAATGGAAACTAAGTTTCAGAGCACTTGTGATTTTCTAGGAGTCACCAGCTGGTGAATGGAAAAGCCAGAACTCAAGTCAGGTCTTCGATCCCAAATAGATTATTCTTTCCACGACACCACATTTCTCTCTCTCTCTCTCCACTTTTCCAGTAGTCCAGACTGTGTAAATACATACAGCACAGATACAGTGGTTTTAAAATATGTCCACAGAATTCTTCAAAACTCCTTCTTAAAACAGTAGAGCAGGGCTTCCCTGGTGGCGCAGTGGTTGAGAGTCCACCTGCCGATGCAGGGGACACGGGTTCGTGTCCCGGTCCGGGAAGATCCCACGTGCTGTGGAGCGGCTGGGTCCGTGAGCCATGGCCGCTGAGCTTGCGCGTCCAGAGCCTGTGCTCCGCAACGGGAGAGGCCACAACAGTGAGAGGCCCGTGTACCACAAAAAAAAAAAAAAAAAAAAAAACAGTAGAGCATACTCATTCCTCTCCCTTTCAGCATGGGCTGGACTTAGTGGCTGTCATCTAACAAATAGAATATGGTAGAAATGACCGTGTCATGGCAAGTTCATAAAAAGCATTGTGGCCTTCTCCCTGCTCTCTCTTGGATAACTCATCTGGGAGAAGCCAGTGGCCATGTTGTAAGGGCGCTCAAGCAGCCCTACGGAGAGAACTAAGGCCCCCTTCCAACAGCCAGCAAAGAACTGAGGCTCCTGCCAACAGCCTTGTGAGTGAGCCACCTTGGAAAAGGATGTGGTCCCAGTCAGGTATTCACATGACTGCAGCTGACATCTTGACTACAGGCTCGTGAGAGACTATGAGGCAGAATCACCCAGCTAAGCCACTTTCAAGTTCAAGGCACATAGAAATTGTGAGAGAACAAATATTTATGGCTTCATACCACTAAGTTTTGGGGGTAATTTGCTACACAGACATAGATAACTAAGATATTAGGGAATACTTTATTCTGTTCCTTGAGTCCCAAGAATGTGTTCTTTCCACTATACCATGCATTTTCCTATCTTACTCCACTTTTCCAGGTTTCCAGACTGTGAAGTACCTACAACCCAAGAAACTCCTCATTTAGTTCCTTGGCTCCCAGAAGCCCTACCTTTTGGGCACATTCACCCAGATTCTTATTATCCTTTAGCTATTCTATTCATCTGAGTCAGTACATTAATATTTAATAATTTACTAATAATCATCCCTTCCAGAAACTATGTCTGTATTTGAACAGGGAACTTCAACATCTTAAGCTAAAGGACAGTCTCAGCATAAGGTAGAGTGGGAGGGGAATTTCTGGCCCTTGAAGATCCCTAGAGCTGTACTCATAGTGCTCCTTAGTCTTTCTCTTTACGTGGATACCCTACAGGCTATGCTCACTGTGTGACTACCCATGACATCCAGGGACCCAAACCCTGAATTTGAAAAGGGTCCTACAAAGGAAGTAATTGAAAGATGAAAAGTAGAAGGTGGAATCTGAAAAGGCTACACACCGAATCATTCTAAATGCTATGACGTTCTGGAAAAGGCAAAACTATGGAGACCATAAAAAGATCAGTGGTTGCCAAAGGTTAAGGGCAAGGGAGGGATAAATAGGCAGGGCACAGAAGATATTTAGGGCAGTGGAACTACTCTGTACAATACTGTACTGACGGATACATGTCATCACGTACTTGTCCAAACCCATAAGCTGTACAGCACCAAGAGTGAACCCTCATGTAAACTACGGCCTCTGGGTGATCATGATGTGTTGATCTAGGCTCACTGATCGTAACACATGTACCACGCTGGTGCAGGATGTTGATAGTAGAGGAAACAAGGGCATTTGTGGGGACACAGGGTAGAGGGGAAACCTCTGTACTTTCTACTCGATTTTGCTATGAATCTAAGATTGCTCTTTGAAAAAGTCTATGAAGACCTAAAAAATAATGTCTAAATAACAAGTAGGAGGTGAGTCTAGATTCATAGATTGTATAGAAGAGAGGCAGACAGCAGTGGAGAAGGCCACAGTTTTAAGGAAGGCCTCCATCCAGCAGCAGAATTCTTGGTGCCCCTGTAATGAGGAGTCAGTATGGCATCTCATCAACAGCAGAGGCTATTTCTGAGCTATTTGTTTCCTGCCCAGCCTTGGGCTAGATCCTGGGAGTACAGTAGATGACTTCCCAGATCTACATTCTACTTAAGGGAACAGTATAACACACAGAAAGGAGAGCAAGCAAGAGCAACGAATACAACCCGGGATGGTATTGGTTGCTGAAATGCAAGGCAGTGAGGTCAGGTGTGGATTGGCTAGTAAGGTGGGGGATGAGAAGTGGCTGAAGTGGGGTTTAAATGATGCAATGCACAGAAGATAAGATCAAAGGTAAAGAACTGGGTGGGAAGAGTGGCTATTTGGTGGGGATTCGAGTGAAGGTTATCTTAGAGGAGCTGGATTCTGGGTGATGTTTTGGGATTTTCAAAGAAGTAACTCTAAGTCTATGGACTTGATGTTTCCTCCAAAGTCTCGGAAGATGGAGAGCGCTCCCGATGGTGAAAATGGAACTTGGATGGGCTCCCTCTGCCTCCACAGGGAGCCCTGCCTGCTGCTGAGTGGGGATTGCACATGGAGATGCTAAATCTGCTTTCACAAGAGGACCTGGTGTTCCCGCCCCACCCTGTGCTTTACTCCCAGAGCCCGGCAGCCTGTGGAACTACCCACTCTGACCCCAGGCAAGGGTTCCAGAGGCCAGCTGGGTGCTGGGGTAAGGCGGGGCTGGCTTGTGGGCTGTGGGTACGAGCCCAGGGCACTCAGACAGACAGAGGTCAGAACTGACTGCCAGACACACAGTGGAAATGAAGGATTAGGGTGAGGGGCCCCCAAGAGGGCGGCCGATCGGGAGGCAGAACCAGCAAGACAGAGCCTCTCTGAGACGGGAAACCGAAAGCCCAGACCTTGTTACAAAACTTCGCTCTCAAATGGGAAGAGGACCCCTAAGGTGCAGCCCTGGAACTGTGCCTGTCTTTATCCGGTTCCTATCTGTGAAATGGGGATGCTAAATTGTCCTTGCCTCACAGGGATGCTATGAGGATTAGGTGAATTCGTACATGCACGATCACTTAGAACTATGCCTCGCACAAAATAAGTGGTTAATAAGGATTAGTTGTTGCCGTTGTCGTGAAACTTGGACGGAAGCATCAACAGCTCCTAGAAAGTGCCGGAGGAATACACACATCACTTGGTGACAAATACACATCTTGACAGCATGCTAGAAACTCTTTCTGAAAGCATTCTGCTGAGCTGACTGCCCTCTGCTTTAGGGAATGGTACATCCGGTCAAGCCCCCAGGATCCTGCCTCACTATGTGTGGAAAGCAGCAGGGGGGCTGCGCAGTATCGGACCCGCCAGTCTATCACCGCCCGTCTATCACCGCCCGTCTATCACCGTACGCGCAGCGCGGACCGTCCCGCAGCCGTGCAGCCACACCACGCCTCAGCCCCCAGCCTGTGGTCAGTAGAGCAACGCTGCTTTCTCCTTTCAGGGGGAGATGTGACCTCAGAAAATCAAGCTGCCATCATCTCGGGCACAGCCCACCCTGAAGCCCGCAGTAACTCCCTCGGTTTCGTGAAGGAGCAGTTCCCAGGGTTATCTTTAGAATTCACACTCCAAATGCTATAGCAAGGGAAGAATGTTACGGATGAGTGAGGAGATGAAATGGCTTCGCTCAGTCGTCACAGTCACAGAAGGAGGGGCCTTGGCTTGTCAGTAGGACAGAGAAAGTGTTTCAGAAATGTACATGGCATCTCCCGAGAACTTTCACTTTCTCCCCACTGAAGCAGCTTTCCTTGTCACCATGTGTTGGGTGTCACTAAGAGTGAAGGATTCAGAAGTCTTGGGATCCTCTTCCCTTTCTTTGTGGAGACCCCCCTCCCCACTACTCTTGGACCGGCATCTGTGTTTTATTCCTCGGCTCAGCTGTCTTCTAGACTTGGAAGCATCTAGCAATGTCGGTCATTCATTCAGAAATATTTCTTAAGGACCCATCATGACCCTGCAGGTGAAAAGATGGGTATGATAAATTGTCTGCTCTCTAGGGTCCCTGTCTACTTGGTGGGGTGACAATCAAGAATAAAGCAATGTGGTAAACTCTACACTATAGGATCGTTACATTATTATAACAAGGTTATGTGTATTGTAACAGTGTATTATAGCGGTGTGCCTGAGGGTCCATAACCCACCCCCTGATGAGAGTCTTAGAGTCCATCTCTGTCAGGGAGAGTTATGTTTTAATAAAAGTACTGAAAAGCAGAAAAGCTTTCAACACAAAAGAATTGATTTGTGGGGAAGAAGAAACTCCTTGCCAGTGAGAGAGAATTGGGGGCAGGAATTTTCCTTGCACTTTTCAGTCATTGGAATGTACCTTCCTCGGTCCCAGGACCTAAGATTGTAACTCCAATGTCCCACCCTCATGCCAAGTGTCTTAGCAAAAGAATCACCTAGGAGTAACAGTTTGGCAAAGGGAAGGGTTTGTCTGCTGTGAAGAAAAGCAAGATTTTTTTCACCATGTCTTTACACTAAGGACATGATTTCTTCCAAGATTCAAACCCCTTTCCAGGGGAAGATGTCTGGAGTCGGTTGCTCATGCATCATCATTTATCTGCAATGGATGCTAATGGGTCCCTGGCCATGGAGGGGGGGCTGTCATGGTCCAGGATGCCCAGCTGATGCCCAGCAGCATCAACTAAAATTAGGCTTTATCTCAGCTGGAAAGATCTCCCTTTTTTGGGAAAAGCTATTATGGGAGATAAAGGGATCTAGTTGTTGCCTTTTTAGAACCCATTTCTGGCTAAGAATGACTTCATGGGATCTCAACCACAAGGAAAAGGGGAAACACTCTACTATTTCAGCATCTTGGAAAGAGCCCCTGCTTTGAACTCTGCCCTGCCCACTGCCACTGATCATGGCCAAAATTAGAGGCACACTCTCCTGGGACCCCACCACTGCTAAGAGTTGACACTCATTTAAAAATAAACAAAACTGGAGAAAAAGCCACTGGAGTTGGGTCTGCAGGTCAACAGAATATCCACAGGACAAACACAGCGTGAAAGGGTCCAAGACAGAAGCCCAGGAGAAATAAAGGGACACAGATTCCTAGGCTGCCTTCAAAGAGTTAACAACCACATGCAAATTCCCCCCAGTAGAGCAGAGATTATCTAATAGCCACCTCTCCCCAAGGGCTGCTGAGTGGAATACTCAGTGCCATAAAAGGAGGGGGGAGCTAAGGAGGAGAGCAATTCTGTTGGTCAAAGAAACGTAAAGAAAACATAGGACTTGTGTTGGGTCCTTGAAGCCCAGAAAAAAGGCAAAGTAAGGCAGTCTCAGGACTAGTGATTGTAACTCAAATGACGTTTTCAGGTGTCTGAGTCACAGATCTGAATTGTATATATGAGGGGTATAGCTCACTAACTTACAGAAACTTGAGTTGGCTCACATAGCAAATTTTTATTAAACTATGAATTGATTTTAACTGGGAAAGATTTGTTTTTACAAAATGACTGAATCAATTCAGATGGAAAGAAACCAACATATTTTTCTAAAATGACTGATCCCAATGAAAGCAAAGGCATTTATTCATTCATTTCCTCATTCAACAAACATTGAGTGCCTGTTAGTACCAGCCAGTGTTCTACGTATAAGGTTCCTGCCTTTGGAGCTTACAGTTTGGTAGGGGAAAGCCAGACAGTAAAACAGATTGAATAAACAAGGAACTATCAGGAAGTAATAAGATGAAAGTAAAACCAAGTTATGTGCTCGAGCTACTGATTCAGATTGGGTGGTCAGGGAAGGATTTTTGCGAGAAGTGATTTTTAATAAGAAATGGAAATGACAAGAAGGAGTTGGAAAGGCAATGAGAGGGCGTTGGGGTCATTCCAGGCAAAAAAGAACAAGACTGAAGGTAGAAGTAAGCTTAATATGTTCAAAAAACCGAAAGGAAACGAGGGCTGGAAAGTGATGGGCAAGGGGAGGGTGGTACAAAATTAGTTAGGAAAGCCAGGCAGGGCCACATCATGGAGGCCTCGTAGGCCGGGGTTAGGGGCTTGGACTTTATCTACGTGTGATGAGAAACCATCAGTGATTTCAGGTGCTGTGTGGAGTGAGCAGCGGGGGCAGGGAGACCACATCAGTGGCCAGAAGCCTGGCGTGGATGGCCATGGCTTGGACTAGCATGCATGCCAGCTGACCCAAATCTTGACTTTTCCATTGCCCATTGGAAAGCATCAACAAGCTGTACCTGTGTGTGGTTGAAAAACAAAAACAAATTCTCCCAAATAAGATTCAATCAAACCATATAGGGATGCTTTTTTCCAACAGGCCATACCAGAGTTCAGTTAGAGTCTCAGACAAAAGGACAGACCAGACACCGCTGTTGAGGTGTCCATGAATCTTTAGGAGCCTAGGAATTTGGTGAGAAGATGGGTTTGAACTAATTGGACTGGGTCTTGGACAGCTGATGTGGAAAGGAGGTTGGCTGCCGTGGTAAAGAGCAGGGGATACCCCTGCATCGCCATCTTCCTACAGTAGCAATGGTCTGTCCCTCTGGTGTAAGATGATTTCACGGAGACTCAGTTTGATCTCGAAAGGCATCATCGAGAATCAGTTTGGAGAACACGAGATGGGACTTGAATATGAATCTCCTCTGGTATCTTCTGAGCTTTTCAGCATATCATTCACTGGTTCTTCTTGGCTGGGCAGAAGAAAGGATCAGATTTCATCACTCACTGTGTGCACAGAGTATTATATAATGTTCTACAAGGTACACAGAAACTTTAAAAAGCATATTATTATCATTTACCAGATGCCAACTGTGTTTATATAACTTGATTTTCTTGGTTACTGGTCTCCATTTTGTAAATTAGTTCAAACCAATAAATCAAACTCCATTTCATTCTACGAGAGAGCTTCAGACCAGGCTAGGAAGCCCTGTGTGGGAACCCTTTATAAAAGAATAAGAGAGTCAAGGTTGTGTTCTTAATGCCCATTTTATATGCATGACTTGAGTCGAGCCCTTATGCATAATTCATGCGGTCATTTACAGGCTTTTACACGACTCCTTCCTTTAAGAGTTAACTAACAGAGGACAATATCAGCCATGGCAACCAGGATGTTATGTAAATCTATCTCTGCACCAACAGAAGAGGGGGTGGGTTGAGAGGAGGAAAGGGGGGTACACATGCCTCTTGATGTTACTCATCATTTATTAATGTATTTAACTGAAAAGAATTTTGCAGGGTAAATATGTGTTTGTACATTGCCTCTGGGTGTGAGGGCACTGTTTAACCCTGTGAGCAAACTATTTGAATAAATGGAAAATAATTGATTTCACTCATTTCATTTCCTCTCCTTCCAAGGAACAGCATCATGAGAAGGTGAACAAAGTCTTGGATTTGATATCAGGTGACACAAAATTCTTGTCCCTATAGCCCATTATACTAATCAAGTTACTTAACTCCTTTGAATCTCAGTTTCTTGTATATACAATATAAATAAAAATACTTGTTCCCATTTATTTACCTCATACAGGGTGAGAGGGGACTACACAAGAGTATAAATAGGAAGAGGAAGGAATTATTGGGGGTTATCTGGAAGGCAAGTGACCAGATGTCAGTAGTAGATTTTCCCAGAGTCATTGGGATGATACAGAGCCAAGTCAAAGCAAAGGTCTAGCAAAGTCTTTCTACGACAAAGGTCCTGACATAACTGCTGTTCACTGAATTGCTGGAGGGAACCAAAGTGGGACCCTCTATCTTGCCGAATGGGACTTTGAAATTTTCACTTCCAAAAGCTGATCCAAAAGCAGTGATAGGGTCTGACCCATGAGTATTTAACATATTTACCCTTTACCTGACAAACAGATGTTTCCTTCAAGTGCAGCTATAAAGCAAGACTGATCAAGAAGCAAGTTATGCGCCCTCTCTCTCTCTCTCTCTTTCTGTGTGTGTGTGTGTGTGTGTGTGTGTGTGTGTGTGTGTGTGTGTGTGTCCTAGGCTTTCAGTACGGAGACCAGGTCAGGGCTCCTGTCTAGGAGAATCTTCCAGATGGACTGAGTGAAGAGCCATCACAGTTCTTTCTGGATTTCATACACAGTCCTGGGGTGGCTTCAAACTAATGCGTGATGACTCCTAGACTAACAGAATTCCTGTAGAAAGACAGCAGCCACATTTCCCTGTGAACAACTAACTGGCTTTTGACCTTATTTCCAACACCTGAGAACTGAAGACACCTTCTCGTATATGCCCAGCACTTACTCTTCAGTATTTCCTATTTTTAAATTATGGTGTAACTGCATTCTTATCCCCCATTACAGAGGATTTGGGGATTGTTCCGATTCAGCTGTGGAGTAGACAGTACTGTGTTTCTGTTCCAAAATAACCTGTTATTTTTTATTATAAAATAATATATGCTTATTATATACATTTCAGAAATCAAAGAAACATCTGAATGAAGAATTAAAAATTCACTGTCAATATTTGATGTCTTAGGAATTTTTTTTCTGTACATATGTGAATATACCTGTAATTACAACATTAAGAAACATGGTCTATTTTCCCATAGGAAAGTTCATAATTGGGGTTGTCTTCTGTCCGGATTTCCTCATTTCATACATCACAGGGGCCACAAATGATGTGCCATAAAACATAGCAACAACTCTAAACTTCTATAACTACTTGAAATTATAAAATGAATAATTCCTACCATAGACAGCATCCCAAATTACAACGAACGCACAGAGGATTCCAAGCCACTGAGCACCACTGCTAATTTTTCAAGAGGTGAGCATTCTTGGAACGAAACAGTACCCTTCCCAACCTTCCAGGAAGAGGAGTCTCCAGGATCACCAGAACAATGGATTCTTCACAGCTTTGCTGTATTCCCAGCAAAGGTGATGCCCATAGTCCCAGTCTCTAAGTACGACCAGTTATTGGACTGATGTCACTGGGGTCTTTGCCTTTACTCTCTGGAAACTAGAGGCCAGTTCATCCCATAATTCTTTATATCCCTAAACCATAGTCCAAAAGGCAAGCCTCTCTCAGTTTCTGGTATCTCGCATATTCTTAATTCTGTATTCCTTAGAATATCTTTCTCCATCTCCTGCCATTATGATGTTTTTTTCCTAAGAAAACTTCTGATCATTCCCTCTGGAATCCTCACTCCATGTAAAGAAACTTCCAACGCCTCCTATTTCTGGTAATATCGTGGTTATTTGGAACAACTTCCTGCTGGAAACAACTAAAAACAGCTGAGTTCATCTGCACACTCTCAACACCTCCATTTCCATTTCCAAAGGATATTGAAACAGCTCGCTTCACTTCAAATGTCAGTGTTTATTAACACCAGGGCAGGGAAGATGCACTTCTGAACTGTCAGAGATTGAATAGTTGAGACAGACATAAAAGCTTTTTTATTTTTTCATAAAAGCTTTTTAAGCTGATGTTCTTACATATCATTTATTGACAATCCAATCCTGTTTAACACTTTCCCATCTCATTTCAGGGTTTGTCAAGAGCCTGCTGGGACATTTTTCACAAGCCATTTTGGACCAGTTCCTTGGCAAGCAAATGAAATCTCTTTGGAGGGTGGCAGGCCAATGGTGGCCAGATCAGGAGAATCAGACTGTGATTCTCTGTTTGGTGCCAAGAGGGCCCATGCTCCCCTTTACACTTGGCTCAGATGGCTCCCCTCTTTGTGTGTGTGTGGTTTGATCATTGCCTCCCCCTCTGAACCCCTCCTGCCCACTCATTTTTCCTACTTGCAGTTTGCGTGAATGATGGGCAGAACTTAGGACTGGGATGGAACTCTGTAACAAGCAGGCGAGACAGACATGCTCCTTGGTCGATGGGAGCATGCAGTCAAAACCAGACATCACCACATGCTAAGTGGAAGACCTACAGATAGAATACTAAAACCCCACACAAATAGGAAAGCAGTATTTACATGGCGCAGCCAGTCCAGGGTCAAGTACGTCTGAGCATAAAGAGAGATCGGAGCTGGGAGAAATACCAGGTGTGTGTACCTGCATTCAGAGAGCACTTGGGCCCCATTAACATACCTACACTGAATGTCTAGTATAGAAATGGGTGAGACATCATTCTCATATCTGATACCAGATTTCTTCACCTTTAATGAGAGTGCATACAGCACAGCAGTTAAAGCCCAGGCTTTGGATCCAAAAGCCCAGGCTCTGGACCCAAACATATCCAGGCTCAGATCCTACTTCCCTGAACTATACTTTTCTCAAGCCAAATGGGAATAATAACAATACCTCCCTTCCTAAGGTAACTGTAAAAATTAAATGAAAATATGCACATAAAGTACTGACTATAATGCCTAGCACATCCAGAGAACTTAAAAATTATAAGCAATTGTCATCATATATTAGCTTATAGGTGAATTTCTTTTTTTGGCTACTTGAGATAAATGGTTAGAGATTGAATCAGTTTCCTTGAATCTCCAGCAATACCAGCAAACATACTGATAACATTAATTCCAACACTGTGATTATAATATGTTTATTTTTTATTTATTTATTTTTTTTTGCGGTACGCAGGCCTCTCACTGTTGTGGCCTCTCCCGTTGCGGAGCACAGGCTCCGGACGCGCAGGCTCAGCGGCCATGGCTCACGGGCCCAGCCGCTCCGTGGCATGTGGGATCTTCCCGGACTGGGGCACGAACCCGTGTCCCCTGCATCGGCAGGCGGACTCGCAACCACTGCGCCACCTGGGAAGCCCTATAATATGTTTATTTTAAAAGTGAGTTTCATGAGTTTTTAAAAATTCCACCTATCATTGTCTTTATTTTTATTTATTTTTGTCCTGTTAAGGATACTTTTTTTGTTTGTAATTCTATATATTTGAAAGTCCTTGTAGAAATTATCATAATCTTACTCATTTCTTTAGCTTAACATTTCTGAAGTAGCTAGCACATAATAGTGTTTCTTTAGAACAGTAACTTGTCATGTGTTGAAATTATATCTTAAAAGCATAAACTTCTATAAAATATTAGAGCCCATTTTAGGTGAAGTCATTTTCTTCTTTCAATAATTCTGTGTGTGCAAAGATTTAAGACCAGAGGCAGTAAAATTCATAGTCTGAAAGGGCTATCAATCCTCAGGTAGCCTGAAGGACATAACACATTGTTAATGTTTAATAATAATGTATCTTATCATTAATACTGACTTCTTCTTTGCTTTTAGAGTGTTTTAGAGAATCTTCAATGGATGTGCCACCTTGTGGGGTTAGTTGTACCAAGAACTTGAATATGGAAGCCACCGATGTTCACAGCGTCATCACTGAGGTCTTTGCACACCAAGTCGATCTCCGTAGATTTCAGGATTGGTTAATTCAGTGTTAGATCACCAAGGACCCAGATTCTATCTCTCCATTCTGCTATTTCCAGTGTGTCACCTTTATCCTCAGGCTGTCTGCCTTTCTCATAACTTCCCAACCAGGCCTAAGAGTGTCCGAAGGGAGAAGAGGAGTCTGGCTTACGCATTTTTTTTTTTTTTTTTTTTTGCGGTACGCGGGCCTCTCACTGCTGTGGCCCCTCCCGCTGCGGAGCACGGGCTCCGGACGCACAGGCCCAGCGGCCACGGCCCACAGGCCCAGCTGCTCCGCGGCACGCGGGATCCTCCCGGACTGGGGCACGAACCCGCGTCCCCTGCATCGGCAGGCGGACTCCCAACCACTGAGCCACCAGGGAAGCCCTATGCATCCTTTTTTAAACTTTTTTCTATGAAAGAAAAGGATTTAGCTTTCTTCTCCGCACCATATAATGCCCCTTCCTAGTCCCCCATCCTCCCATCAGAGTCACATCACAACTTTGATTAGAGAGATAGTCAGTGTTTACATTCTGATGACTATTTGGACTTTATTCAAACTGAGTCAGAAGTTGTACTATGATTTATATTCCCTTTCCTCTACAACTTTGTGTATCCCCTAGAATTAACAATTACCTATTTTTATTTGCTTATTTTTCAATGTACTTCCTAGCAATTTGACTGCAAATTCTCCATTAATCCTCTAAATTCCTCTCAAGATGTTTGGAGACATTGGCTATCTATCGAATCATATTCCTGAGGAATTTTCTTTCGGAAACTTCTGACTTGTTCTGATCTGGGCTGGCTGCCATTTGGGGGTCTTTCTTTAACATCAACCTAGATGTTCTCTTTCCCTGTCTCTTCTTTCAGCAGTTTTCTTTCTTGGTTTACTCCTTAGTTTCTGTGGTGCACACCCTCCAGTCACCTCCCTAAAAAGGAGTGGATCAGAGGTAAATTTATGAGATCTTGACAATGTCTCTGTCTTATCTTCATTTGATTGATAGTTTGGTGGGTATAAAATTACAGGCTGGAAATCATTTTGCTTCTGATATTTTTGAGGACATTTCTCTACTTTCTTTTAGTTCCCAGTTTTGCTGTTGAAAAATCCAGAACTATTCTGATTCATGACTCTCTTTTGCACAGGCGGTTTTCTTTCCCCTCTAGAAACTTGTAAGATCTTACCCGTGTCCTCTGTGCTGTGAAATGTCTTGAGACTATGTGTTGATTTGAGTCTATTTTCATCTATGTTGATGGTCACTCAGTCAGCTTTATTTCCTTTAGTTCTAGGAAATTTTGTTGAACCATTTCCTCGATGATTTCTTTGCCTCTGTTTTTTTCCAGTTCCACCTGATGAATCTTTTTTTTAATTGCCAATGTAATGAGCAAAAAAAAATAAATTTTAAAAGGCTCAATTTTCATTTCTGTGGTTCCTAGTGATGTGGCCTATCTTTTCATACTACCTTTACTATCTTTATTTCCTAGGTTAATTATCTCTTGTATCCTTTGTCCATTGCATTCTCTTCCTTTCTAGCAGGTCTATATTTAAAACTGAGGGGAAAAAACCTAGCCTATGTTTAAGTAAAAGATTCTTCAACCATTATAAAAGTAAAACAAGAAGAAACAAAGGAAGAAAAGAGCTTAGGTTGTCCCACCCCAAAGACAGCCAGCCACAGTGGATATTTTGGTGTTTTCTTCCATCCTCCTTTTCTTTTCTTTCTATGCATATGATTTTGGACTGTGCTGTTATCTGACAAAGTTGTGATCAGCTTGTTTGTACAATTGTGTGCCCTACAATCCTACCTTTATTTTGAAACCTCTAAAGAAGGCACTTTGGAAGGTGTGAGTCACTCAGTCCTTTTAAAAATTTTTTTATCAAGGCATTTTCTCCTATAAAATCCTAATTTTCACTCTGCCCACACAGCACTTGCTCTGAAATCAAGGCAGGGAAAAGGCTGCACCTCTGGGGACATGTGTAACTGGAAAATCTTAAAATAGTTCTGTGAGGAAAGGGAGTGAGTTTAAGATAAAAGTTGTGAATCTCTAAGTTTCCAAGCTCAGGAATTCCCCACTCTTGGGACAGCTTCCTGATTGCTCTTTCTTTCCCGCACGAACTGTGCCCAGACCCTCTCACTCTCCCCATCTAAGACCCAGGTCCTTGCGTCACCTCTCCTCCCTCACTGCCCGTTCTAGATCCCGGTGGTCCAGGTATCTTCCTGACTCACTTCCTTGAAGTCTCACTGCCCAGCCACACATCCTCACCCACTCCTGGTCCACACTCCCAATTCCCTCCACCCTGCACAATCATTTCTTTTGTTCCTCATTACACACATTATTGTGATTATTCCTTATGCTGTGTCCCCTCCCCACCCCACTCTCACATTTAGGGATCTTAGTTATTGTTCACTGATGTATCCAAGAATAACTAGGACAGTGCCTGGTACACAGTATGTGTCCAAAAGTATAAGTCTTGCTGAGAGAATAAGTGATTGCTCAAAGCAGCACCCTAGATACTTTTACCACCCTGGTTTTCTCCCACCTTCATTGTGTCGATTTCCAAACTTGAATTTACCCAACACCCATTTTCTCAGCCTCTGATGCTGTGGCTTCTGCTATTTTCAGGCTGCTGAGAGCTGCTGGAGAAAATCACAGATGTCTGCCAAGTGGATCCACCACAAAAATCATATTGCTGAACCTCATATGTGCCTTTAATCGTGCCTAACAATCTTTGTATGTATCTCACGTTGCTTCCCTAGCAAATTCCACACTGTGATGTTCTAAGACATCTTTCCTTTTCGAATTTGCAAAGAGTCAGACTTGTGGCCCAACCATAGCCAATGTTCAGGCTTGAGCAATTGTTTTCATTTTTGTAACAGGTTCTTTCCAGCTCTTATTTTTTCTCTATTCTTGTTGGCCTCTTTCCCTCACCTACTTCTAACCTAGGCAATCTTGCTGAACTTTAAATCTACTCACAAGCTGCCTTAGGTCATTTTGTTTTAACAGAGAGGGTTATAAGTTTGTTGTTGTTGATTTTTTTAATGTTCTTAGATGATTTTAAAGCTTTTTGTAGCTTAATTTTGATGGCCATGTCATATTCTAATATATGATAATGTACTTGCCTTTACTAGTGTTGGACATACACATATTATTCCATTTATTTTATCATAAAAACCTAGGCACATAAATCTTTATTTTGCATTTCTGCAAATTCCTTATGGTAGATTCCTAGATTTATTGGAGTCAAAAGGTATAAGCATTTTAAGACTCATGATAAATGTTGCCAAATTTCTTTTCAGAAAAATGGTACTGATTTATGTTCCTACCAGTCATGGTGATCATTTCATTATACCCTCACCAGTACTAGCATTCTTGTTTTATCATTTTTTTCCAACTGGATAGACACAGAATGTTTCATTTTAACTGCATCTCTTTGGACATTTGTGAATATGACATTTTTCACATATTCATTAACTATAGGTACTTTTCTTTTTGTGAATTGTCTATTAAATATTTTTCCCCATTCATCTGTTGAGGTATTCGTGTTCTTGGTCATTTTATCTGTTTACTTGAGAAATTTATGGCAGTAATTTTGTGTAATGTTTACTAGAAATAATTTTCCAGCTTGATAATTGTCGTTTTATTCTTTTTGTTCTCTTTTGCTTCTTTATATGTACACACTGTTTTTAAATCTTGTTAGAGCTATGTATCTTTGCCTTTGGGGTCTTTGCATTTGTTTTTAACCTTGGAGAGTCTTCTCTGATCAAGAAATTTGAAATTGTCTTCCAGTTTTAATTTTTAGTAGTTTGACATTTATAAAAGTTATTCTTCATATACTGGCATGCATTATGATATAAATTTTTTCCCCAACTAGCCAACCACTTGGTCCAGTTTTGGAGTTTTAACTGGACCAACAAATAATAGCCTTTCCCCTTCATGAGTTAGAAACCAATTAAGAGATAAAGACAATGCAGGCCGATGTTGTCTCCTTTATTTCTGGATAAAGCTGATTAGAATACGTAATTTAAGATTAAACTGCCAAAATAGTCTGTTAATACACCTCACCCCTGGATTAAGCTGCCTGGGCCACCCGAACCAAGGCCCTGCTAGACCACAGTGAATCCCCAAAGGGCAGAAACAGGAACTTCCTCAATAAGGGGCCACAGAGCAGAGGGCAGAACAGCACTCAGCTTCTCTGCAGCCCAGCAGATCCAAGAGAGGACAGGTCTGAGCCACTCACACTCTATTTCTTCTAAACTCATCAGTGAGGTGTTTTCCTCCTCCTACCCTAGGGAATAGAAAGTGACGGCTTGGGAGAGAAGTGGGATGTGGGACTCTAGTTGAAGACCCGTGCACAGAAACACACACTTAGCAACACTTTCCCTCCAGTCCTTCCTCCTACCCCCACCAATAAATATCTAGGACCATTCATTGGAGAATCCCCCACTTCCGTCCTGTGCTGTGTACCATCTTTATCATCATCATATATATTCTATGGGCTATTTCTGGCCTATCTATTCTGTTTCCCTAAACTATACTAGCAGTAGAAATAAACTGAAAACATTATTGTTCCTTTCTGTTGTCTTTTACTTTCTGGGAAAACGAATCCCTCTCCACCATCCACATTTTTTTTTTCTCAAAATGTATTAGTTGCCCCTGCGCCACAACTACTGAGCCCGCGCACCTAGAGCCCATGCTCCCCAACACGAGAAGCCACCGCGACGAGAAGCACGCTCATTGCAATGAAGAGTAGTTCCTGCTCGCTGCAACTAGAGAAAAGCCCACACACAGCAACACAGCCAAACACAGCCAAACATAGATAAATAAAATAAATAAATTTATTTTTAAAAATGTATTAGTTACTTTTGCTGGTTGTCCTCTAGCTGCACTTTAGAATGATTTTGTCATATTCCAGAAATAACTCTATTGGGATTTTTTTTTTTTTTTTTTTTTTTTTTTTTTTTTGCGGTATGCAGGCCTCTCACTATTGTGGCCTCTCCTGTTGCGGAGCACAGGCTCTGGACACGCAGGCTCAGCGGCCATGGCTCACGGGCCCAGATGGCCCGCGGTATGTGGGATCTTCCCAGATCGGGGCACGAACCCGTGTCCCCTGCATCGGCAGGTGGACTCTCAACCACTGCGCCACCAGGGAAGCCCTCTATTGGGATTTTGATTGGAGTTATAACTATAAATTAATTTGGTAGGAAATTGACATCTTTATAATATTCAGTTCTCCCATCCAAGAACACAGTATGGTTCTATTTACTGAAGTCTTCTTTTATACTTTGTAGTAAAATCTTGTCATTTATTCATATAAATCTCTCATATTTCTTGTTAAGGGATTCCTAGGTATTTCATCTCTTTTGTTGCTATTGGGAGTGCAATCTTTTTTTCTGTTATGTTTCCTCACTCATTATAGTTAGTAAATAGAAAATCCGGTAATTTTCAGATACTTATCTTAACATATATGCATGTATCTTTCATATATTAAGTCATTCTTCTCACTCTTTTATTCATGTCAATACTTTCTTCCTTTGGCTTTCCAGACGGGAGCTTTCCAGTTGGTACGCTGCATGGGGTCCACTGCTGTGCCGAGAGGGGGACTCGGGTGCTCTATAAGACACTGACTGCCCAGCAGTCAGGGAAGGTCTGGTGCGGCCACTTGTAACTAATCACCTACATTCAAGAAGCTCCTTGGAGGCTCTAGAGAGAACCCTAAGCAGAGGAGCTCTGATTGTGTGAGATCACTATTAGCAATGAGCAGAACCCGCACACATCCCGCACACCTCGCTTTGCGGCAACCTGTTAAACAAGCTCAAGGGTGCCCTCCAGCCAGGATGCCCCCTCTGTGCCAGCTGCAGAGCACATCTCTGCCTTGTGGCCCTAGAACCATGGAACTGCTGGAGGGGTTTGGGTACCAGGTGCCCATGGTGCCCAGATCACAGCCCAAGGGGGCTCAGGGCAGGCACTTCACAGGTGGCAGCTTGGAATCTTGGTCGTGACACAGGAGATGCTGCCACGTATTTCTGCTGATGGATTCTTTTAGTGACATTCAAGCTACTTGCAAGGTGACTGCTCTAATAACACCTGTCTTTTCCTCACATTAGAGCTTCGTCACTACTTTGAAGTACATGATATGAAAAAGCTATATTGTTTTGAAAAATCTATTTGCATCATCACAGCAAATTGCAATATCACATCTGTCTATAAAGCAGAAACTAACACACCATTGTAAAGCAATTATACTCCAATAAAGATGTTAAAAAAAAAGAAAAAAGAATGAAAAAACTGTTAGATTTTCCTGGCAACTATTATAAATTTTTTTAATTAAATATTTTAAATTAGCAATTTATATGAACAAAGTTTCTCATTCGTGTTGACTAGCAAGAGATGATCATTAAAAACTCAACACCAAGAAATGCTGATGACCCCTTATATAATCTTATATTATTCTCATATTAAAGATTTAGGCATATAATCTTATATTAAAGTTACATCCGGAGAAGTAAACCTAAGTATCTAGGTAAATAATCTGAGAATATTTTACATGGAAGTTTTATATAAATTCAATATTGAATATCTTTTGTAATACATTATGATTTATTTTTATTACCATAATTATATAATATAAAAACACACTAAAATTTTTTCACCAAGCCACAGATAATTGCCTGCAAATCCCCTATGGCTTACTCCAATATATCTTATAGATACTGTCATTTTCTTCAAGGGCCATGTGTGGAAAAGGGCTGAGAATCTCTGTTTTAGAACAGTAAACATATCATCTGCAAACCATGATAGTCATGCACTTTCTTTTGTAATAGACTTGTTATCTCTGCTTTAAGCCTTTGCAACAACAAACACGTCCACACAAAAAAAGAAAAAACACACAAAAAAACCAACTGTGGGTTTGATCCAATCACTTCCTGTGCCATCAGGCATCCCATTTTTCTCCTGAACCATTAATCTCTTCCTCTCCTGGGCACCTTCCCTTCAGCTTAAAAAAACACGATCAAATTCTCCATCTGAAAAAGGAAGGAATATTCCATCAGCTTTGCATTCTCAAGCAAGTATTTTAGCTCTCACCTTCTGTTCATCACCAAACTTTGTCAAAAAATGTTTATGCTGACTTCTCCTCCTCCCTCTGCCCTCATTTACTCCTCAGTTTACAATAGTCTGGCTCCTGCTCTGGCCATGCTACCAAAATCATCTCAGATGATCATCTCCTTTGTGCAAAACGCTATGGTCTCTTTTCAGTCCTCATCATCCTTGGCTTCTTTGCTGACCACCCTCTTTCCCCATTTTTAAAAGCTATCATTTATTGAGCACTTCTTGTGATTCAGGAATTGTGCTAAGTGCTTTATTTAGATTACTGAATTCAATCTTCATGATAGCCTTATTTTAGATAAGCCTTACTCTAGATAAGCCTTACTCTACCCATTTTACAGATGAGGAAACTGAGACTCAGAAACATAAGCAAAATTCCCCTAGGTCTCACAGTAAGTAAGGGGTAGTATTGGGCATTCATATGTCCAAAATCTTTTCAATCCCTTGTTGTCTTCTATGAAATTTTGTTTGCCTTGTTCTTTAATCTTATCCTGTATCTCTGTGGCTTGTTTCCAAAGTTAGGGAAATTTTCGGGAATTCCCTGGTGGCCCAGTGGTTCGGACTCCAAGCTCCCACTGCCGAGGGCCTGGCTTCAATCCCTGGTCGGGGAACTAAAATCCCACAAGCCACGTGGTGCGGCCAAAAAAAAAAAAAAAATTAGGGAAATTTTCACTCATTATTCTTGCAAATATTTTTTATGAAGTTTCCTCCTTCTACTCTCTTTCTGGGACTCTAATGGCATGAATGTTAGATCTTTTGGTATGCTCCCACAGGAGAGAGAGGGGCTATGCTCTTCCTACCGTCAGCAAATCTTTTGTTTTTTTCTCTGTTGTTCAGATTGGATAATTTTCATTGATTTGTCTTCGCATGTACTGACTTTTTCTTCTGTTATATCCATTCTGCTATTCAGTCCATCTGGGGACTTTTTATTTTGGTTATTGTATCTTTTTAGTTCAATATTGTATCTGGTTCTTTTTATATCTTCTATTTCTTTGCTGAGACTTTCTATCTTTCCATTCATGTCAAGACTGCTTACCTTTACTTCTTGGAGCATTTCTCTAATAGCTACTTAAAAGTGATAATTCCAAAATCTGTTGGCTGCTGTCACTTATCTTGTCCCCTGTGAGTTGACATTTCCCTGGTTCTTTGTATGATGAGTAATTTTGGATTGCACCTTTGATACTCTGATTGTTGTGTAATGAGACTCAGGTTCTTGTTTATATCCTATGGAGAATTTTGATATTTCTGTCTTAGCAGGCAATCGATCTGGTTGGGTTCAGGTCACAAGTTCTGACCCGCCTTCTATGGGTTGCAGTTCTAACGACAGTTCAGTTTTCCGAGTCTTTGCAGGCTATTGGGATCTGTGCCCTGTATGTGCCATCCAGTGACCAGTGTGGGACCAGCATGGTGGCCTGTCCCATACTTCAGTTCTCATAGTCTTTGGCAATCTATTTAGGGCCATGTCTATACATGTACAGGCCAAGGGTGAGCACAGGGATTCATAAACAACTTGATGAGGTTGATTTCCTGAACTCTTCTCTCCCCATGATCATCTTACCTTTTCAGTTCCGTGGGGCTTCCCTTTTCAGTCTGGGTGTTTAGCTACCTGGTTCTGCTGTCCACTTCCTACAACATGGAGTGTACATTCCCAGACATGGACTATGCACTCCATATGGTAGGGTCAATTAAGTGCCATGTCCACCCCTGGACCAGTAACAGTCAGCAGGGGCGTCTCCTTGAGCTGATGGCTTACACCAATTAGGACACTCCTAAGGGACTGAGGATGAGAAGAAAGTCCTCAGCACTGTGATCAAGGCCTCCCCGCATCTGCCCTAACTTCTATGCCTAGGGTCACACGACACCCCTCTACCCCCCAACACTCCACCAGCTACATTGGACTAAAAGTCAGTCCTTAAACATACCCTGTATTTTGTGCCTTTTGTTCCAGCTGTGTCCTCCTAAAAGACCCTTCTACGCAATCACAGGATTCAAGGCTCAGCTGAGACACCATGAAGACTGAGACCACACAGAGTTAGCATTCATCTCCCTTTCCCCCGAGGCCTTGTGGACATTTCTACTGTAGCTCTTGATCGCGATGCCTTGAGTTGCACTGTTGTCTCCTTCACTACAGCATGAGCTACTTAAGACGTGAGACCCATTCTCGTTCTCTTTTGTAGCCTCTGCAGTTCCTGGCCCAGTACCTCAGACACAGTAGATACTGAAGACATGGTTGTTTCATTAGATTCAGTTAAATGGACTTGACTCTATAGGCTCTGGTATAACTTCTTGGGATCAAACCAATCTAGAAAAATAACTTTCTCCTTTTAATAAGCTTCTGTGGGTGTTTTATTCAGAGGGCATTTAATAGAAATTATTCTCTCCCCAACGTAGGTGAGCTGGGTGCTCACCTCTATGCCACTATAGCTCCCTGTACCCCTCATTTTATATCATTCATCATTTTTCAATTACTTGATTAGTATCTGTTTCCCCACCTCACGCTTTCATATCATTCTTTGAAGGCAGGGACTAATCTTTCTTTTTCTCCACTGTATGTCTGACACCTACCACAGTTTCAGGTTTGCAGAAAGCACCCACAAGTATTTATTCTTTGAATGGAGTTGAGTAAATAAGGGCTACTGAGAAGAGATAAACAGAGGTTTATTGCATTGCAAACTGCAGTGATAAGAAATAAATTCAGACATCTAGAGTCAACTGACCAAGAGAAAAAAGAAAACACCATATATAGTCTACGTTTATCAAGACAACCTTTGCCTTTTCCTTCTCCCATTCTCTTTCTCCCTCTTTCTTAATTTCTCCAATTCTTTATTCTCCCTCCTTGTTTGTACATGGGGATGGGGCTGCCAGTTGTCCCCTCATTTCCATTCTCATCTTCTTACACGTGAATAGAGTCTCTAGTTTGTCATAAGGCCACCTAAGTAAAGCTGACATTTCTTAGCCCCCTTTGTGGCTTGGTGTAGCCATTTGACTAAGTTCTGGCCGGTGGGATGTAAGTAGAATGAGGTATGCAACTTTGGGACTATACCCTTGAGAGAAAGCTGTGTGCTCTCCCTTTCCATCTCTCCCCTTCCCAACAGCTGAAATGCAGATGTGCTGGCTGGAGCCAGAAAAGTCACGTTGGCCCACAAAGTAGAAGCTGCATGTTAAGTGTAGTAAGAAGATCAAAGAAGCCAGATCCCTAACTCCACGTAGCCACCAGACCCACCCTGGCTGCTTCTACCCACATTGTTAGGAAAGTGACCTAGAGAAATGTCTATTTTATTAAACTTTGTCTCTAAAATAACACCAATACTTACCTCCTTAATAATACAATGCATGGCCATTTTTATGGCCATTTTTCCCAATAGAAAGAAAAAAAAAAGATAAAGGTACCTTTGAAAAATCCTACTCATAGACCAAAACTCTTGGCTATACACCATGTGACAATACTTCTATCATCTGGAACCTACCTCCAGAAGAGAATGATATGGGCTGTCGGTGCACAATATCTCATTTCCAAAGGATAATATGTTACCACAAAGGAATTAATGCAAGCAAAAGACATTTTGCAAAAATTTTATGTCTTGCTCTGTGTCTTGAAAAATTATGGATACTTGCTACTTTGGGATATTTCTATTAAAAAATAAAGTTGACCTTTCAGTGTCTAAATGAGAAAGGAAATGTTATAATTGGATGTCTACTGAGAATCATCTTGGTTATAAGAAAGGGGTTAGACTATAAGCATTTGGACTTTTGGGACAAAAGAAAAACATTACTGATTATTATTTAATGTTACCTTGAGTAGATAGCAAAAAGGATTCTATTGAAAAAGCCCTTTGAATTATGTTTGTCTCTCAGAGTTCTGAATCTTTCATTCACTTCTCAATAAAAATAAGTAACTACTTAATTTATCGTCTGGCAAAGCGAGGGGAATTATTGGCCCAGAATCCCCCTAAAACACCTAGAGTAAGTACTGAAATGTGTGCATTTCGTTAATTTAGCCACTGAGAGCTTTGATTACTTATTCATATTTATGCAACTTTTCAAACTTATTGATAACAATAACTTCATATTTTGTATTTTTTTTAAAAAGTAGTCTCTTAGCATTCTTAGATTTAACCTCATGGTTTCTAATATCCATGAAAAACTTGGGAAGTATATGGTATGATATTACATAATTGCTGCAGTTCACAATGGAAATTGGATCCTAGAATGATCTATTTGACAGTTCACAATGTCTGGGAACGTTCAGGATCTCACCTCTCAGCATTATGACTGTCCTGTCTCTTCAGCAGGAAGCTTGCCTGGTTCAATAGACTTTGTTCATCAAGAAATCTGATGAAGGTTTCCTTCTATAGAGTCTAGGGTTTGTGGCTCCTGAAGGACAAAGAGAAGAGACTATTTCCTTTCAAAGCCCTTTTGTTAGTCCTTATTGACAATAGAGCGAATCGAGTGTTAGTTACTGGTCCCTCTTCCTTACAAATCATTCCCTTGTTGAAGGGACAGAGCAAATATTACTGGTAGGTGTGCAGTTTGGAAGGAGACTATCACTCAAGAGATCTCAAATGAGTAAAGGCCCTTCACAGTGGCTTCCAAGCGTTCATTGCTCTGTTCAAGAACCTAGCACATGAAAAAAAAAAAAAAAAAGAAAAGAAAAAAGGGCTTCCCTGGTGGCGCAGTGGTTAAGAGTCCGCCTGCCGGTGCAGGGGACACGGGTTCGTGCCCCGGTCCGGGAAGATCCCACATGCCGCGGAGCGGCTGGGCGCGTGAGCCATGGCCGCTGAGCCTGAGCGTCCGGAGCCTGTGCTCCGCAACAGGAGAGGCCACAACAGTGAAAGGCCCGCGTACCGCAAAAAAAAAAAGAACCGAGCACAGGGTCATGTACACAGCAGGTGCTCAACAAATATCTGCTGAATGAATAAACAAATAGATTCAGTGCATAATGCAAGAAAACGTAAGAAATACTTCCTGCCTTCAAAGAGTTTACCAGTCATACATACACATTACTTAAATTAAAAGAAACCAATTTCCTAAGAAGCAAAGGATTAGTACAGATTTTAAGTACTGTAGCTTTCCTGGAAGGTCATTCTCTAGGGCACAGAATGAAAAAGTTGATAGGGCAAGAACTGGGGCTGTGTGTGGAAGGCTCGAGCTGGCTGGCTGAGAGCTTGGAGTCTGCTGTGGGTCACAGGGAGCTACTGTGGTTTGCTCCATTGGAGGAGACAGACAGGAGGGGGCAGGGAGACCACTTGGGGGCAACCGCTATCTGGTCCACGTGACCAGGAAAGAGTCTCAATTAGGGCAGTGGCGGGGCAATGGAGAAGAGGAATGACAACATCGAGAAGGACAGCGAACGTCCCCTGTGGGCGCCAAGAGGTAAACCCGCAATACCTCTTCCTGGAATTTCAGCTGGTGAGTCAGTCAACCGTGGGCTGCTTTGACACAGGGTGGACTAAAATCAGCTCTAGAGTAGAAAAAAACTTTTTATAAAACAGCTCTATTAGCTTTGTTTACATTTTTTTCGGAAACACACAAGGTCATTTATTTTAAAAAATACACAAAGTATACAGAAACAATAAAATGTACCCCAAATCCCACTCCCACCCACCAAGATTACTGCTATTATTTTAGTGAATACCTTTCCTCACATTCTTCTATGCACAGATACATACAAAGTACGAAAGAATCTTATTAAGATGCAATCATTCCATATATGCTGTTCCTGAATCAATTTTCCTTCCCCCCTAACATGTTGTAAACATTGTTCCATGTTGATCAATATTGACTTACATATAACTATGTCAATTTGTTTGCCTATATCACAATGTTCCACTAATGGATATTTAGATTCTCACTCTGTGTGTTACTTAAACAATCCTGTGATTAACCTTATTATGTATATTATTTTTCAACTGTATGATTATCTCCTAATGCAAATCTAAGAAGTTGGATTGGCTAGGTCAAAGGTATGTATCATTTTATGTTTTGATACATATTCCCAAACCATATGGGATACAAAACCCTCCAGAAAAGTACATTCATTTATTTATTTACTCAATAACTATTTTTTGAGCACCTACTATGTACCAAACATTGTTCTATATGCGGGGAATACAATAGTGAATAAAATGGACAAAGTCTCTGCCCTCATGGAGTATACATTCTAATGCAGGACAATAAGCAATAAACAAACAATTAAACGTATAATATATTGTCAAATAGTGGTAAGTGCTAGGAAAGCAAAATAAAACTGAGTAGGGGGCTGGAGAGTCCCAGGGGGCAGGGGGAGGGAAGAGAGTGTTTTACATAAGATGGCAGGGAAGAGACTATGAGAAAGAGACATGGGATCCAATGTGTGAATGACCATGGGGACAGTGGTGCAGAGAAGGAACAGGAAGGGCAAAACATCTGACGTGGGAACATGCCTGGCGTATTTCATGGCCAAAAAACCAGTGTCTCTGGAGCAACTCGAACAAGAGGGAGAGTTGTGGGAGATGCCGGTGGAGAGGTGGCCAGGTCAGAGCAGAGAATTAGGGATGAGAACTTGTAGAGGTGTTCTAACTGATTATGATATTGGCCGAAGGAATCTGAGATTCTAGTCTGAGACTTTTAAAAGGAGAAGGAGAAAGAAGGAACTGGGTCTGCTTTAGTTTGTCTTACCACTTCTCAGTCTTCTATTCATTAGACCCTGCTTAGTGGACGTCTGCACTCTTTCTCCCTCACCACTGCCCACCCAACCCCGCTTTCCCACTTATAAACGGCATCTTTCCCACTTATAAACAGTTCCGGCAAGGAAGGAACACAGGTAGGACTTCATACCTGAGAGGTGATTTAAGCTTCCCTTATGTTCATTATGCAGGTCTTACCTCACAATACCTCCCAACTTCAATCAGATTTGAAAACTCCTTTTGCCAGCCTCTTAACTACGCTGAGAGATTCTCTGCTCCCCTGATTGGAGACCCTCTGTCACCCTAACAAAAACTCAGGCAGCCTCGTGGGCTTATCATGGCTGACTTATACTAACTTACCCAAGCCCTCCTAACACAGAATTTTTAACATGGAAGGTGGTCTATAAATATTTGCTGGATAAACAAAAGAATGTATGCACAATTTTTCTCTGAAGGCGTCTTTACTTTGTAGGAGCTCTATTCTACTCCTTTGGTTAGCATCAGTTTCAGAGGATACATTCTGACCATGTTCTCCATGTTTTGATGCACTTTGATTACAGCTCCCTAAGCCCTGCCTTTGAGTGTCTCCTTACCATCTGCTGGGAAGGTCCAGGGGATTTAAATGTGCCTAAGGAGAGCACTTATAGACAATGCTTAGGGCAAGCCTTGAGTAAACTCAGGGCTTCACTCTTTTCCAAGATATCTGCCTGTGATGATGATTTCTTCTACAGTGATATTCGAGAAATTGCACAGCGAAAAAGGACTAAGTTAGAGCAAAACAAATTTTTTTAATTAAAAGCAAAAGGTGATTTGCTGACAATGGAAATTGCAATGTTGGTTAATTTACTGTTCTTCAGTTTAAACAAAATTAATAATAGCGTTTTCTTCTGGTTATAAAAGTACTTCGGGGGCTTCCCTGGTGGCGCAGTGGTTGAGAGTCCGCCTGCCGATGCAGGGGACGCGGGTTCGTGCCCAGATCTGGGAAGATCCCACATGCCACGGAGCGGCTCGGCCCGTTGAGCCGTGGCCGCTGAGCCTGCGCGTCCGGAGCCTGTGCTCCGCAACGGGAGAGGTCTCAACAGTGAGAGGCCTGCATACCGCAAAAAAAAAAAAAAAAAAAAAAAGTACTTCGTACTCATTCTAGACAAAATTTAAAATATCAAAAAGCATAAAGGAGAAAATAAAAATTACTCATAATCCATTATCTGCAGATAGGCATTGTTGACATTCTGTTGGATTTCCTTCCACTTTAAACATCATTATGATCGTACTATACATCTATGGTTTTATATCTCTTTTTCACCTGACAACAAATTCTGAACATTTTCCCCAAAATACGTTTTTTAATATTATTACTAAAAGATGCACAATGTTCCAGCTATGCCTTTGTCATAATTTATATTATGTGCCTATTATAATTAGTAGAGACCATTAGTTTTCAACCTATATTATAAACTCTTATAAATAATGTTGCAGTGAACATTCTTCTACATAATCATTGTCTAAATCTCTGAACAATGCCCTAAACTAGACCCTCAGAAGTGTAATTATTTGGTCAAAATATATGATTTTCTGGTTTTGTTTTGTTTTTCTTTTTTTTTTTTTGCGGTCCGCGGGCCTCTCACTGTTGGGGCTTCTCCCGCTGCGGAGCACAGGTTCCGGACGCGCAGGCTCAGCGGCCATGGCTCACGGGCCCAGCCGCTCTGCGGCATGTGGGATCTTCCCAGACCGGGGCACGAACCCGTATCCCCTGCATCGGCAGGTGGACTCTCAACTACTGTGCCACAAGGGAAGCCCTATATGGTATTTTTTAAAGGTTTTTGATAAGTATTTCAAAACTGCTTTCCAAAAAGTTTATATTAACTTACACTCCCCTCCCACTACTCTAAACCATCCCTCTCATGCCACTGTATTTTAAGAGAGTAGCAAAGTTATGCTGGGTTCAAATCCCAGCTCTACTGTCTTAGGAAAGTTATTTAACCTCACTAAAGCTCAGTTTCCCTGTAAATCGAGGATAGTAACAGTATCTAGCTCATAGGGTTGTTGTGAGGATTAAATTAAATAATATAAAATTGCTTAGTACGGTCCCTAGAACATACCATGTAGTCAATGTTAGCAACTATTACCAGTAACCAGTAAAATCACCCTTCCCCTGATCATTCCAGAGTAATATTTGGGTACAAAATCCCCTAAACACAGTCAGAAAAAGTACCAAGCTTCCCTGTTTAACAAGACTGTTTAAGTAGCTGAAGTCACTCAATTATTGTATCCATACACAAAGCCTCAGCATTCTAAAAATACTAGCCTATTTGGTTTCCACCAGGAAGCAAAGACGGTCTTCTGAAAGGTGTTTTCTGCCCTTTATACATTATTTTAACAATGGTATGCTTTTCTTTATTATTTCAAGGGAAACATTTATTTAAGGGCCAATGGCTCAAATTTGGATTTTTTTTTTCCAGCAAGAGAAGGAATCAACATAAACAGCCTTGTAATTCATCATCATAAACAGATCTCATAAGCATCAATCTACTACATTTTGGCCAGAGCCTCTCAAAAGAGATCAACGTTTTTTTAAAAAAAGTCCCTGAGCAACTTAACAAAGAAAAAGTTATTCCAATTAATGTGAAAGGTCTAGTGGAATTTTGCTTAGAATTCAGTGAGTTTTTTGTTTGCCTATTCCCAGAATTTTTGGTTGAGATGATCCCAAGATAAATAAAATCACTTGTAGAAAGTTGTTTATTAGATAGATGCCCTAAAATTGTTGCATGAAATTGGTTTAGCTCTATTTAAATACAAAATAGATCAATTGCACGTGCTTTATGAGAATATATTTGCTTAACCTTTTTATAGAGTTAAATATTTACTGGGTGTGGGAACATTAGTTCTCAGCTTCTGGAGAAACCACTCAACACTGTTCTGTGTCCATTGTCTAAAAGGATATTACTACCAGCGGGATAAATATACAGAATGTGCTCTAAGGTCTCTGGAGTTCCTTGACATTGGGTAAACTTATGCCACTGGTTAGGAGAGAAACACTGGGGCATTTCATGCTGTGAAAACAACAGAGGAAATGAAATTGTAGGATATCAGAAAAGGCCCTGGCTGCTACTTTCACTTGGAGTTTCTTCTCTGGAAATTTACTAAACAAAAAGCTTTGGTCTGACACCAAAGATAGCATGTGAGAACAGAAAACTGATTCAACTCTTCCCTTTCTGAAGTACAAATATGGCCAATGCTTTCCTGTCCTATTTTCCTTCTCCCTACTCTGAGATCAGTGTTATCAGACCCTGTAAATTTCCCATGCAGTGGGTCCCAAATAAACAGAAGTATACGATAACAAACAGTTGGGCTTAGACATCTTCCTGTTCAACTGCTTTGGCCAGAAAAGATGGGTAATTCCTCCTGTGAGACAGATTAGAGAAAAATTCTAACTTAGAGTTGTCCAGAACCTGAATGAGAAAAAGGTACCCTTTCCTCCCTGCTGCAGTGGGTATCCCTTAGCTCGACAAGCAAAGCACAGGATAGATTTTGCCCTAAACTATCTCTTTGGGCTGCACAATCGTACTGTGTATCCCTAAATTTCATTTTCATAAATGCAATATGTTTTGCTGAATTCTTAACGGTAACACAAGAAAAGCAACAGGACAAATGATAAAATATAACTTCAGACCTCAGCTTTACACTGGAAATCAAAATGTTTTATTGTGGATCTGTATGTGCCCAGCTCTGTGAAAGGCCTGCAGGGGATACAAATGGAAAAGAAAAATCCAGTGGGTTCCTGAAGGATGCTATGGTATAAAGGTCTCTCTGTATATTTGTTATTGCTTGTTATAGATCTGGGGGAAGGGAGAGAGAAGAGTATCATACTACATTCTCAATAATAAGAACTTGTTTAATGTCCTATGCTTCTGTTAAGAGTGACCTCCAAAGTCAGACCACATGGATTCAAATCCCAGCCCTGCTACTTGCTAGCTATATGACTTTCAGTGACTGACTGAGATGTCCTGTTCCTCAGTTTTCTCATCTATAAAAATGGGGATGATAATAGTAATGACTTATGTTATAGGTCATTACTATTATTCTGTGTCCGTCACAGTTCTTCTAGTACCGAGGACAGTATATTATTTTTAAAAAGGAGAACACCGTCAGTTGTCATAATCACTCTGAATTTAAACTTCAACTTTGGAACTCTGAGCAGACCCTGTATTTAAAATGGTTATTTGGTTTCTATTTCTAGCCATGGCAGGCAGCTTGTAGAAAGAAAATCCTCCCATGAGAACACCTAGAAGAGTTAAATTTTTAAAAAATTGTAATGTCTGCAAACATTGAAGAGCCACCAAGGCAGCCCGGGCTTGAAGGGTCAAGATGCTTGAAAGAAGGCAAACTCACTGACATAAGCCTGACGTTCTACAATCCCCACTGAGTCATCTGCTGACTCATCTTTACAATGGATAGAGGGCAGAGAAGCTGAGCAGAAGCTTTGGCAGAGTCACTGGAGAGACAAATATGGGAGCTCAGGGCCACCAAAGGAACCAGGACTTGAGATGCCAAGATTTTGGAGGGAAAGAAAGTGCAGAGAACTGATTTAAATAGAATTATCTGCTTTGGGACTTCCCTGGTGGCACAGTGGTTAAGAATCTGCCTGCCAATGCAGGGGACACAGGTTTGAACCCTGGTCCGGGAAGATCCCACATGCTGTGGAGCAACTAAGCCTGTGCGTCACAACTACTGAGCCTGCGCTCCAGAGCCCACGAGCCACAACTACTGAGCCCATGTGCCTAGAGCCCATGCTCCACAACAAGAGAAGCCACCGCAATGAGAAGCCCGTGCACCACAACGAAGAGTAGCCCCTGCTCACCACAACTAAAGAAAGCCTGTGCACAGCAAAGAAGACCCAATGCAGCCAAAAATAAATTTAAAAAAAACATTAAAAAATAATAAGTAAATAGAATTATCTGTTTTTTGCCTCTACATATTTGCCAGTTAGTAAGCAGAACAGGCTAAGAGTTAGAGAGGCAGAACAAAAAGTGGCAGTTAAGAGACTGAGAAACTAAACAGAGCTAATGACAGTACCACAGTGCTGGATAAATAAACATTAGCATTCAGAGCCTACCAAAGCAGAGTGGCCATGGTAAACACCTTCTGCTTTCAGTTGGAACTGATGGGACTACAACCTAGAAATAAGGGTAAATAGATATAGACCAACCTTTGTAAAGGCTTAAAACCCAGCCTCAAGTAAGCTTATTCCCTGATTGGTTTAAGGTATTCTGCTTTTAATCTGTCTGCCAGAGTTAACATCATTGAGAGTCTTTACAGTTTTTCATATGCAATGTCTGGCATTCAATCAAAAATTACCAGGCATACAAAGAGACAAAGACAAGAGAAAAAATACACAATAGAAACAGACACAGAGATGATCCAGATATTGGAATTATCAGACACAGAATGTAAAATAACCGTGATTGACATGTTCAAGAAAATAGATGACAAGATGGAGAATTTCATCAGAGAACTGAAATCTATGTATTACAAAAAAGCCAAATATAAATTCTAAAACTGAAAAATTCAACAAATGAGTTCAAAAACATTTTAGACAGATGAAGAATGCATTAGCAACCTGGAAGATTGGTTGGCAGAAAATATCCAGATGGAAGCATCCAAACCAAAAAAGAAGAAAAAAACGTGGAAAATCGCAAAGAAAAGCATGTAAGACATTGTGAAAAGGTCGAACATATATGTAATTGGAGTTCCAGAGCGAAACTGAGTTGAGAGCAAAAGGAGCAATACTTGAAAAGGTAATGACTAAGAATTGTTCAAAACTGATTTAAAGGGATCAAGGTATAGATTCAAGAAGTATTACAGGGCTTCCCTGGTGGCGCAGTGGTTGAGAGTCCGCCTGCCAATACAGGGGATGCAGGTTCGTGCCCCGGTCCGGGAAGATCCCACATGCCGCGGAGCGGCTGGGCCCGTGAGCCATGGCCGCTGAGCCTGCGCGTCCGGAGCCTGTGCTCCGCAACGGGAGAGGCCACAACAGTGAGAGGCCCGCGTACTGCAAAAAAAAAAAAAAAAGAAAAAGAAGTACTACAAACCTCAACCAGGATAAATACAAACACACACACACACACACACACACACACACACACACACACACAGACATCTAGGAATGTTCATAACCAAGTTTCTAGGAAAACGAAACAAAACAAAAAAGAAAACCCTAAAAGCAGCCAGACTATCTTCCCAAATTACCTTCAAAGTAGCAACAATTAAACAGCAACTTAGAAACAGAAACAGTGGCAGCCGGAAGACACTGCAATAACATCTTCAAAATGCTGAAAGAAAATAACTGCCAAACAACAATGTATTCCAAATATTGAGCCAAAATAAGGACATTTAAGACAAACGAAAGTTGAGAGAATTTGTTGCCCGCAGACCTGTGCTTCTTTAAAAAAAAGAAGTCTAAAAAGAGCTCTTCAGGCAGAAGGAACATTATCTCTGATAGAAGACCATACAAATGTGGAGGAATGAAAAATGCTAGAAACTAAACAAATAAATAATGACTATATGAAACTATAAAAATGGCTGTTTGGGGACTGTAAAAAGCTAGTAGTAACCAACCTACTTTTCAGGTCTTGTATGTTGAGAAATGTTCATTGTTTTTTAAGAAGCGAAAGAGGATCATCTTAACTAGGAATATTCCATTTCCTTCCACATTAGGAGCCTTACAGCATCACGTGCTAACCCCGACCCTTCTACTCACTGAAGAATAAGGCATGTGATGGGCCCTTGAGGGATTATTTAAAGCCTCATTAGTCACTGTTTAGAAGCCAATGTCACAAAAGGAAATAGCAACATGCTAAGGGCAATGCTGCTGTGTTACAGGGCTCCACCCATTGTCTCACTGTGTGTACATTATCCCAATAAGTTGCCCCAACAACCCCACCAGGTAGGTGTTTTTCTCCCTATTGTATAGAAGTTCAGAAAAGTTCATGAAATTGCCCCAAATTGCACAGTTAGAAAGTGACGGGGGCTGGATTTTAACCCAGTACTGCAAACAAAGCCCATGGTCTTTCCACTCTACCAGGCCAGAGGCTAGAAAGGCTCCAGCCAGTAAACTAATGTGAGCGCACATAATAGTTAAAAGAGAAGATCTAAATGTGCATAGCACACGTGTAGAATATTCTTCAAAATAAGAGTGAGAAGATGGAAGGATGGATGGATGGATGGATGGATGGAGTCAGACACAAAAGCCCCTGCCTCAGCAGTAGATGGTTAATCCACTGACAGATTCAATGTTTATATTATAAATCAAGCAAAAATGCTGAAACTTAGAGGAAATTCTCTGTTCAAAAGCTGCAGCAACATGGATGGACCTAGGGATTATCATGCTAAGTGAAGTAAGTCAAACAGAGAAAGACAAATATCATTTGATATCACTGATATGTGGAATCTAAAAAAAAAATGAAACAAATGAACTTATGTACAAAACAGAAATCGACTCACTGACATAGAAAACAAACTTATGGTTACCAAGGGGCAAGGGGAGCAGGAATCAATTAGGAGTTTGGGATTAAAATATACATACTACTATATATAAAATAGATAACCAGGGACTTCCCTGGTGGTGCAGTGGTTAAGAATCCTCCTGCCAATGCAGGGGACATGGGTTCGATCCCTGGTCCGGGAAGATCCCACATGTCGCAGAGCAACTAAGCCTGTGCACCACGACTACTGAGTCTGCGCTCTAGAGCCCATGAGCCACAACTACTGAGCCCATGAGCCACAACTACTGAAGACTCCGCGCTTAGAGCCCGTGCTCCGCAACAAGAGAAGCCACCGCAATGAGAAGCATGCACACCACAAAGAAGAGTAGCCCCCGCTCGCCGCAACTAGAGAAAGCCTGCGCACAGCAATGAAGACCCAACGCAGCCAAAAGTAAATAAATAAATTAATTTAAAAAAATAGATAACCAACAGGACCTACTGTATAGCACAGGGAACTATACCCAGTATCTTATAATAACATATACTGGAAAAGAAACTAAAAAAGAATATATATATATATATATATGTCTCTGAATCACCTTGCTGTACACCTGAAACTAACACAACATTGTAAATCAACTATTTTTCAATAAAAATTAAAAAAAAAAGCTGTCAGAATGTGCCCAGCAGCTCTCTTAGCAGTTCACTTCACCTGCCATTAGGTGATCTTTCAGAATACAAACAAAAAAAAAGCAAAAAATAAATAAATAAAGCTGCAATATATCTGCATGTTAAATAATTCAAACAGTACAGAGGATATTAAATAAAAAGCAGGTTTTCCCACTACTTCAAAGATTCAATCTCCTTCTCCAGAGGAAATGGTCATTGATTTTCTATGCTCTTAAGAGTGTAGATCTATGTTGATACTGTACCTATATCTATGTGTATGTATATATATATATATATATACTTTTTTCCTTGCACAAATGGAAGCATATTACACACTGTTGTGAACCTTGATTGTTCACATGACTTTTCACATAATGAAGATTGTTTCTAACACACGTATAAATCTAATTCAATCTTTTTAATAGCTACATTGAAAAATTCATTGAAAAGATGAATTAGGCTTTATTGAAACAATTCTCTATTAATGGACATTTAGAATGTTTCGAGTCTTTTGATATTAAAAATAATACTTTTAATGGAAATCAGTCTTTATGTATACGTGCAAATAGTTTACAGGATAAATACTTGGAAGTGGAATTGCTGAGCAAAAGTATATATTTTTTATTTTAATAGCTATTGCCAACTAACCCTCCAAGTATATTGCACTGGATTATACTCCCTCCAACAGAATATTGAAACCTATTTCCACATACCCATAAGTCATCAAACTTTCTAGTTTTGCAAATTATAGGTTAAAAATCATATCTCGTAATTTTAATTTGCATTTCTTTAATTTTGAGTGCAGCCGAGTATTTGTCATATGTTTCTAAGTAATTTGTATTTTTCTTTCTTTAAACTGTCTATTCATAACCTTTGCCCATTTTTTATTGGATTGTTGGCTTTTTCTTTTTTTTTTTTTTTTTTTTTTTGCGGTACACGGGCCTCTCATTGTGTGGCCTCTCCCATTGCGGAGCACAGGCTCCAGACGCGCAGGCTCAGCGGCCATGGCTCACGGGCCCAGCTGCTCCACGGCACGTGGGATCTTCCTGGACTGGGGCACAAACCCGTGTCCCCTGCATCGGCAGGCGGACTCTCAACCACTGTGCCACCAGGGAAGTCCACTTTTTTCTTTTTAATATTCATATTCATATACTAAGGAGATCAGCCCTTGATCTGTCATACACCGTTGCAAATTTTATTTTTGAGGTTATCATTTGTCTTTAAATGTTATCTATGGTATCTTTTTCTCGTAGAGATGTTTGTTCTTTATATAGTCAAATTCATCATTTCTTTTCTTTTTAATGTCTAAGCATCAGGTGATAGCATAATGCATGACGCTGCAATGCCCAGGAGCTGTATCAGTTTTGTTTGTTTGTCTCAAGATGCAGAAAAGTTTGCAACAATATTCATAAAAATCTTTATTCTGGAGCATCAGTAAGCAACAACAACACCTTTCCTGGAATATTTTCTTGAAGACCACTGTTAATACTTTTGAGATTCTTCAAGACAGCATGATAACATACGGATGTTGCCTGTAGAAACAGCGCTATGAATATTTAGGACTCTCCTTCCCCCCTCATTGGGAAGTTGCCACTTAACATTTAAAAGAGTGCAAAGAGTCAATTGTGGAAGAAACTGGTGAGTGTGTGCCTTAATCCAAAAATAATAACTGCACCTCTCCTTGTATAGTGATATCTCATAGCGATGACACTCTACCACTGTACAAAAGTCTTACCTGGTCATTATATAATCTGATTCATATGACAAGGCTAGACAACCAGGGATTACCATCTCCATTTTGCAGATATGAAAATTAGGAAAGGCAGTGGCTTGTCTAAGCTTACATGGTTACCAAGTCGCAGAAGGGGCCTAGAACCTAAGTCTTTTGATCATAGATGCAAAGTTACTTTAGACTCTAACGTAGCCTCTCTGGCTCAGCTCACTACTCTTCTCCCTGCTGCTGAAACACCTCACCACCAAAGAAGAAATTGCTCCATGGAACCAGCCTCATCAGCATGTCATGTTTGAGGTTGGTATATGCAGCAAGGAACATAAGGCTCTGCCTCTTAGCCAACAGGTCACCTTTTTTTTTTTTTTTGCGGTACGCGGGCCTCTCACTGTTGTGGCCTCTCCCACTGCGGAGCACAGGCTCCGGACGCGCAGGCTCAGCGGCCATGGCTCACGGGCCCAGCCGCTCCGCGGCATGTGGGATCCTCCCGGACCGGGGCACGAACCCGCATCCCCTGTATCGGCAGGCGGACTCTCAACCACTGCGCCACCAGGGAAGCCCAGGTCACCTTTTAAGAGCAGAGCTGTACTGGACCCCACACTGTCAGATGGCTTGCGAACACCAGCTGATTTATGCTCAAATTCAATAGCCGCTATAGAATAGAACTGCAGGAAATCTGACAGCAGAGTCCTTGCTATATTGTGAAGGACGCTAGTGTTTACAATACCTACCTACAGATTCACATTTACAGTTTCAACTGATCACAAGTCTCTTTGGAATCTCACTTCTTCCAAGAATGGGCTGCCACTCTAAATTATGGCACCAGAGATACAGTCCCAAGTCTATTGTTCAGAGCGTATGACTACGAACATGTCTACTCATGGAGAAGAATAATGATGAAAGCAGGTAGCCTGAGCTACTACTGATATTTAGTACTATTGCAGGTATCCAGCACTACTGATAATTTGGATGGTATAACTTCTTTTAGTTTGGGGAAGCGAGGAGCCATCCTGTGTACTGTAGGATGTTTAGCAACATGTTGCATCAATTCTCTACCCACTAGATGCCAGTAACAACCCCCTTACCCCATTATGATAACCAAAAATTTCTCCAGACATTACCAAATGTCCCCTGGGGAACAAGATTGCCTCCAGTTGAGAAACTCTGATACAGAGCCTTAATACGTTCTGCCAAATTCCTGAAAAGATCTTTGATTCCCAGTGATGGATCTATTAGGTGAGATCTCAGGTTGGCCCACTGCTCAAACTGAAAGGGAAAGGAATGACTAATAGAAAAACTACCTGAATATACTAAACTACAATTAAAGTTTGCAAACAACTATCAAGTTATCTGCTTAGAAAGGGTGTCTTTACTTATCAACATTTTGGGCAGAATAAGGACTTCAGATGAAGAGGATTAAGTTGATCGTATTCTTCAATTCATGACATCACAGGTCCCTTCTTTTATATGTGTGTATACTTATATTTATATATTTTATTTATCTCCATTCCTTATTCTCATTCCCATCACTCCTCAATGGGATCTATCCTAATATGTTTAACATGTATCTTTTTGTTTGCAGGTGTCCTTGTGTAATGTGTACAATTTTGAATACATTTTTCTCATTAAAGTATATGGAAGTCCACAATCACTTACAATTCTGAAACCTCCCAGCTTTGGACACCAAAGGTTTATTTTTCTTAAGCTCACTTAGCAGCAAAATATGACTCATGGGATGTGAGGTTATTTGTAGCCTTCATCCACCTAATGTAACCATTCCTACATTTTGCTGCAGAAATATTGTGTTCAATCATGAGATGTTACCTTTTCACTTTCTAAAATCCAAATTTTTTTGTATTCCCAAACAAATCTGACTCCAAGAGGTTTAATTGTCTACCTCTAGTGTTATATACAGATCTTATCCTGTTTTTATCTTTATGTTTTTACCCAGTATTATGTTTTAAAGACCTACCCATATTGATGCATGTACATATAGTCCATTATTTCTAACTGCTGCAGAGTACTCCATGAAGTGGATCCCTCACATTTCACCTACTCATTTACCCACTGGTGGGCAACTAGATTGCCTTCAACTCCCACCACTACGAACAGTGACTGAAAGAACACCTTCATATACAGGCTTTATGGACCTGTATAAGAATCTCTTTGGGATGTACATGCCAAGATAGAATGCTGGGTCATCAGGTATGCATATACTTAATCTGACCAAAGCTAGACGCCGGAATGCCCTCTAGTATAGCCGCATCAGTCTACTTGCATTATAGAAAAGATCCTAGAATCCTACATTTCACCAACATTTGTCAATATCCAATGTACTCATTTTTGCCAGTCTAAAAAGTACAAAGTGATAACTTATTCTTATTTTCTTTGGCATTTTATACCTTATTCTTATTTTCTTTGACATATTTCAGATTATAATATATCTGAGCATCCCATGATGCTGGTTAGCCTTTGGGGTTTCCTCTTTGTATACTGCCTGTTCCTAAGTTCTGCCCATTTTCATTGGGGTTTCTTTTTCTTGCTGACTTGTAGGAGTTCCTTGTATACTCTCCTATTGGTTTTAGACATTGCAAAATATCTTCTCCCAGTCTGTCAGCTATCTGTTAACTTTGTCGATGGTTAACAGGAAATTATACTACAGAAATTCTTAATTTTTATATAATCAAATTTACGAATATTTCACTTATGGCTTGGGGCTTTGATGTTTTTAAGAAGTCCTTCCCACTCTTGAGTGACAAAGATAGCCTCCTACATTTTCTTCTACTATTGTAATAACTTTACTTTTCACATTTAGTCTTTAACCTACTTCCAAGTGGCTTCACTTCTGTATGTTGTTTTAGGTTGGAGTCCAGTTTTATTTTTCACCTTACAGTGAGAATTTTCTAGTAAACAATCCATGCTTCCCTGATCGTCCTGGGTGCTATTGTATCTTTATACTAAATATGCATATATATGAATCTGTCTGTAATTTTCTATTTTGTTTCAAAGGTCCATTTGGCTGTCCTTTTGCCAAACACTATTTTTCTTATTATTGCTCTGAACTATGTCTTTATATCTGGTCGGGTTACTCTCCCATCTTTATTATTCCTTTGCAAGCTTAACTTAGATATTCATGGGCTTTTATTCTCATATATTTTAGAGTAGGCTTATTATTAAGTTCTTCAGAAAAGTTATTTGTAATTTGTATTGCAATTGCATTGAATATGTGAATTAACTAGAAGAGACTTGAGCTATTTACATCTCAAGATCTTCCACCCAAGGGTATGTGTTTCCCATTTTAAATTAAATCACTCTATGTTCTCGATTAAATTTTCTCCAAAGACTATTTTATGTTTCTACTAACCCATGTAATAATCACAACAAACCTATGGTACTTTTATTATCATCATTTTCCAGACGAGGAAACTGAGCCCACAGAGATAAGTAACTTGCCCAAGAACACACAGCAAGTAACTAACAGAACCTGGATTCAAATAGTTTAGAGTCCATATTCTTAACCACTGTACTGCCTCTCCATCTACAGGCAGTTGCTTTATAGTTTGGCTGCTACTGTGAATGGTATTTTCTTTTTATTACTGTCTATTTATTATCTGGTATATTATTTGTTATTATATTTTCTAATTCGTTGTTGCAGATGTAGAGAAATTTGGTTGATTTTTGAAAGTAGGTATTTGTATCCAGTGAAGACGCTGAATTCTCTTATTAGTTCTAGTATTTGATCTGTTGTTTCTGTTGTTAATAGTGACACTTTTGTCTTTTATGTTCTGGTTTTTAAATCTCTCATTTCTTTTTCTTTCCTTATAGCATTGGCCAAGACTGCCAGTACAATGCTAGATATCATGTAGTAGTAATCATGGGCAAAGAATGTCTCTTATAGAAAAGTAATGTTATCCCAGAAGAAGGCTGTTGTTCTATCTTGGCTAAAGGATGTGCAGCACATCAGAGAACTTTCACAAAAGTATAGGCAAAAACTGTGTCTGGTGGCCAAGAATCCATTCTGAGCAGAGGCCCTATGCTCATTTATGCTGCAGAAATTACTTTTCCATAGGAGGTGGCCCTTCCAAGGGAGAAATAGCTCAGCTGTGATAAACTTGACTTCATCTGACTTAAGTACATTTAACTCCATCCTAAACTCCTATGGCAACAACACAGCTCAGCACCTGTCATTTGCTTCACACAGTCTGCTAGATGCAATTGTTTCTGACGTTGCATTGCTCTCTATTCCCAAGGGGTAATTCACAGACTGCAGCATTGGAAGGAGCTTTGGAGATCAACTATTGCTCCCATTTTACACAGATCTACAAGTCCCTATGGTGGGTACCTCATCACCCTTGAGCAGATGATCTGCTAGGGGGACTGATGCCAACAACAGAGAGAGTTTGAATCAGACAAGGGGTTAACACAGCTTTCTCCTTTCTCCTAGTTGGCTTCATCACTCCATCTTCAGTAAAGTTTGGCCCTGCCGAGTGTTCATGGTAACATCCCAAGGCTTACCTCATCCTTCCCGACTTCAACAGGGACCTAGAGGAAGCACCCTCTCTTCTCTCCTGTATTCCAAAAGGCTTATCCCTATCCAAGTTTAGTGCATCTGCACAAAGGTGGGCACTGGCAGCTCCATTGTGAAGTCCTGGGACTTTAGTGCAGTCAGATCCATCAGAGATGCTGAGTGGGTGACCAAACACACCCCTCCCTTTCACACATACCCAGGGTGACTAATGCTCGTGGTACAAATGAGTGAACTGAAAAGTCCCACAGGAACCTCAAACCCAACACATCCAAAGTGGAACTTCTCCGTGTCTCCTCCAAACTCACTCCCCTCTCACAGTAACCCCTGTGCAGGAACTGGAACAACCTCCATTCAGCCATTCTCAGCACCTTCCTATCCCTCTCACCTGAGGAGTTACCAAGTCTTGGTCCCTCCCCACCCTAAGTATCCCTCTTGCCCACCCTCCATTCTGAATAGGGCCTTGGCCACGCCCTCCCACTCCTGACCCCTGGTATCCATCCTCCATACTACTGCTGAAAGATCTTCCCATCATGCAAATCCAACCATGTCTCCTGCCTAAAACCCTAGAAGGCTCCCCACCACCCTCACCAGAATGTACACTCCTTAGCACGGCATCTACTACCCTCACGGCACAGCCCCATCACCCTCGCCAACCTCACACCCTGTATAGGACCGCTAGATCGCCACCTCCCTCTACCTTCCTTGACTGTACTTCCGATCCCTGTTCCCTCAACCTAGAACCTGCATCCCATCCCACTGGAAGCGGTCTAATGCCTACTCACCCTTCAACATTCAGGTCGCAGCCCCCTGCTTCTGGGAGCTTTTGCTGCCCCCTCACCCCCGTTGTTCCTGCTGACGTGCCCTCTCTCTGGTCTCTCCTGCCAAGACCTTGCACATCCATCCCACTAAATTGTAACAATTCTCTCCTGGACACTGTAAAAAAACTGGATTCTCTACGAGAGTAGTTACTGCATAGCCAGTCTGATTTTCATCCCTTTCCGTGTTTAAGAGGGTACCCAGGAACAAAACACATTGAGTCAGATTTCGTGTGGGAGTGCCCCCAAAGTGACCTGTTCACTGCTGGGTGCCCCGCACCTGGCACACCGTGGACTATCTGAATAAAGGAATGATAAATGAATGATTTGCCCACCCCCCTCCAGAACCAGGCCGGAGGTCAGGGCTCATCCTGGATATAGATGGAGAGCGGGTGGCCCTACTCGGCGCTCCGTCGGGAGGGGGCGCTGCAGGGAGGCGGGGCCAGGGGTGGGTACCTGGGGGCGGGGGCCGTCCGAGGGTGAGGGCCAGGGGTCGGGCTTGCCCGGGGACCCCGCGCCGCGACTCTGCGCGAATTTCTCTTTCGTTTTGGGCCAGGCCGGAGGCGGCGGGGCCGTCCCGGAACGACTGCGGCCGGGCGCACTGGGAGTTAATCCGAAAGCGCCGCAAGCCCCGCGGGCCAGACTCCACGTGTCACCGAGAAGCTGATGTAGAGAGGAGACAGAGAGAGAAAGAAAGCAAGAGACCAGAGTCCCGGGAAAGTCCTGCCGCGCCTCGGGCAATTATAAAAATGTGACCCCCCGGGTCGGCCTTCCAGCCACCACCCTCACCTGCCGCGTGCACCCGTCTGCGTCCAGCTGCCCGCTCGGTTCGGTGCCCCCGCAGCGCCGCTCAGCATGTGCCCGCCTCGCAGTAAGTAACCAGCCCGAGACTAGCGCTCGGCGCTGGGGTGGGGAGGGGCGGCGGCCGGGAAGAGGAGGCAGAAACTTGGGACAGGCTCCGCGGAGCCTGGAAAGCAGTCAGCAAACTTCGGGCAGAGGAGAACGAAAGGAGGAAAGGCATTGCGGACTTACCCTGCGCTCGATAGGATATCGTCTCTTTTAACCTTGAAAGAGCCCTGTGAGCTAAGTATTATGCCCACTTCACTGATGAGAAACGGAGGCCCCACGGGATGGTTTCTTGCCCAGGGTCCTAGGCTACAGCTCTAAGAGGGCAGATCCCAGCCGGCTTCAAAGCGAGGCTTTGTCACCCCACTGCTTACAAAATACTGGGTCGCTTCACCACCTGGCCTCACTTTCCCTCCTCCTGAAATGGAGACTTTCTCTGGGTGAACTCTGTCCACACCCCTATCTGAACTCACAAGGTGGCCGTAATGTAAAAAAAAGCGAGTAGGTTTCTAACGCTAGCACAGAGCGCTGTCTTGCAAGAACCCGATTCATCTTTCAGTTGTTGAAGGAAGACTGGAAACGGGTGGAGGGAGGCAGGTGCCCAGAAGAAGTGGATGGGTGGAGATGGTCAGAAGAGATGGAAGATGGAGGTAGGCCAGCTCATCCTGCCCCTCCGTTCCCTTTCAGGACTCCTCCTTGTGGCCACCCTGGTCCTCCTCCACCACCTGGACCACTTTAGTTTGGCCAGGAGCCTACCCGCCACCACAGCGGGCCCCGGAATGTTCCAGTGCCTCAACCACTCCCAAAACCTGCTGAGAGCCGTCAGCAACACCCTTGGGAAGGTGAGCTTTTCAATGTCCTGGTTCCCACTTAGCAGCCTCTGTAGTGAAGGGGCATCTCCGAACCCCTGGTCACCTGAAGGAACTGCAGGAAAATTGTGGAAGTTAATCAGGAGCTGTCAAGAGAAGAAGAGGGGCCTTCCCTGGTGGCGCAGTGGTTAAGAGTCCGCCTGCCGATGCAGGGGACGCAGGTTTGTGCCACGGTCCGGGAAGATCCCACATGCCGCAGAGTGGCTGGGTCCGTGAGCGATGGCCGCTGAGCCTGCGCGTCCAGAGCCTGTGCTCCGCAACGGGAGAGGCCCCAACAGTGAGAGGCCCGCGTACCGCAAAAAAAAAAAAAAAAAAAAAAAAAAAAAGAGAAGAAGAGGGAACTTTACACATGGCCCAACTATTAGCTAAAGAGTTGCAATGAAACTGTGTCTCCAGAGAAAGCAGGAGGGGTAATAAATTATAATGGCATTCGTTTGGGCTGTGTCTACACAGAGGAAAGTGGATACTTACAGTGTTCCTTGTAGCCTGCCAACAGAGATGGAATTGTGTCAGGCCCACACTGTTCCTCTGACATACTTATCAATCCAGGAAACCGCTATTAGGGGCGGCCTGTGTGCTCCAGGGCTTGCGAAGATGAATTAGCCTTGTGTCTAATGCTCCTCTCCAGCTTCCAGTCTGGTGACTCGGCTTGTTGCTAGAGCATCACATTTCAGGGAGCTCGTGACAGTGCACATCCAGGCTTCATTTTCTGGGGAGAGAGTTATCTAATTTTATTTACAGCTTCAGTCATCTGTTTAGCTTTCATATTTTAATGTAAAAAAATTTTTTTTCTTCCTTTAAAAGCACTCCAACATCTATTGCTTTTGCTGCAACAGCCTAAGACTGATGTTTTAAAAGATGTCCTTTCGCCTTCTTGCTCTCTAGTAAATCTTCCTTGAAGATTTCTAGCTTGTTGCTTTATGAATATCTTAAAGGAAGCTCAATGCCACAAGTCCTTCTTAAAGAACTCTTTTTTTCCCCTTCTAATCTTTCATAACTTGCTGCCAGTTTTTCCTTACAGTTCAATCCATCTTAATTAAAAAGGCAGCTCACCAAGTGAAAACTGCAGAGATAGGTGCTTTGATTCCTAAAGAAAGGTTCCATATGGGTAAAATTTAGGAGCTCCTATTTAAATAGATGCTTTATGTGAAAAAGCTGACTCTTCTACTCCCAGATGCAGCACCAAAGGTGAAAGATTGCCGAACTCAATTTGATTTTTTAATATGATTCCTGCATCAGTTTTGCCAGAACAAATCAGCTGGCTACTTGCAGAGAAAATAGAGGTGGCAAATGCATATGACTCACAGGCCATATCTAGTCCACAGATCTGTAGAGTTTAGCCATGTCTTTTTTATTTCATTCTGATTTTTGAGTTTCATGCCACTGAAAAAGTAGACCTCCCATATAAGGATCCAAATTTCCAGCTTCTCCTGAAAAGATCTGAAAAACTATAGCAGTGGGCCCACATTTTCAAGTCTAATTTTTTTTGGCTCTATTTATTCATTTTTTTCATTCAACAAGTACTTATTGAGTGCCTACTGTATGCCAGGCACTATTTTATAGATTCTTGAAGGTCCTCTTTTTTAACCATGCAATAGTAATAGAGAGATAGTCGCCGTTTTCATTTTGGAATAAAGGAAAGCAATTATCACGGAAATAAAACTATTGTGTTATTTGGAGATTTTTTTTTCTCATTGAAGTATAATTGCAAATCTAACTTTCTAGAACCTGCTCGGGATAGCAGCTGCCTCGATCTGCTTGACCACCTCCAGGAACAGTGTATTCATTTTCTATTGCTGCTGTAACAGATTACCACAAATTTAGTGGCTTTAAACAACACAAATTTATTACCTTACAGCCCTGGAGTTCAGAAATCCAAAATGGGTCTCACTGGAGTAAAATTAAGGTGTCAACAGAGCTGTATCCCTTTCTGGAGACTCTAGGGGAGAATCCAATTTTCTTGCCTTTTCCAGCTTCTAAAAGCAGCCCACATTCCTTGGTGGCCCCCTTCCATCCTCAAAGCCAACAACTGAGACTTAATCATGCTGCATCACTCTGAGCTTGACTCTCTTGCCTCTCTCTTCTGCTTATAAGGACCCAGTGATTACACTGGACCCACCCAGACACTCCAGGATAACCTCTCTATTTTAGAGTCAGCTGATTCGCAAACTTAAATTCATCTGCGACCTTAATTCGCCTTTGCCACGTAACATAACCTAGTCTGTGGTTCCAGGGATTGGGAGGTGGCTATCTTTGGCAGGGGCATTATTCTGCTTACCACAGACAGGAGTTTTACTGCTTGTACCCCAGCATGTTCTGTACTCTCAAGCTTTGATTCATGGCTCACGCTGCTCCCTCTGCCTGAAATTCCCCCTCCTCTGTAGATGCCCCATCTCTGGGGAAGACTTTGCTTCCTTTCCACCCCCTTCCCAGAGCCTTCTGACCCTTCTCAGCCCTTCTCACTTGCCAGCATGTCTCCTGGTCATTTGGGCACTTGCCTGACTCCACAGCTGAACTTGGAATTCTGGGGGACATAACATAGTCCCCTTCTTTGTCACTTTCCTTTGTACCTAGCACAGTGCCTGGCACACATCAGGCTTGTTAAATGGAACAATGATCTCGCTCTTCAATCAAAAAGTCATCGACTTCTCAATATCATAATTATAGTCAACATGCCTGTAAGATGACGTGTGTGTATGTGCGCACGCGCGTGTGTGTATACCACATATTAAATCTCCGCTTGTCTTTAAGGTTGCATGTTTGTTATGTTCATCATGTAGTGACCTAACAGTCCCCCTTTAGAAGCTCTTCTTGAAAAAGATATTCATAAAACACAGCCATGCTGACAAAAGGAAAACAACGTTTTCACCAGAAGCAAGTGTCACAGCGTGGTGTAGAGGCTGATTAGCACAGCCTGTTGAAATGATTTATAGTGTTTACGTAATGGAAAAACATATCATCCAGAGACACGTGTCCTAAGCAAAAGGGGAGGAGGGATGGAGAGAGAGTGTAAATGATCGGTTTCCTTTTGTCTTATGAAGACCCTAAAATTCCTACAGATCAGAGGTGGAGGTCAAGGGCAGCCAGCTCTAGCTTTGGTGCCAGTGCCATGGGGAGCTGGGTGCCTTATTAATCTTGTAAACTGGGTTTCTCTTTATGTTTTACAGGCCAGACAAACCCTAGAATTTTACTCCTGCACTTCTGAAGAGATTGATCATGAAGATATCACCAAAGATAGAACCAGCACAGTGGAGGCCTGCTTACCACTGGAATTAGCCACGGTATAGAGGGTTTTCCTCCCAAAGCTTGTAATACAGTTAAGAGCTGTGCATCAGACCTCGTCTTCTTCCAGAAATGTGCATGTTTCTGGGGTCCATCACCATGGGACTTTAACAGGTCCCATTGTAGAAGTTCAACTTGGAAAAAAAATTTATAAAAACGTGGTTTTTCACAACAGTGTGAGATGTACTTAACAGTACTGAACCGTACACTTAAAAATAGTTAAAATGGTAAATTTTACATGTATTTTTTACCACAGTAAAAAATATATATGTTTGAGAAGAAAAGTCAGAAAAATTTACATTAAGAATTAGTAATTAATGTCTTTGATGTGTGGGGTTTTTTTTTTTTTTTTTTTTTTGGCTCTAGAATGAGAGTTGCCTGGCTTCCAGAGAGACCTCTTTAATAACTGTAAGTCAGAAAATTGAAGGTTTTAGCTCATGTTATGAATTCATGTCATTGACATCTGATTATTTTTTCTTCTAGAATGGGAGTTGCCTGGCTTCCAGAAGGAGCTCTTTTATGACGGTAAGACACAAAATTCTTTCCTCAAATGCAACGGCAGGGGAAGGGGGGGGGTACGTTTTTAGCCCATCTCAGTAGTTCCTTCCCCTCTTTGTCGTATTATGCAGACCCTGTGCCTTAGCAGTATCTATGAGGACTTGAAGATGTACCACATGGAGTTCCAGGCCATGAACGCAAAGCTGCTGATGGATCCTAAGAGGCAGATCTTTGTGGATCAGGACATGCTGGTGGCTATTGCTGAGCTGATGCAGGTAAGGCCTTCTTCATGCTGAGACCACCAGCCAGGGTCCCTGATGAAGGGGTATACCATCAGCCCTTCCTGGGTTGGGGGAGGCCTGAAATGCCCCCTTCTGAAGCCAGCTACATACTGGGGGAGACAGCCTTGGGGGCACCCTCTAGAGAGAGGGCAACGTAAGCAGGTCACATTAAGGAAAGCAGCCTCCTGCTTGTGGACCATGTGGTACGCACCAGGCTCTGGGCAAAGGTGCATACATTTCCTTATGCTGTCCCCTTGGCAACCACTTGGGGTCTGTGCAAATGAGGAGACCAATGCTTAGAGGGTTAGCCACTGGTCTGAGGTCACACAGCTTGGAAGCGGCAGAGGCAGGATTTAAACCCCCATCAAAGGGATTCCACTGCACTCATCTTCTCATGCATCTCTAAAGCCTCTGGGATGTACATGCAAGGGGCTGGCATGCATATCTGCAAATACTGCTAGAGAAGACAAGCGGGGCTGGTGCCTGGATATGATGCGTGCTGAACCAAAATGTGAATGAAAGAAAAGAATGACCTATCACCTGGGGACAGCCACAGTGTTACTCATAGACAAGAACGTGCTTTGTAACTTTCTGAATCACCATAGCACATGATGCTAACATAAAACACAGAATTATCCACTTAAGAAAGAGCAGGGTGAGTGCCATGTTGGCCAGGGCATGGGATAAAAATACGGCATCAGAAATGATTGTCTGAAAAGAAATTTATTTCATTCACCCTTTTTTAATTTTTTTTTTGGGGGGGTACCAGATTACTGGTTTGAAAGGCAGTAAACACCATGCAAGTATCAAAGAATGTTACCATCTAGAGAGTTGTAGATGATATTTCATTTTCAGGACCAAGAGTCGAATCAGTTCTACCAGTAATCAGACAACTATGCCCAGACCTTTTGTCCCTCTGTGCCTCAGTTTCTTCCTCTGTAAAATGGGATGACTTTACCCACCCTACCTTTCTTTTAGGCTTTTTGTGAGGAAGTACAAGCAAAATTGCTGATCATTGTGCAAATATATGGTCTTGCATTGTGTTATCAAATTAAAGGGCTCAAACTGTCAGGTTTATTTATCTCACACGAATAAGTGTCTTTAGTCAACAGGTCTGATACTGACTGAGAGTTTCCAATCAATAGCAACCCATCACCTCCCCGTTCTGAAAAGGATGCCGCTTCTTAATGTAACATATAAAAATTAATTACATATCACAGCAGATGTCATCTTAACAGAATTGTTCCTTGCTAAAATACAACTCCCACTGATGATTTTCTAAATAGCTCTCAGGGTCTTTTCAGAGCTCCCTGAAGATCCGTGTGCCTGGATAATGAGCATTTCTTCTCTGAGGTTCTGCCTGCCCATCTGGCTGGGAGTAGATTTGATTTGGTTTAGGAGATGCAGTGAGGGAGTGGGTTGCAGGCTCTGAGACATGTATTGGCTTCACCCATCTTTACGGATGAACGTTTTAATTTTGGAACACTGTCTATGTCATGCTCAATATTTATTCTCCTAGGCCCTGAATTCCCACAGCAAGACTGTGTCACAGAAACCCTCCCTGGAAGAACTAGATTTTTATAAGACTAAAGTCAAGCTCTGCATACTTCTTCATGCCTTCAGAATTCGTGTGGTGACCATCGACAGAATGATGAGCTATCTGAGTTCTTAAAAAGCTGAGGTCTCTCCTAAACTTAAAGTCATTTTTATAAATATTGGAACCAAAGAAATTGTAATAGGGCATGGGTTAAGAACTGGGGCGGGGGTGGCTTGACCTGTTCCTACTTAAGCTGGTACAGGAATTCTCATGCTTGTTTACATTAGTCATTACTCCAGGTTTGCAGGATGTGACTGTTCTGTCCACATGATTCCTTTGATCAAGTCTATTTCATATTTACTAGGGATAAGTTATTTTTAAGTTTTCATGAGCAAATTGATGAGGGGAAATGTCCTCCCAGAACGTGTTTTTCTTTTTTTCCCTTTAATAGAAGAGCAAGAATTTATAAGCTATTTCAGTACCAAAGAGTTTGTAGGAACAAACACTCAAGCATAATTTATTTTCAAATATTTATTTATATAATTTTGTGTTCATGAAAGCATGTGAACTTATATTTATTTATGTTATATTTATTAAGATATTTATTGTCAAGTGAATTTGAGATATACCTTATGTTGTTTTAAAATAAAAGGACTGAATTAAAGTCATTCTCATATTTTTCTAACGTGATTGGAATATTGGAGTGTTAAAATACACATCATGGGAAAACTGAAAACTCTGATGAAATTTGAACAAAATCACCTTAGAAAGAATGCCATGATATTCTTACTCATTTCCTAGTTCCTTTAGTCTCACATTTTAAAGGGAGCCTCATAAGGCTAGATCTGACTTAATACTGAGGCCGTTGAGTGAGCGAGTTTTTGAGAATATACTTTATTACTTTTGTTCAACATCTGAATCTAAATATAAAATACATAAAAATGTTTTTCCCTATTAACCACAGCCCCATAACATACTGTGCATTAAACAAATACACAATAATATCCACCAACTGGGAAAAGCATCATTAAGAGGTCTTCTAGTCAAATTATTCTAATTTTTGTGACCCTTTGGGCTCTCAGGGGGAAGTTGCTTCTAAATTACAACTAGAAACACTCTCCCTTTGCTTTAAATTAGATAGAACTTCTGCCTGAACCACATGGATAACTGCCTTCCTCTGGCTTAAGAGATGTGCTTTTTAATTCTTTAAACCATGAGAATTTTAGAAGATTTACCTGATGGAATACCATGTAATTTTCAAACTCTGATAATCACATTCCTCCTTAATATGAAAAGGTCATAAGAAATGAACGATTCAGAGTCCGTCCTGTCCCCCCTACCTTTCCTCATGTGAATCCTCCCCTCCAGAGCTCAATTCTTATCCCTGTAAACAGGGAGGGGAATGTGTATGGCCACCCCAGGTCCTCACTTGTGGGGAAACATACGCGTTTTTCAGAGTCTCGCCCTACTTGATGTACAGTTAGATAGAAATCATCAAGCTGCATCCCATCACATACCTTCTTTTCTTGAGGAATTCCTCCCCAAGCCTGGATGACGGGCAGGTGATTCACAGGTGGGAGCTTCTTGCCTTTAAGTATCGGTTTTGGGGTCGGCAGCTTCGATTGTGGCGAGAACTCATGGCTTTGATGAAGCTGGCACTGTAGAGTTGCTGCCATCCCCGCCCCGACCCTGCTTTCCTCTCCTTCCTCCCCCACCGCCCACCCATTGAATGGCGACTTGTCTGTTGTCTGGCTGGTTGTCTGTGCCCAGAAAAAAGGAGAGGAAAGCCTATTGACTGTGCTACAGACTGGGTTTATACAAAGGGACAAAGTGGCACACAAAGGGTTGCTTTCGTTCTAGAAATTGCCATGACATATGCTTCAGAAACATGACTGGCCCAAGAAACAACTTCACAACTAATTCCATTCTTCACTACACGGTCAGTTTTCTGGGTTTTTTTGTTTTAAGCCTGGGTCTGCCGTTTATAACTTGTATGCTGTGGCCATGTTGTTTTGCCCTCACCCTACCCGTTTCCTCTTCTAAGTGAAGATAGGGACTTCCCTGGCAGTCCAGTGGTTAGGACTCCGCACTGCCACTGCAGCGGGCACGGGTTCGATCCCTGGTCAGGGAACTAAGATCCCGCAAGCCACGCGGCCGGGCCAAAAACAACAAAAAAGGTGAAGATACTCCTAGAACCTTGATCTGATTGATCAGGGGTTAAATGGAGCAACTCCTACAAAGCACTAGCGTTGCACCTGGCACATAATCTGTACACAATAAACGTGAGCCATCATTGACAATGTTTATTAGCCTCTGGGTTTGGTGACCGGGCCAAATTGGTTAAAGCCTCTTTGCTACTATTTTCTTATCTGTGAAATTCAGAAAACTGTAGCCCCTATTTCACAGCGCTCTTGTGAGGACTGAATCACTCAGTACAGTGCTGGCATCTAGTCAGTGCCGAACACCAATTTTTTTAAATTGTTAGACTGTTTGCTTGAAGACCTCAGTGACGCCCTGTCCCTCCAGGGCACTCAGCTATCCGGGGCGTTCAGCAGAGGAGGCCATCTGGTGCAAGACACGACAGCAAAAAAAGCAGGGTCCTGCCTTTCCAGAACAGAGGGTGGGAGCAAAGTAACTTGGTGAGACCGAGGTCCCCCCTAAAAACAGGCCCCAGACCTAGACTACTAGAGACATTTGATAACAAATTACTTTTTAAAAAAGGAAATAAACAGTTTAAGTGTTTCTCACACGTAAAAATGACTGAATCAGAGAATTAACATAAAAAACAGCTGACAGCTGCCCTACTGAGAGCCAAGAGCTTTGGGGAAAGGGGTCAGTTCTGGGGAGTGGTCTGGCCAGACATCCAAAGGTGGGTTTGGGAAAACTCAAGAGATGCACAAGGGCCTTAGACACCTTAAGGAGGAAAGAAAACATGGGAGGGGAGAAAACCAGCTTTGTCTGAAGCCAGCACAGACAGAGACCGTGAGTCCCACTGGCCATGTCACCCTGGGCCATGCGGTTGTTGTCCTTGTTTAAGGACAAAACATTTGGTTTTAGCTAGCGTAACTGTGGCTTCCTAGTTTAAGGCAGAGTGCACCTACAATATCGCTGTGGACTGAACATTTGTGTTCCCTTAAAATTCATATGTTGAAGCCCTGATCCCCAGTGTGATGGTATTAGGAGACGGGGCCTTTACGAGGTTAGGTCCTAAGCATGGAGCCCTCATAGTGGGATTAGTGCCCTTATAAGAGACTTGGAGAGATCTCCCCCAACCTCCATGTGAGGACACAGTGACAGGTGGCCTGCTGCAAACCAGGGATAGCTCTCACCAGACACCAAATCCACCAGCACCCTCATCTTGGACCTCCCAACTTCAAGAACTGTGAGAAACACACGTCTGTTGTTTTAAGCCGCCCAGTCTGCAGTTTTTTGTTGTAGTAGTCTGAGCTGAGAAAACTTTTAAGTAAGTCAGAAAGAGAAAAACAAATACCGTATGCTAACACATATATATGGAATCTAAGAAAAAAAAAAAAAGGTCCTGAAGAACCTAGGGCCAAGATGGGAATAAAGACACAGACCTACTAGAGAATGGACTTGAGGATATGGGGAGGGGGAAGGGTAAGCTGTGACAAAGTGAGAGAGAGGCATGGACATATATACACTACCAAACGTAAAATAGCTAGCTAGTGGGAAGCAGCCGCATAGCACAGGGAGATCAGCTCGGTGCTTTGTGACCACCTAGAGGGGTGGGATAGGGAGGGTGGGACGGGGGGAGACACAAGAGGTAGGAGATATGGGGATATATGTATACGTATAGCTGATTCACTTTGTTATAGAGCAGAAACTAACACACCATTGTAAAGCAATTTTACTCCAATAAAGATGTTAAAAAAAAAAAGAAAAAACCCCATGACAATTTTCCAAAAACTGAATTGTATCGACTTTTCGGTTGAAATGTATTTGGTCAGAACAAGTCAAAAACTTTAGTTGCATGTATGTATCTTTGAGTATATTAAAATTATGAGTATAAATTATGACATCAATGTAACATCAGAGACAATACACTCACGTAACCTTTTTCAGAAGCAATAGGAACTGATGCTCACTCCGTGCTTCCTAAGTGCCAGGCATGTTTCTACAAGTGTTGACCACAAATGCACAGAATCCTCCCAAAACCCCAGGAGGAGGTGCTATTACCTTCCCCTTTTTATAGCTGAGGAAACTAAACCAAGAGGCCATAGACACTTACAGGGTAAGTGGCAGATGCTGGGATCTGAGCCCAGGCGGCCTGGCTCTGGCCTATGCACACAACCCCAGTATCCTTTGCTTCTCATATTAAAGTCACACAGTAACTCATCATAACCATGCAGACAGCATCATAGTTCCTTATGCTTCTCCCCTCTCCCTCACTACACTGTGAGAGCTTCAAGTACAGGAGATGTCATGTTATTCAAGTATTTGTGTACTCAGGGCCCAGCACTCAAAGATGGTAGAGAAAGGCAAATCTTCATGGGTTTCCACACGTTTCTCATTTCTTTTCCTTATCTAGGAATACATAAGAAAGCCTTTAGTCTTTAAAAATCAAATTATTCCCAATTACAAAAAAAAAGTTAAAGATTGTAAAATGCACGTGCTTGCTCGGCTCAAAACCATTATACATGCTTAGAATGGGGGAAGACCCAACATTCATTAACAATTCATTCATTGTTTTTGGTTTTTTGGCCTAAAACAAAGGTTTATTTCTTGCTGGAGGTACATGCTCATTGCTTATCAGCTGGGGGCTCTGCTCTCACGGTTCTCTTCTGGAACACAGGCTGATGGAGCATCAGCTGTCACCTGCTGTCATCATTGCAGAGGGAAAGGAAGGCTGGAAGGTCTCCACAAGCCTGTTGACTTAAATAATTTACATGTCTATGGTTTGGCATTATGCGATCCCTTCAGGAGCAAGGTACCGCCCAAACATCCGTCACCTTCCCGTTGCAGACATCGTAGATACAAACTCCTGGACGACAGCTCCCAGAGACCCAAGCAGTCATCTTATCAGCTGGTTCCCACGCTGCCCCCGACACGAGTGGGTCAGGGGTCCAGCAGGGTGCCTCGATGACCCCTCATCAGCCCCCAGAAACCCCCCAGCAGAGCAGCTCCACTTCTGAACGCTTTACCAATGCAGGTTCCAGGTGAGATTTCCTTTCACAAAAGGCTCCTACAGCTGAAGAAAGAACAGAACTCAGCCAAGCCCCTCCCCGCAGTTAAGTTTTTATAAGTCACAAAACCATCTTTTAGATTTCTCAACTTGCTTGAAAATAAAACACTGCTATAAATGCATAGATCAGACCCCCTTCTAAAAATGAAACTCGTGCCAAAGGTTACAGCAGATGGCAAGAATGTACTTCTGCAGAATAAAGATAGCAGCCTAACTACAGGGTGTTTAACCGGAAATTTACATCACGATTGGAATAAATTGGATCTTAAATCCTCTGGAGGCTCAAGGCTGGAAGTCCCAGTTACAAAAGCAGGAAGAACTTCAGAACTCTGCACTCAGAATTCAACCCCAGGGCCTCTGTTTTAGTATCAGCAGCCACAGAGCCATTAACAGAAATGCTCAAGCCCTGGAATGTGGGCTGGAAAAGATGCATTCCCCAGCAGTCTGGAATCCCCACCTTCAGCAAACGGTGCGCTGCTTCAACCCAAGAAGGACTTCCAGCAACCGCAACAGGCTGGGCCAACCGCTGAAAACCACTGTCCTCGTGAGAGCACTCTTAAATATCGGCAAATACACTGGCCTCTTTAGAAAATGGAGTGGAAACACACTTCCACATGATGAAGCAGGGAAGAAAGGTTGTCCCCTAAAGCAATCCAAAAAAATAACAATACGTGCCCCCAATATGCAGAAAAATCCTGTTAACAGAGATGCACAAGTAAGGAACTAATTATGAATCCGCCTGGTTTTACATAAAAACATACCTCCCCATCCACGGGGCGGCAGGGAGACACACTCTAAGTCATTCCTGGAGTGAGAAGGGTTAGGGGATGTGCAGGTTCTCCTGAATCTGTGCAAACTCTTGGGTTGGTTTACCCTGGCTTACACTCACTCGGCCTCAGTCCAAGAACTGGGGCCGGGAGCAAAACCAACTAACGCCCAAACAGCCAAGATAATAGGAACCAAGGAATGTGATGCTTTAAAAAGTAATGTGTCGGGCTTCCCTGGTGGTGCAGTGGTTGAGAGTCTGCCTGCCGATGCAGGGGACACGGGTTCGTGCCCTGGTCTGGGAGGATTCCACATGCCGCGGAGCGGTTGGCCCGTGAGCCATGGCCGCTGAGCCTGCGCGTCCGGAGCCTGTGCTCCGCAATGGGAGAGGCCACAACAGTGAGACGCCCGCGTACCGCCAAAAAAAAAAAAAAAAAAAAAAAAGTAATGTGTCAGTAAATAATAATACAAAGAAGACATATTAGCACTGTACAAATGCAGATTTATTGTTCTTCCCTTTATCCATAGTAGGAAAAAGGTTGGAAATTGTTAGGAAAGCAGCTTATATACAAAGCACTTCTGAAATTATGCTTTTCTTTGGAAAACAACTTATAAAAAATAATAAACGTTTAAAACATTCAAGTCCTTTAAGTATTTTACACTTCTGAAGGTTAAAACTCCATGTGTTTCCTATAATATATAGAACAATTTAAAAAAAAACTCATAAAGTGACATTGATTTGAATTCCACAGAATCCCTGACCATTAGAAATACGTTCTTTCCTATAAAGTCAATTTGTTCTTCACAGGCAAAGCTATAGTTAAAGTGTGTTTCTCTAATTCATTGAGATTGAATTTTACTCTCCAGCTAATGTCTTCAGGAGACTAATAGTAATTTATAGTTTCTTCAAATAAGTTAACATATCCAAAATGTTAATCACCACATGCATAATTCTGGGAGAGTGACAGTCTCTATACATACCAAAAAAAAAAAAAAAAGATTTCACCCATTAACAAGAGCCAATATGGCCCATGATTCCCTGGGGCAAGTCCTCTTTGAGAAGAGATGACAGTTTTCCCTTGGTCCTGGCTAAGGCTATTTCTGAGTGGCATTCCTGTGCTCCCAACCCGCCAACCCTCCCCAAAGTAAATGACCCAGGGGCCAAAGTCAAGAAATGTAGTGTTTGGCCTGGTGATTTCAGAAGGTTGATGAACCTGCAGGGACTCTGAAGATGGACCCAGCTGAACTTGCCCAGTGAGATGAGGCAATCACCTCTGAGGGTTTGCACCAACACTGATGGGGAGAGGATTACATTCCTTTCTAATCACCCTAGGACCAGGTAACATGATTGGTTTAATGCTTTAACAGACCACTAGCCAGACTGGTTAGTAATGTGAGACGTGGAAATCACACCCCACATAAAAAGACATATTGTACCTGGAGGCACATAAGTGTCTGACTGCGTGGGAGCTAAAGGAACAGGAACCTCTCTTTATTATTAATGTCATTAGGAAAAAAGCTAAACGAAATTGTGCCATTTAAGTACTCCAACACTTAACTGCTAAAAATGTTTCAAACACTTGATATATATTTCATAGTTCACAGACTCCAAAAGGAAAACTATCGCACTTCTCACCTGACTGCATTGCGTCATTTTAAGCACCCTTTGCAAGTGTATTTGTTTGGGTGGGGAAGCGGGTGGGAAGGTGTGAGTGGGAGGTACAAAAAAAAAAAAAAAAAAAAAAAAAAACTTGATATTGCAGAGGTTTTTTTCTTCCTCAGGGTTTCCAAATCTTTCATTCCCTTTGCCCCTGAATAATGTGAGCTGTGGGCAGCCTGTGAAAGGAGCTGCTTCCACAGGCTGTGCAGCTCTAGATTCCGGGGTCCACACCCAATTACCAGGCGAGGGTCTTTGCAGGTAAAAGTTCCTGAAGCTTCCTTTTTCAGCTCATCTTCCAAACTTCACGTTTCCTGTAAGAAACCTAACAAAATAGAGAAATGAATTCAGAGATTCATTGTTGCGGGGGGGAAAGGGCACATGCTTTTAAAGAAAGTCACTTGTCCATTTCAAAAAAGAATTCCTGGGCGTGGCTGGGTTTTCCTGAGCTGAAGATAAACCAGTACAATTTTTTAAGGTTGTAGTTACAAGATACTAAAACGTCCCGATAAAAAAACAAAATTCAGCCAATTAGCCAGACATTTTGGCTACATGAGGGCATAAAACACTGGTAAATCTCTGGCTTTTTGTTTGTTTGTTTTTAACTCACAGAAGATTTTTCTTCTATTTAACGAGGGGAATGGACTAAGAAGCTTTTACGATCCCCTTCACTGCTAAAAAATGTCACAAACCCTTGTCAGCAAGTCAAGAGTCTAGTGAGGTCAGCAGCAGAGAAAAAGAAAACAAAAAATAACAACCCATTCTACAGGATTTGTGAGATAGTCAGAGTTCCAAGCCTTCCTTTGATGGAAGAGGCTGTGGTTATTTCCTTATCACGGCACAGAGGCCAGACCGTCAAGAGGCAGAAGTGCCTAAATGCAAACAAGTAGATTTCCACATGTGGGCCTCAGTGACTTACATAATTTCAACATACCCAAGAAAAAGAATGAAAAATTTGATACTGAAAAACTGGCTCTTCTATCTGCTTGCAGCTTTTGCATCCAAACAATGGTGGGGGGGGGGGGTTCAGAAAGCTTGCCCACCACACCTGACAGCATCCTGAGAGTTGGCCGCCCCAGACTTTTACTTTTCATATAAGCTTCTGGGGAGCTGACACATTTTTATTCTTTAAGGAATAAAAAGTCCAAATAGAATTCCAAATAAAAACCTCTCTCTGATTTGCTGAGGCTTCTGAGAAGTAACACCACATTTGTTAATCATGGTAACAATATATAATAATCAAAGCTGTGAATTGGTTTGACCTTGATTCTAACATGTGCTAATAAGTAAGTCAAGCCACAAAAAAAGAAGCGCTTAAAACAAAGGAAGGAACCCTGTGGTTTTCTGGATTGAGACCAGAAACAACTCCCTTTAGCTCTCTCTTGGGTTCTGCTCTTTCCCTTCCCTTCTTTGCTGCTGGAGGTTGACTAGTGCCACACAGTGGCCTCCTGGAGCACTGCTTCAGCACCACAGAAGGCCTAGAAGGATCAATGAATGCTACCAGTCAGGTCCCTGCCTGAGCCTCACTACCTGCCTGGAGCTTTACAAGCAGTACCTCTTTTCGTTATCACACCAGACCCAGGACACTGGGGTTTTGCATCCATTTGACAGATGGGAACATAGAGGTTTAAAGTCAGGTAAGGAATTTGCTTAGTCATGGATATATCATACAACACAGGGAATACAGCCAGTAGTTTATAACTACAAATGGAGTATAACCTGTAAAATCTGTGAATCACTATATTGCACACCTGTGACATATAATATTATATATCAACTACACTTCAATAAAAAAAAATGTTTTTTGCCTAGTCACAAACCTAGCCAGCACTTGAGATGGGATTTGAACGCTTCCTCTGACTGCATACACAAGTCACCTTTACTTAGATTATGGCAGCCCACATGCTGACTGCTACAGCATTTGCACAGTTCTCTAAACCCGAGCTTATAAATACACAAGCAACACATTCTATAATAGAAAGTTGCTATTTGCAAAGACACAGCTTGATTTCAAGTAAATGACTAAGATAACTTCCTGCTTACCTTTCAGCACATCTTGGACTTCAACTGAATTGATGTTTTTCAAGCAGTTCCATAAATTCTGAGCTGTGGCATTGCTCTGCTCCTTTTCTTGCCACTTCTTCAGCATCCTAAACTTATTGATCGTGACATCTTCTTTCTTCTCCAGGATAGCATCAATGTCGCTAATCTTCAGCTTCAGGTTGGCAATGGCAATCTTTACCCACTCCTTTCCCAACTTCTCAGCAAGGTTAATCAACTGAGTGTCTGTTAACAAGGTTTTAGTCTTCACTCCATCTAAAAGCACATGAAGAATTCAGCTGTTCCTCTAAACACTTCATTTATAGCCATTTACAATGAAAACGTATTCTCTTTATATAAAAAAAGAAACCATGATTCGAAACTTTAATAACTGCTTTTAAAATATATTTAAGTGTCGGGCTTCCCTGGTGGTGCAGTGGTTGAGAGTCTGCCTGCCGAAGCAGGGGACACGGGTTCGTGCCCCGGTCCGGGAAGATCCCACGTGCCGCGGAACGGCTGGGCACGTGAGCCATGGCTGCTGAGCCTGCGCGTCCGGAGCCTGTGCTCCACAACGGGAGAGGCCACAACAGTGAGAGGCCCGCATACAGGAAAAAAAAAAAAAAAAAAAAAAAAAAAAATATATATATATATATATATATATATATATATATATATATATATATATATATTTAAGTGTCAAAAAAAATCCCTGCTTTCCCAACTATTTTAAGGACCAAAGGAAACAATTTCATACAACATTAAACTGGGGTATAATGCTCACATGATAATTCAATAATTCAGGGAATGAAATTGTTTTATAAAGCAGCACAAATTAGGTTGGAGTAAAAAAAAAAAACAAATCGGGCACCAAAAATAATTTATGTGGCTCAAAAAGAAACATATACAGCTTTTGCCCTTGCCCAGCTCTGCAACTTCATCTAAGTGTTAACACCACATACAAAATGCTACCTTTAGCGGTCAATAAAGAGAACAGCAAGAGATATGAATTGCAGTCTCCATTCCACCATCTCCTGGCATTAGGCGAAAGAGCACATTCCACAGAAAAGCCAGGGGACGGTATCTGTAATATCTGTTGCTCACTAAGAAACAGTGTCATAATCTTGGAAGGGTATATGTTTGCCAATGGAAACCACTGGCCCCATAAAAAATATCAGCCCTAGCAGTAAGGTGGATTTTCTACATTCCCACTTTTCAGCTGGTTGAGCTACGGTGCAGCAAAACTCATGGGGTACGGAGTCTCGGTTAAGGATCCTCACGGCCTTACAAACACTGGAGGTGACATCAGAAAGGAATAAGAGGGAGGAAGAATCCTTCCTGCCCCTCCTCCACGACCGTGACGCTTTCACTCATCTACAGCCAATCTGTTAAAGTGAACCTAACGTTTGTATTGGACCCTAACGCACTTCAGTTTCCTCTCTAACGTTCTAGACTGAAGAATGGGTTCTGAAGGATGGCCCCTGCCCCATAGTGGTCTCCTGATACATGGGATCTGTCAAAAAAGTAAGTTCTCAGGACCATCCCCAAAGCCCCCAAAATGTTATGTGGCAGCCTGAATGGGAGGGGAGTTTGGGGGAGAACGGATACATGTATATGTATGGCTGAGCCCCTCTGCTGTGCACCTGAAACTATCACAACATTGTTCATTGGCTGTACTCCAATACAAAATAAAAAATTTTTTTAAAAAAGTAAATCTTATTAATTTATTCGCTACTACATTGTCATCTCTAAAAAGGTTGGAAATCTTAATTTCTAGGTAGTATTTGATCATTTTAATTCTATTTCTAGTTACTTGCTGTTGGAGCTAATTTTAAATAGCCAAATAATTGCAAGAAAAAAACTTTCCCTATATATCAATTTAATATAAAATTGTTTCCCATTCAGTTATAAATGAGTAAGTTCTGAGGATCTAATACACAGCATGGTGACTATAGTTAATTAATACTGTGCTGTACACTTGAAATTTGCTAAGAGAGTAGGTCTTATGCATTCTCACTACCACCAAAAAAAAAAAAAAAGGCTATGTGAGATGATAGATGTGCTAATTAACTTGATTGGTAAATATTTCACAATATATGCATACATCAAAACATCCCATTGTGCACTTTAAGTATACACAATTTTGTCAATTATATCTCGATAAAACTGGAAAAATATTGTATCCCAATTTGGTTAGTTTTTAAAATAACTCCAGAGCCTCATTTTGATGTTCATTAAATAGAAACAATAAACTTTTCTCTAGTGACATACAGTAAAATCAGACATATGTCATCCTCACAACCTCCTGCTCTAGCATGTGAAGAATAGCTTATTTTAATCTTTACAGAGTTTATCTGCTTTTAGAGATTCGTACCTTCTTACAGTGGTAGAATAAAAGGTATTTTGATGAAAGGGTTAATCTGGGGAGTTACATGAGGCCCCCAAAGCCTTGAGATCTTGTCTCATATAATTGGAGTCTGGGTATTTTCACTTAAATTTGTGAATTCTGGCTGGACTTGAATTTTGAGGTACATACTCCATCTTCTGGCTCCTTGGAGTATTGTTTTTAAATGTTTAAATCTCTACTGTATTTTCACAACTTATCAAGCCTTGGTCTCTGCCATTTAATTGGAAGAAATTAAGTTGACCTTTGTCTCCAATAACTGAGCTGGCGGCTCCTTCCCCCAAAAGTCGCTAATAACTTTGAGGCCAGTGAATGCACACATGGACATTCACTATTTACTCCTTCAATGAATATTCACTGTCTTCTACATAAAAGGCTGCAGGCTCAGCGTTATGGGAAAATGCACAGACGGACAGGCCACGGCCCCTGTCCCTACGGGCTGCAGGAGCTTCCCCTGGCCCTCCATTCTACTTTCACCGAGGGACGGGGAGGAGTGCGCAGTCAAGCTGGAAAAGTAAGCTGGGGCAGACCAAGAAGGACCCTTGTCCAGCCCTAAGGAGCTGGGACACAGGGGGAAAGCATCTGGGAGGGCACGCACACCTAGAAGGTGGCTCCAGGAGGACTGACCCAAAAAGCACATGTGTTGCATGAAAGTCAATGGGGGAGACGAGGGAAAACGACTCATAGCCACGGATGACGTTTTTACAAACCTGAAGTGCCAATCTGCTTCATTCTTTTATCATAGACCACCTCATCGGGTAAGCTGCTACTCATCTTTCGCCGCCTATTACCTTTAAAAAACAACAACAACAAAACATTGGCTTTCCCTTAGGGTCCTTATTATCTACCCGTCTTCAAACTAGAGTTCTTTTTAAAGAAATCATCATTGAGATAGAAACAAATTGAAAATGGATTCAAAGGTCGTTCCGATGATTAAGAGTTATGGAACACTGAACAGATCCTTAACGTTACCGTATTTGCACAGCAGAATTAAAATTCTAGTGGATGGAAGGTATAGACGAGTTTAACATCCAGTGACGAGCACTTACCACTTGTGCTGCTTTTCGAAATGTTCGGGTTCTGATCATGCTGAACCCAGTCACCTGTTAAATTACAATAAGCAGCAATTGGAAAAAATGGTTTTGAAACTGGCAGTAAAGCAATCGATTTATGAAAGCACCTGAAACCCCAGGGTCTCGGCAACCTCTCTCAAGTTCAAATATGAGTTTGGGGTTTTAACTTAGTATGTATGCAAATGCACTGGGCTTGAACTCTTGAGATAAATAACAAGTACTCCTTCCGACATGTCTTGCGGGACAAGTGTTTCCCAGACTTCAGTCATCCGCACACCACTGTCGTGATATCTGCCATACCCATCTGCCAGGTGAAATGTCATTCGCTCCGTATTTCTTTAAATCTACAACTACCGTAAATAGAACAGTGGCATCATGTGCCATATGGAGACGGAAGCCATAAAAATAAACATCGTTAAATTTTAAGTGTATTTGTATGTACTCCACGTAAAAGAATCTCATAGATGTATTATCATTCTGTACTTGAGGGGTTCTTTCTGGACACTTCACCTGTGATTCGACACCACCTGCCCCATGTGAAATTCAGCCCCTGCTCTAACCGATGCCTACGCGTCAGGCAGGCCTTCCGCAGGTTCCTTTAGTGAAGATGTCTAATAGTGATGGGCAATTTCAGTTCATTGTTAGCTTAGGCCGCCAAAATAATGGAGACCAGAACCATCTTACAATACAGAATATTATTAAGTAAGTTTAAAAAAAGAAGTCTTAAAAAGTGGCCTTTAAAATTGCCAAGAGGCTTAGTCTAGAAGAACATCTGTCATTCAGGCTGCTACACGTTAAATACCTTTATTCTTGTGGCATTTGCTGTGGTTAAAAAATAACATCTTTCAGGTTCATTTATTTGAGCATATTAATGAATACCGAGCAAAAATACTACAATCCCCAATACACAGTCCCAACTAGGACTCTTCCCAGCTAAGTAACTGTAGTTTGGATAAAAGGGCCTGTTTCAAACTGGCTAACTTAAGGGTATAATATTGAGAACAGGAGTCACACCTATAGAAAAGCTTCCTGCTTAAACTAGCACAGAATTCCAAACTGATTAGACTGGGTTTCGTTTCTGGAGTATAAAGACATGAGAGCAAATATGGACTCTGTGCACCCACGGACTCTGGGGATTTGGACGGTGGGTGCCTGAGAAGGAGAGCCGGCACTTCTGCCCAGGAGCTGGGGCCTCTGTTTCTCTTAATCGAACGTTTTAATATTACAGTGATGGGACAGACAACTACTCTATTTGCTTTTCCACCCAGGCCACCTGCCCCGCCTCAACCCCCAAACAGAGTTTTAATTCAAGATACAAAACACTCACACTCTCTCAGTTTTGCTTTCCATACAATTTCCTCGGAATCCATTTCAACCAAAAGTAATTTAAACTCCACTGGTTGCTCCAAATACACTTCACTATAACTTTTCAATTTTAAAAGTGAACCATCCACAAATTCAATTTCCTTTAAAAAAACAAACAAACGTGATTTTCTGAAATTTAAAAGTTGCATTAATTAACAACATAAGATGTCAGATAAGGAATAATGGCAATGAGAAGGGTTAGTGCTTGAATGCTCACTGAAATTTTGACCTTGGAAATCCCACTCCTTAATCATACATCCTCTCACTCTCCTGCTTCTAATCCCTCCTTACTCTTACTCCAAAATGCTTTTCTATCTCATTGAAGCTTCTAGTCCCGTGGCCCTAGTTTTCTAAAGTGTAACTTTTCAGCCTTTCCTGATTTCAACGTTTCATCTTTCCCAAATGGCACCTGTGCTCACCCATCAGCCACCCTATCCTAGGTGCTTTTAAACTCCTCACCATCTTTTTCCTAGATCGTTCTCCAATCTGCAGTTGATTCCACGTTTATAGAACTACGTGCAGTGTTTTGTCCACGTGTCCTCATTGAACACCGCCGTCCCCCAACAAATCCTCGTATCGCTATTTTATGGATAAAGAATCCCAGAGAAGCGTATGAACTTGCCCAGGTCCACACCTAGGAAGTGGCGGAATTGGAATTTGAATCCACACCTCGTGACTCCAGAGTGTGAGCTCTTAACCACTACACAGACTGCCTCCTGCCTTCCACCTCCTCTGCTGCTCTCCAGGCTGGCTAGCAAGGCTGGCGGGAGAAATACATCTTTTAAAAACTATCAGTGACCTGCCCTGGGCATCACCATCACAAACCAATGGTCTTAACCTGTCCCCCACCCTTTCCGTTCCAAGTCACTAGTATTATCTTCACAACCTTCTAAGGGTCAGTCACCAGGGCCTACAAAGCTGAGACAGCGCCCTCTCCTGACCCTACTCCTCCTAAATCCCTCCACGTTCAGCTTCTCCAGAACTATCCTGGGGCCTCCAGCCCAACTGCACATCCCCGCCCCCTCACTTAGACACCAGCGGCCCCTCTTCCGGGAGAGCTTCGGAAAGCTCATCTCTTCCGGGGAATCCCTCACCCTTCAAACCCAGAACAAACATCACCCATGTGAAAAGCATTCCTGGAGACCCACTGCACTTCGTACCCATCTCTATAGTAACACATTATGTTAAAATTATTTCTTTTCATGAATGGAGTATTTCTCTCACTTTGAGGGAAAAGACTGTGACTTATTTGTTTTTTAATTCTTAGCTCTTATCTCAAGCTGACTGGTAATAGGCACTTCTGATCAATGTCAGTTAAGCAAATCATTAACCGTCTAAAACTAATAAGAACACCTTATATTTACACAGTTTGATAACTTTCAGAATGCTTCCAAACCATTACTTGGTATGATCCTTACAGCAATCCTGGGAGATTATCCCCATTTTATTGGCCAGAAATGTGGTTAACAGAACGTAGACTATTTAAAGCCCTCCAGCTATCAACATCTTTTGTAAGAATGAACTCCTGGGACCCCCTCAGTGTCTTGCTGGGCACGTCCATCCATTGAACATGTATTATTCCCTCTCCTAGTGGTTCTTAAGCGTGGCAGCACATTATAGTCACCTTGGGAGCTTTAATAAGCCCAATGCCCAGGCCATTCCCAGACCAATTAAGTCAGCATCTCTGGAGGTGGGACCCAGGCCACGGAATGTTTTTAAAGCTCCTCAGGGAATTGCACTATGCAGCAAAGGCCAAGAATCACTGCTCTAAGCACACCCTTCTAATTTAATGCCACTTCCCAGACAAGGTTGCAGTTTGCTCCTCGTGACTGTTTTGATGTACCATCTGCCAGGGCCTGATCAGCTTAGAAGGGCTGAGAATCAGCCTCTCAGATCCCAGTGCGGGGACAGTGGCTTGAGAGGCCAAGGGCAGTCGGGGCCCTGGGCGAGCCCTCCAACGCCCAGGTGTGTGCAGATCGCCCACCTGCTTTGCACATTAGTTTCCTCAGCCATGTTGTTGTAAGGCTCAAATGGTTCAAAGGGTGTGGAGAGACGCTTTGAAACTGGAAAGGAAGGAAGGTTATAGAAGACTGTCTGACCAACCTGACTGCTTCTACAGGGCACGAGGCCCCTAATAATATAATAAAACAGTACAACATGGACCACTGCCATTAGCTCTCTTGGCTCACATTTTAATTTAATGGAATCAAAACATGTTTTCAACTTTTCATAAACTGTAAAACAAACAAACAAACAAAAGGAGGTATACAAAAGGAATTTCCATGCAGACATGCAGACTAGAGAAGCTGTGGCATATGCTCAGAGCACATAATGAAAATAAGTTTTAAAAATAAACTAAGTCATTTCCGAGAAACCAAGACCACTTACAAATGTCACTGTGTGTACAGTGAATAGTTCAAATCTAACAACAATTTGTCCTCATAACTATTTTTCAAATGCCTTCCAGTAAGAAAAGCCCAATATCCCTTGCGAACATTGTTTGAAGAATTTAATTTAAAATGCAAGAACATTTAAAACCTTTTTAAAGGGAAAGAGATTGGATAGTCTATTTTTCCAATGACTGCAGATAAATCCTGAAATTCAACTGCATTTTTGGAATAAACAATAAGTTTAGCAAAACAATTGCCTTCTTAGAAACTGGGAAATAAAAAAGGAAAACAAAATGCATTATTTTGAATATCTTCAAAACACCATATCTAAGAAATATACATCCTTGCTACTACTCCAAGGTGGTTTTTAAAATACCTACCTCGGGGGTGATTTCAGCTTCTGGATCACTGATCAGCCTGTACTTCTTCCCATTCTGCAACAACTTCTGGCAAACGGGAGGCTTGTCGATTTTCATGAATTTCTTAGAGGAGTGCTTTACAGACTTGGAAATATCCTGAAGGAGGAAATAGGTTTTGGTTTCGAAATCCATCAGCAACAACTGTCAGAGACCTAAGAGCCAGGCTGTGCATGTGCCAGCTGCATTATCTTCACTTCCTCCTACAGAACGACAGCGGGAGAGTAGCTTTCACAGTGCTCACAAGGGAAAAAAGGCACAGAGGCTGAGTCGCCTGTGATCTGCACTTCCGGCACCCAGATCGCCAAACATCTTCCTGCGAAAGCACTACAGCCAAAAGCAACACTTATACCCTGTGTGGCACCAAAAAATCTGCTTCTGAAGAATCTGAGAAAATTAAATTAGCACTAGCATTACACATCTGTATTACTAACTACATGCCCATCGTGTGAACAGAAAGCAACTTTTTTACTGTACATGGTTCCAGCCTACTCAGAGTTTGTTTCCATCCTTATTTTCACAACTATCCCTTTGACATGGCCCTAGGGGGGACACTGGCTTTACATGTAATGTAAATGCCCCCAAGAGGTTAATGTAACCTTTGGCCCAAGCTCCCTTGGTAAAGCAGCTGTACAGCCGAACATGAAATTTAGGTTTCCTGAGGCAGAGTTCAAGGAAATCTTTTCCTACGTAGGAAAAACATCAACTCAAGAAGAAAGGTGCAAAAATAAAACACCAGCCAGGAAGGACATCCTGCCTTATGCATGCCACACTCCCCATTGTTCTGGTGGCATCCTTCTCTACATTTGCTGATACAATCAGCTCCCTACCCCAGCTTCCCAGGAAGTGTGGAATAACGCTCTTTTAATTAATTGATTTTACTTTAAAAAAATATAAAGTTCATCAAATAATAGTACTTATTCCAAATCTAATGCTAATTATACATTTTTTTAACTTTTTATTTTATATTGGAGTATAGCCGATTAACAATGTTGTGATAGTTTCAGGTGCACAGCAAAGGGACTCAGCCATACATATACATGTATCCATTCTCCCTCAGACTCCCTCCCATCCAGGCTGCCACGTAACACTGAGCAGAGTGCCCTGTGCTATACTAATTATACTTTAGATGTGATTATTTTTATACCGTTTTAAAGACTATTTTCCCAACGGAAAGTATTATCTTTAAGGAGACTACAGGAAGCATATTCGACTTGCTTAGGAGGAAACTAAGAACCTATTACTTAATCAAGTTTTTATACTTTAATACATATTGCTAATTTAAATCAGTATAATATTTTAAAGCATGGAAATATTACAACCTAAAACCACTGGGAGTAGGTAGTTTGATATAAATTCTATAACTCAAATTATAACTCATAAATTAGTACACTTTATTATAGCTCTAATGCTTATTTTTTTCCAATTCTGTTAAACCCTAATTTTGAATCTGAAAGTATAATTTTGAGTCACTGCTTTATCTGCTATATTTCAGTGCTCCATCCGCCTCTAAGTCGTTATAACTGTATTGACAGTGAGTCAGCCTACGAAAGGAGATTCAATTCTCTGTTATAGCTACAGTGCAGAAAATAGGCTAAACATCATGGCCTTATTCTGTGTTCTGGAAAACCGGTTCCATTATGAATATCCACACCCCTCCCCTCAGGCCATGCTACGCAATACTTGATGTCAACTTTTCTGTTAACCTCAAATATCAGACCAGTCTCCAGTGCTTCATGAACATTTGCTGCTACAAAACCCAGAATGTTGAACCCAAGGTCAATTTTTATCCAAAAAATTGCTCTGGAATGAGTTACCCTAAGAGATCCATCTTACTGACGGAGCTTTAGGCCAAGGAGAAACCTTCAGTCGCCCTACACTTGACCCAAAGACCTGAAACGGCTCCCCAGTGTATCCAGAGCAGGTGCTTCTCCAACTCTAACGTCCCAATCACCTGGGAATGTGGACCAGTGCAGGCTCTGAGTCTGCAGGTCTGGGTGGGGCTGAGACTTTGCATTTTAACGAACTCCCTGCTAATGTCAGCCAGCCACTGCTGGTCTCCATATCCCCTGGTCCCCTGGTCCCCAGACCACATGTCGAGCAGCAAGGAGTAGAGAACAGATGGCCTAGGCTGCCCACCAGGCAACCCTCTCCAAGGCCAGGCCTGCCTGTCTGTGCCATCCCCACCTCTGGAGCGCTATTTTCCTATCTCTTATCTTCACGACACTGTTTACATGTATAAACACCTGTACTCCATGGATCTGAGGACCTGGCACGCACCTAGGCACTGACCTGATGACCTCTGCGGGCGAGCACCAAATCAGACCCGCTGTGGGTGACGCTTAAATCAACAGGGACGGGACCCACCCAGATGTCATGTAAAGCCTGAACACAGAGTATTCAACACTTAGTATTCACTTTCATTGATTTACCTTGATGAAGGACTCATTATTGGTTGCTATGTACACTCGAAAAGACAAGGACGGGTTATGGTCGATGGCTTTGTACAGGATCACAGCCCCGTGGTGGAATACTGTTTCTTCGCTTTGAATAACGGGTCCCACAGGAGAAAGAGAGCTCACGTGCCATTTGACATGGGTTGCAGAATGGTCCACAGTATATTCTAACGAGGCCCCAGTACTTTTAACATGTAAGACTTTGAACGTCATGTTGGCATCGCAGTCTGTTAACACATGAAGGTGAATCAGTATTCCAGGTATTGTACGGGTTGCACACATACTCCCACACATGTGCACACGCACACACCAACTAAACTTTCAGCAAACGAGTACTTACGACCCAAGCAGAGGGAATGTGGAAAATGAATGGAGGTAAGGCAGGTTGGGTCACATTTAACATCAAACAAGGGTCCACCGACAACCCAGGGCTTCACAACCAGGTCCGCGTATTTGCTCCAGGACAGGACGCAATACTTGATGTCAACTTTTCTGTTAACCTCAAATATCAGACCAGTCTCCATGCACTGGTAAGTTCCCTCTGTGTCCACCTTCAGTCTGCATTGGATAGATAAGAACACCTGTTTGGTTAGGAGAAGACCTCTGAAAATTATTTTTTTTCAATTCATTTTTTGTTTTTAATTTCACTCAAAAGCACTAAGGGAACGCTATAACATTTTGAAGCAGCACCATTATCAAAGAAAACAATCCAAGTAATTACATAAAATGTGTAAAGTTAGTTATGCTTTTTGTGTTTCCCCTACTTGGGGTTATAATTATGTAGAAAGTTAAATTACTGAAGATATGTCTTCTGCATTCACAATTACTTACAAAAACTGTCCCCGGGAAAGGAGCCTGGGGGTCACTAGTTCATTGTGTTTCTGGAGGAAAAGCACATATATAACCTGTAAGTAAATGCTGTTTTCTTAAATAAAGCAAATTAAAGAATCATCCCTTCATAATTAAAAGATACTTACATTTTCAGCATTACAGTGTTCACAGTGAGATTGGATTTCATTAAATTCTAAATGACAGAGAAAAAGTTTTGCTTATAGGAATGTGACCGGCATTTTCAGACAGTAATTGTTTTAATAAATATATAAGATATGACCAGATTACAAAATTCAAAGGTACAGGTCCCTCAGCAATAATGCGACTGTTTTGGAAAACATCAGTTCACACCTGAATTAAAATGATCTGTGGGCAATTCTTTACCCTCCCATTCTTCAACTGTAAAAGATATGGTCACACATGTATTGGCGTAAGTCAGTCACAGCGTAAATCACTCAAACCCCCATCTCCAGCGTCACAACCAACAGGAGCTTTAAACATACATTCAACATCTCCGCGAGTGGATTCAGTGCCACATGAGGCATCATGCTTGTGAGTCCCGCTGTAGGTCTAAAGGCATGAAAACGAGCTTGAAAGCGACTCTTAAGTTTCCATGCACCCCGTTTTGGCACATTAAGTCTTTAGCTGATCTTCTGGCACAGAAGCAACAGCTCTCTCAGAATCCTCCTCTCACACCACATGCACAGGGAGAACGGGATGAATTAGAGAAAACGAGAGGGCAAGGGCACTGCCTTGCTCTTACCCTGATTAGACGCTTCCTCGGTGGAAGATTCTCTTAGCTCCCCATCTGTGGAGACAAGAAGGGACCGAGGCACAGGTGGTCATGAACGAGCTCTTCACTAGTTACTCCTCACCTAGGCCAGCGTCTCGGCTGGACAGCCGCGGCCCCCAGTGAAGAGCCCTTCACGGTGGCCAGGAGTCGGGAACTAAGCTGGAGTCATTATCCCCAAGGTAGGGCTTGACTGGCATCAGCCCTTCAGGCTAGTACAGAGTTCGAGATAAGCTTGGAAGTAAGAGAGGAGTTGACGTCTGATTTTAGGCATACTTAAACTGGAACTGTCTTGGAAGCGTCTCCGATTTAGCATGTAGACTCCTTCCATTGGCTCCCCACTACTTTCAGCTTCTATCAGCCTCCCCACGCTTACTGCCCTCCGGTCACTCCGTGCCACTCTCCACACCAAAGTACGCTCCTGCCTCAGGGCCTTTGCACTTACTGTCTCCTAGAACAAATATTCACGCTGCTCACTCCATTACATCCTTGCAGTCTCTGTTCAAATGTCGCCTTATCAGAGAGGCTTTCTTGATGCCCCCACCTCGACCAAAGCAGGGCCTGCCTGACACCTCTCTTCCCCCTTCATTTTCTTCAGGGCACTGCCTGCCACCTTGCACACTATACAGTTCAGTGTTTCTGCTTCCTGTCTCTCTCCCCACTAGAATGTAAGCCTCATGAGGACTGTAACCCCAGGGCCTAGTAAGTGCTCACATTCTGATTGACTAGAATTCCAGAATACAAAAATGTATTATGAAAGGGAAGAGTGGTGAATTTTCCTATTATCTACACTGGCCACTAGTTGCATGAGCTTGGGCACTCTAGTTATGTACTAAATCTCTCTGTCCATTACTCTCCTCATCTGTTAAATGAGGATTAACATAATACCACCCCCAGAAAGATAGAAAATAAAATTACAGGTAGGTATTACACCTGGCACTCGGCAAGCACTCAGTGAGCGCTAGCTAACTGTTATTAACTATTATTTTGCTAGGGCAATGGGTGGAACTCATTAAAAAATTAAAGAATTCTAAAGTAGACAATAACTCTTCACTTGGGGTAAGACCTAATATGTTGAATGCTTGGTTTTATAGTTTAAAGATCTGAACAAGCTTTGGAAGGGTGAGCCCACGGGTAAGACAGGCATCTTCACCACATGTGGAAGGTCCTAGGCCACCACCAACGCCCAGAAGGTGTGGACTCTCCCCAGGATGCTTCTCCAGCCCTGGCCACACAAGCTGCTTGCTATCAGGGCATTCATTATACAGGAACCAGGAGTTGCAAGACAGAACCAGCTTTAAGAAACAGCATTAAGATGAAATAGAGGGGTGGGATAGGGAGGGTGGGAGGGAGGGAGACGCAAGAGGGAAGAGATATGGGAACATATGTATGTGTGTGGCTGATTCACTTTGTTGTGGAGCGGAAGCTAACACACCATTGTGGAGTAGTTGTACCCCAATAAAGATGTTAAAAAAAAAAAAAAAAAAAGATGAAATAGAAACTAGAGACTAAAAGTATTCAGAATTCTGGACTCAGAATACTATAGATCCAAAGGTTCTTAAATACTGACCTAAGTCCTGCACCACAAAATTCTTCAATCATATTTCCACAGCCACTATCCTAAAAAGCATCATAAAATTCTAAATTATTTAGCGGCTATCATCTATACCCGGGATCCCCGGGTATAGGAACCAGGCCTCACAGCAGGAGGTGAGTGGCGGGCGAGCGAGTGAAGCTTCCTCTGGGGCTCCCCATCACCGTCCCCATCACTTGCATTACCGCCTGAGCCATATCCACACCCCCCTGACCCGGGTCCATGGAAAAACCGTCTTCCATGAAACTGGTCCCTGGTGCCAAAAAGGTTGGGGACTGCTGATCTACACTGCATTTCATCCACATCCCATGTTTTTGTTTCTACCTATCTGCCTTGGGAGCAGAGAAAAGAAAAGAGGTTAGAGAATCCTAACCACCCAGCAAACTGAGTCTTCCACCAGGTCCTCCCAGCCAAAGCAGAGAAATTGATGCAATTCTCTCCAACACATAAACCACAGCTTCTCTTTAATCCACACGACACAGGTGACCTCAGAGCTCATGCCTATGAGTGGAAGGCATATCCGATCGTGAGGATGATGGGTGGCCTGCATCACCAGCCAGCCCACAGAAAAGTAAGCATCCCAGGGCAGCCTGCCAGGTCCTTCCACCTGACCTGAGAATGGAGGTGAATGGGGTGGGGGGAGTCTCTTTGATTTCTCCCCCCAGGGTGGAGGATAAAAGGTCTTTTAACAAAGAGAATAAACTTGGGGGAGGGCAGGGCCCAGTGGATAGCCTCGGGGCTCCAGAGACAAGCATCTTCAGCCCACCCACTTTCAGTGCCAGAGACATCCAGGAGTCTAATTTGGCCAAGGGCCAGGTCCAGCAGCTCCCTGACCCACACAGGCCCTGTCTGACTGCACTGACCGTGCCCTCCCACCCAAACATCAGCCTATCTCGAGCCTCTCTGACTCAAATGTCTTCCACCTGGTTGCCACCCTGGTGAGAACCCGGTCCAGGCCTGGCTTCCAGGACCCTGAGGGCCCTGCCTCTGGACTCTGTGTCCCTGTGGCCATTTACTCAATTATTAACCAGGGACAACAAAGACCGGATCCCAATACACAGCTTTCTGACTTCATTTCTACCCTAATCCAATCTACTGGAGGCTAGACTTCTGACTGCATTTTGCAGGATGAAATAGTCCTTATAATGTATAAAGGGGATTGGAAGTAGGAGGGCTGGTACACATTCTTTCTTTATGGGTATCAGAATGTGACAGCCACTCCACGAGTGTGATACAGAAATAATTACAGGTTCTTATCAATACATAACGTGATTGCAAGGAGCTTACAATTATCTTCATGGGTTCTCCACTGGGAAACCGCAGAGAGAATTAGATTAAAGACAGAAGGACTTCTGAGTGAAGAGACTTCATTAATTTAAAAATATTACAAAGGAGCCCTCTGACTGCCATGTTATAGTATTTGTGTTCATAAGCAGATTATATTCTAAGAACTGGGGGGAAAAAAATCCTGCAGTAAAATAAAATCAGTTAGAATATAAGCTTAGTCATGCAACATTTTTTTCCTAAGTCTTTCACAAAACTTTAGATCAAAACCAAATTTTATATTTAGAATCTACGTCTTTACAGTGGTTTCATACCCAAGTTGTTCACAAACAGCCAGAAGAGCAAGCCAGAAACTTTAAACCACAAATGTACAACATTTTCAGCAGCAAACAGTTTACTCTGTGATAAACTGTGGGCGGCGACCACCTCGGAAGGAAGCCAAGGCCACTGCGGCGACAATGCAGATTTCAGCCAGTCCCTCAATCTCTTCTCCTTTGGGAACCGTGAGGGCAGAACCACACATGCAGCGTCTTGGCATCAATGCAGACCAGGAACACATCCTTTGTATTCCAAGTCTACTGAGCTCAAATTTTCAAAATGCTTATTCGTTTCCCAATGTTGAACCCAATTTTACACAGGAAAAGATCACGAACAAGCAATTTGCAACTTAAAAATCTCAAAGCCTATCCGTCTTTCTTCCTTTCAACAACAAGAAAGAAAGTCAGAGGAAGGAAGGATATACTCACTTGTTTTTTCTGGTTTTGGCGTCTCATTATCTACAAAAAAAAAAAAAAGGTCTAAATCAGATTCATACAACAACTAAGAAAAAACACAGGCTAACGGGAGAATAGGTAAAATGTTTGCCTCTCACCAATAGCAACCATTTCCTGTCTTTCTTTTTCAGCTCATCCTGTTTTGCCACTTTGCTTGCCAACTAGCAATTATTTACCATGTGAGCACTTTTTCAGTACTTCACAAAAAAGACACTAGTAATTATTATGTCCTCAAGCAATGTAAGTGATCTGGGCATTACTTTAAAATAAAAATAAAGGTGTCTATGTTTAACTAGAATTCTGTAATTAAAGAAACACATACACAGATAACTCACCAGATTCACTTTCAGAACTGCTCTCAGAACTGCTGTCCTCACCTTAAAAAAAGCATATGCCAGGAGAAGCACACAATGAATAAAAGTAGGAACTATTTTTTTTTAATTATACATATAATAAAACAGATCCAAACTCAACTAATTTCTTCTTTTCATCCATTCTCACTAAGTCCCAAACTAGCGTGCTTTACAGAAAAGAAGGCTTATCTTTCTTTGGAGCTGGATAAAACATACTTTAATGGCTTAAATATGAGCTCAAATCACACTCTGGCTGCAATAATCACTTTATTTGGGTGTCACCCAAGTCCCACCCAGCCTGACCTGCTCTCGCTGCTCCTGTCTTGGACCCACACTCGTACGTCTAGAAGGCTCCATGCAAAAAGTTCAAGGACACAACAGTGCAGAATACTGTAGTGTAAACGCCATTTCCCTGAAGCACAGGACAAACAGTCTATAGTATTCAACTACTTCTGGAAAGAGCGATCCCCAAGAATGCTCCCTCCTCTTTCTCACGCCCAACTCAGCGCCTCCATCCACGGCAGTCAGGCTTCTGTTCCCACAACTAGTTTGGAATCCTTTCCCTGATGTCCCCAAAGGCCCACTAAGCCCCAGACCCATGACTGCCACGGGTAGACGAGACCCCTACCTCCCGTCCTGCCCGCACAGCCCTCCCGTCTGTCCTGGTTCTCCGCCTGCCTCTCCGTGTGTCCTCCATTTGCCTTCTGCTCCGCTCCACACTCCACCCACACTCCCCGCTTCCAGCCTTCTTTCCACCTCAAGAGCCCCAAGAGCGCTGGCCACCTACTCCCAAATCTGGATCTGACCTCCACCTCCAGGCGCACCCTGGGCCTCCCCTGGCTGCCCAGATGAGCGCCCAGGCAGAATCTGCTCAGCCAAGTGCACCCCCTCCACTCCCTCCCCTCGACTGCCGTCCTGCTTCGCCCCCCACGCAGGCTCAGGATCCCCTGAGCAAATACACGGAAAGCTATTCATGTTATTCTCAAATCTTCCCTCCCTACACACAACCACTGACAACCAAAGCCAAGGACGGACAATAGTTCCATGGAGAAATGGAAAGATTTGAGAATAAAGATGAGGACGATAATACAGCAGCTAAGAGCAGCTTTTTGGAGTGTTCACTATGTGCCAGGCGCTGTGCATATACTTACTCATTTACGTGTATTCACTCATTTACATGTATTTACTCACTTTGCATATGTATATATATTTACATATATTTACGTAAGAGCTTTACGTATATTTACACATTAACTCTCACTTCCAAATGAGGTAAGCTGAGGTCAGTTAACTGACTTATGCAACACCACGGAGCACCAGGGCATTACCCCTTATCCCCCGCCCAGGAAGCCTGGAGCTAAGATTTCAACTTGAGCAGTCTGGCCTGAACTTGCCCTCTTAACCGTGTTGCTACACTTGCAAACATGCTTCTTGTTACTTCAGCAGTTCAACACCTAGGAGCTAGAGACTGATTGGATGGGGCGGGGTGGGGGGAGTAGGAGGCAGACTCCTGCATGAGAGGATGCCTGAGGGGAGGGCGAGGTGTTGAAACAGGTGCTGGGAAATCAAAGTGATAGGACATGGCCTTGGTCTTCCAGGGCTGAAAGAACAGAGCAGTGGTTCTCAACCTTGGCTGCATGCTGATATCACCTAGGGAGCTTTCTAAACACACCCATGCCTGGGACTCTGGGATGGGGCTCGAACAGCAGTATTTTTTTTAAAGGTCCCCAGATAACTGCAGTGTGCAGCCAGGGTTGAGAACCACTGGCCTAGAATCAACCCATTTTAATCACTTCCTCGTTCCCCAAGCTGTACCCCAGGATGATTACCACTCCTTCCTCCAAGCCCTTACAGATGCCATCCCATTGCCTGGAAATCCCTTCCCCGGACCCCACTTCCAGAGCTCCTAGGTATCCACTAAGAGCCAGCGCAGTGTCACTTCTGCTCACAGTCTCCCTCTGCCCCACCAAGGTAGGTGAGCCCTGCCTCTTTCCTGATCCTGTCACATTTACCCCGTTGCCAAGCAGTGCCTGCTTGCTTAGCTGTTGGTCTGTGAGCCCTGGAGGACTGAGGCTGTGTCTCACCACCTTGATTCCCCAGCACGCATCCCTACACAGATGCGCAATGAATGAATGAATGTGTGAATGAACGAATGCTTTGCCCAGCTTTAAAGAAGCAAGCAGCCCCTACCATGGTCCCTCCTTATTCTGTCGGTTCCCTCTGGCAGTCTGGGACCTCTGCAGGGCTGTAATTCTGCCTGGACCAGTCCCAGGTGAGGCCCACCTTCTGCCCCAGGTCCCTGGGAGAGGGAGTCTGGGGCCAGCCCTTCAGCTCACCTTCCCTCTGGTTCTGGACCTCGGACTCCTGATTCTGTTTCTGCCTCCCTGCCCTGTGAGCCTGCCCAAGTCCCCAGGACCATTTTTCTGCCTCACGGCACAGATTTGAGAACTAAATAAGATGTCTGCGAAGAGGGACCAGCCCAGGGCCTCGCACACAGTAGGCACTTAATAAGTGTTACTAATAGGTCACATTCACTCCTAAACTCCAGTGACAGGCCAGTCCAAGCCTGCTACTGCAAGCACTAAACGCTTCCCATATTTGTGCAGGTGAAAGCTCCCTGTTCAGGGAAGCTGGTGCACAAACAACCCTCAGCTCTGAGCTTCTCTTCCCCCGGCTTCTCATCCTGATGGGTGCCACCTTCGCCACGCCCGGCTGCCCTTCAGAACGCCAGCCTAGATGCGGACAAAATCCATACTCCTTCCTTTGATCCACTGCATTCAACTAAAAAAACCGCTAAGCTTTTAAAAATAAATTTTACTTTAAAAAAAAATAAAAGGAGGGAAAGGTGAGAAAGGGAACAGAGGGAATGTGACAGCAGGCAAGCTGAAAGAGCAGGTCCCAGGCCTTATCTGGTCCAGAGGCCGGTGCATTTTCTCCCCTCTGAGGGTTGGACACTTCGGGGCAGACAGCAGGGGGATGCAGGCCACAGCCCCTTCCACATACTCTCGGCCTAGAGAGAAACAGCGGCTGCCCGCTTGCTCTCCACTCCCGAGGCCAAGTCAGGGGTCACTCCCGTCTCCCCTCTGGGGCTCGCTGCCCTGCCCTGTACCCCGTATCAGCTTTGCTCTCAGTTTACAGAAATCACCTTCTGCTTCTTGACAAGGCCAGCCTCCCTTCATCTAGCTGAGAAGGCTCCACGCCACTCTGGCCTGAGGTGTCTGTCCCTTCACTCACCTGACCATCTGTGTTACCCACTGGCTGGACTATACTCTGCGGGTACACACTTTCAACTCTCATCTTTTGATTCGGACACTATCACCAGCAGCGGACTTTCTCCTCCTTTCTCAGACAGCTGGGGGAGAGCTGTCCTTGCACAATCCCATTTTAATCTCCATTTTGGTTATATCTTACAAATCCATAGTTCTCCTCTTTTATTTAACGTTAAAACCAAAGGGTACTTCACGTAACTTTAGGTACGGTTCCCCTTTTGTCACTGGGAACATGGAAACCTCATAAAAATAGCCGACGTAATCATCAAATCCGTACAACGTTACCTTGAGGAAAAAGAGAAAATATACTTAATTTTCCAGATATAACAATAAAAACTCTACCATCTGGCAACAAGATTGCCAGTTGGCTCTGTTCTCAGAAATGACAAGGGTAAGGAAACAAATCAGAGGGACAACTTTTGCTACTTGTATGTCCTGAAGTATATTCTATTCCACATAAACCTAATCACAGGAATAGATCAAGTGTGCAAAAACCACAGTCCCAGCAAACTGTTCGGGAAGCAGGACCCTGGGCACGGACGTGACTGAGCTTAAGTTTTTCAAGAAAACATGTGGATTTTTTCTGGACAACAAGCTTTGGATATTTTTCTTCTGATATAAGCTGTTTTTTTTTTTCTATAACGACCTTATTGAGATCGAATTTGCATACTATACAATTCACTCAAAGTGTACAATTCAATGGCTTTTCGCATATTCACAGAGTTGTACATCTATCATGACAATCAATTTTACATTTTCATCACCCAAAAAAAACCCCTGTACCTTTTAACTATCCAACCTCCCCATTCCTCCCAGACCTAGACAACCAATACTCTATTTTCTGCCTGAATAGATTTGCCTCTTCTGGACATTTCATATAAATGGAATTACATAATACACAGGCTTTTGTACCTGGCTTTTCTCACTGAGCACGTTTCCAAGGTCCAACCATGTTATAGTATGTATCAGCACTTTATTCTTTTTTATGGCTGAATAATATTCCATTATATGGTGTTGTGTATTGAATTGTGTTCCCCCCCACCCCAAAAGAAAATTCATGTTTGAAGTCCTTAGACTATGACCTTATTTGGAGATAGAGTCTTTATAGAGGTATTTACCTCAGGTAAAATGAGATCATTAGGGTAGGCCCTAATCCAGGATGACTGGTGTCCTTACAAAAAAGGGAAATTCAGACACAGAGACACGTCATAGGAAGAACATCGTATGATCATGATGATGGCTATCTACAAACCAACAAGAGAGATCTGGAACAGATCTTCCCTCCAAGTCCTCAGAAGGAACCAACCCTGCCAACATCTTGATCTCAAGACTTCTAGGGCTTCCCTGGTGGCGCAGTGGTTGAGAGTCCACCTGCCGATGCAGGGGACACGGGTTCGTGCCCCGGTCTGGGAGGATCCCACATGCCGCGGAGTGGCTGGGCCCGTGAGCCATGGCCGCTGAGCCTGCGCGTCCGGAGCCTGCGCTCCGCAGCGGGAGAGGCCACAACAGTGAGAGGGCCGTGTACCGCAAAAAAAAGAAAAAAAAAAAAAAAAAGACTTCTAGCCCCCAGAACTGTGAGACAATACATTTCTGTTGGTTAAGCCCCCCAGTCTGTGGCATTTCGTTACAGCAGTCCTAACAAAGTAGTACAAACGGGTATACCACATTTTGTTTATGCATTTAAAACCTGATGGACTTTTGGGTTGCTTCCAATTTTTGACTATCATGAATGATGCCGCTGTGAACATTCATGCACCAGTTTCTCTTGGGTATACACAGAGGAGAGAAATGGCTGGATCAAATGGTAATTTGTTTAGCTATTTGAGAATGACCGGTTTTCCCAGATGGCTGTGACAATTTACATTCCCATCAGCGGTATATGAGGGTTTTAATTTCTCCACATCCTTGACAACACTTGCTACTATCTTTTTCATTGTAGCCATCCTTGTGGGTGTGAAGTGGTATCTTGCTGTGGTTTTGATTTGTATCTTCCTGAAATGATACTGAGCATCTTTTATGTCTTATTGGCCATTTGTACATCTTCTCCGGAGAACAGATTTTTTAATCCAAAGGGCCTATGTAATCTAGCCCCCACCTGCCTCTGCAGACACATTATGGCCCTGCCACCTTTCCCCTCTCTCTCTGATTCCAGTCATCTGACCTTCTTCAGCCTCTGCAAACAAGCACTGTGCACTTTCCCACATCAGGGCCTTTACACCTGCAAGTCTTTTGAACTAAGACAACTCTTTTCCCCACCTTTGCCCTGTTACCTCAATTCATCCTTCAGAGTTCAAGTCGACCATCACCTCCTCAGGGAAGCCTCCCAGGACTACCCTGGCCAAGTATCTACCACCTGGCTGGGCTCACAGAGGACCCTCTATTAGGTTAGTGGAGCCAATCTAGGAAATGGCCTGACTGCCCCATCAGATAAATTCTCAGTTTCACTAAGTACCTCTTTATCACCAAACTTTAAAGTCACTGATTTCACTAGGCTAGGTAATCACGGAAGTTTAAAATTCATTCAACTCTTTCAAGTAGAAAGATGAAAGTCCCTACCTTTCATTCAGATTGTCTAAAGTAAAACAGAAAAATAAATGGTAATTTATCTTGCTATGAATTGGTTATTTTGTAAAAATTTCATTTGGGCATTTACCAATATTAATCACATCCCTTACCTGATTTAGAGTCCTTTGAAGTATCTAGGTTGGGACTGGGGCAATCTAAATTTTGAGAAAGAAACAAAGTTTAATAGTATAAATACAAGGATAAAATAGAAGATACGTCCATTTTTATAAAAGCTGCTAAACCAAAAATAACAGAAGCACCCAATTCCGTAAACTGAATCACCTCTTCAGAGCCAAAGCAGCCTTGCCTGTCAAATGAATGCCCAGTTACCAATGGTAAACAATGCCATATTCTCAAAGGAAAAAAGATTTAGCTCAAGAAACCATAAGCCTTCTCCAATAGAGGGCAAACAGAAAGCCAACAAACTTTATCATTACATTTGGTTGGATCCCTGGCAATCTCTCAATTTCGTGCCACAGGGCATTGTTTCTTTGTTTGATTAACTCAGCAGCTCCCTAAAAACACCCCTGGCGATTAAGTAACTTGACACCAGAAAGGAAAAAAAAGCACCTGGTTTTAGATTTTGTAACTGAAGGGCAGACAGTGGTGTTACTATACCAAAGAATCAGTGTCCTTCCCCAGTTAACAGTCAATTCAGGCAAACAACTGGCAACAATTTAGTAAAATGACACAAATAGGTTAGAGGTGAGGATGTAAAGTTGGCCAGATAAGTTGTGAACAGACTAGGGAGGACCTGGAATGCAGTCAGGAAGAACTGGCCTCGGGGGATGGTTCTCCTACAGGGAATGACATGGAGACGCGGAATAACATGGAGACGCAGAATTACATGACAGCTTCAAGCTGGAATGGGCCATGGTGTTCCCCAAGATGTTGGTGGACACTGGGGGGTACTGACGCTCAGGATGTGTCATTAGACTCCAGAGAGCCTGACACAGAGGCCACTGCAGAGATCCAGATATGAAGCGATGAGAGCCTAAGCCAGTGTGGACGCATGGGAATGGAGGTATTATAGTATAGGAGAAGAAGGGGTAACTGCTGCAGAAGTTACCAACAATGCTAAACAGAGCAAGAGCATTTCTGTGTAGGGAAGGATTGCCCCTCAGCTACCATGTCCCTAGTCTGTATTTACGCCATGCTCAATTAGCCTGCTCATGGAACAGACAACTCTTCCATTTCGTTTGTCTGGAACATTCACCCACGCCAGGCTGGTGAACAACAGGGGCTTAATTACCAGTTGACTAATTCCCCTGGGTGTGGGCAGAGACTACTGTCCCTTCAATTTAATGAGCATTAATTTAGTGTCCACCGTGCGATGGGCACTCTGCAGCATTAGGAGAAAATCCATGTCCCAGCAAACAGCCTGTGCGAGGGCAAGCAGTAGCCACGCACAGACAAATGAAGAAATCAGGACAGCACAAAACAAAGGAAGGCCCGTATTCTGCTGGTCCAAGAGAGAAACTGAGACCACTCACTGCAGGTGCGGAATTCAGCACAAGTCCTTGAATTTGGTAGCGCTGAAACAAGCCTGGAAGGTTGAGTGTGCAGGAAGGGAGAGGCATCTCAAGCAGACAGAAACAGGCAAAAGCAAAGAGAGGGACGGGTGAGGTTGAGGTCAGCACCAGGAAGCAGAAAAGCTGGCCAGATCCAACCCTACACTTGACAGATTGACGACAGCCCCATACACTACACATTGCAGGCAAATGTTGCAGAAACTGTTATTAGATTTTAATCAGAATACTTTTATCAGGCAGGTTATTATTCTGTACTGGAAAAATGAAACACAGGAGGGATATGGAACTTGCAAAAGTAAGACAGTGGTCCAGCGATGACCTGAGGAGTTTCTAAGCCACTCTGCAGGCAAGTGACACAGGTCAACAACTAAAGTGGCCTCGGAACCACCCTCCAGGATTCGGAGCCATGCAGCACACGATAAAGAGAAGGAGCCAAAGCAAGAAACACATCCCCACACACTGGTTACAGCCTTTAATAACAAGCAGCACAGGCCCAAGAGAGGACTCGACCCTCAGCAAGCCCCAAACCTAGACCAAGACCTTCCTTTAACAAAGGAGTATTGGGCTTCCCTGGTGGCGCAGTGGTTAAGAATCCGCCTGCCAACGCAGGGGACACGGGTTCGAGCCCGGATCCGGGAAGATCCCACATGCCACGGAGCAACTAAGCCCGTGCGCCACAACTACTGAGCCTGCGCTCTAGAGCCTGCGAGCCACAACTACTGAAGCGCACACGCCTAGAGCCTGAGCTCCGCAGCAAGAGAAGCCACTGCAATGAGAAGCCTGTGCACCGCAACGAAGAGTAGCCCCCACTCGTGCAACTAGACAAAGCCGCACGCAGCAAAAAAGACCCAACGCAGCCAGAAATAAATAATAAATTTTTTTTAATAAATAAATAAGTGTTTATTTGACCCACTTTCAGGGATAGAATTGTGTGTTGTCATTTTCATTGAGTATCTAAAATTGACGACAACACTCAAGTATTAAAGAAAATATCTAGTCATTGTGTATGGAGCATTTATAGAATTCAATTGATAATACTTCTCTAATCTTACTTTATTGAATTTAAAATAAGGTTAAAAAGAACATTAGAGCCAGAGTTTTAAAGGAGAGAGATGTAAGAGCACTTATTTTCTATTCTTAAGTTATAAAAACTACAAAGGCCCAAGTTCTTTACACTTCTTTTTTCTTTTGGAATATCTGTTGAAAAACAATCTTAAAGAAAATGCTGAAAAACTGTCATTATCGCATCATCCTAACCTGTTGATTATTTTAACACATTTCTATAAGTTGGTGAATGCATGAATGTAAACTGCAGCCAACAGATAAAATTAATTAAAAAATCATTTTCTAAAAACGCAAATTTCCACAGTATAGGTTAAGTTTTCGATAACTCAACATTGACATGAGTTCCATACCTTTTTCTTCTGAAGAGGCACTGTGATCATCACTAGAACAAGAAAAGAAAACCAGTTTTATAAACGGATACTAATTTTATACAAAATAATTATGAGTCTTCAAAATGATCATACTATGTTTCTGCAGAAATGTTGCAGATGAAAGAACTCTCTCCCTCCTCAAGGCTCTTCCTGCCCCTCTCACTCCCCACCTACCGTTACGGCCTGACTCCAAACCACAGGATATAGACGGGGCTTATGGAGCGTGCCCTTGAAGCCCAGCTTGTCCGCTCACACCCCGGCACCCCGGCACAGGGTCCCTGCACGGCATCCCCGTGCCTGCCACGCCCCTTGCTCTGCCGTTTCCAGCGATCCATCCTCCTTGCCCCGCCCAGCCCGCGCTGGCCCCCAGCCCCTCCTTCTGGTTCCCAGAGCTGCTCCCTGAGTCGCCCTCCCTTGCCCAGGTCTTCTTACCTGCTTCTCTGGCCTCCTCCCTCAGTCACAGCACGCCTGAGAATTAAGGGCTCGGACAGCTCCCATTCAATTAACCGGTCCATCCCCCGCCTGACCTGACGTTCCGTCCTCACCACCGCCTGGACTCCCTCTGCCCTGCTAGTGCCGGTCTCACGCGAGAACTCACGGTCTCCGCTTCCCACTCCCCACCCTTTCCCGGAATCAAAGCCACCTGCCTTCTGCTCTCCCACGTTACCGAAACCACCCGAGCTACAGCCACCGAGGACTCCTGTCCGACAGACCCAGTGGGCCCTCTCCGTCCTTAGTGACTGCTCTCTCTTTAGCTGAAGCACGTGACAGGCTCCCCCCTCCCCCCTCCCGTGCCTCAGTGGCCTCTCCCCTCTCCATGTGCTCCATCTCCTGGCTCCAGGCCCCAGCCTCCTGGGGATTAGATCGCCGTGTCCCAGGATCACATCAGTGCACCCTCCTCACACTGCCTCCTGCTCGCCTTCACGCCAAGGTTTCAGATCCTAAATCTTTGCCCCCTTCCAGGCCCCTTCCCAGAGTCCCAGGTGCCTAGGGCCCAAGGGTCAATTCAGCACTTTCAATGGACTACAGTCAGCACTTAACTAATCACTGTCTTCCCCTCTCCAGGAAAACCCGCTCCTCCTGACCTCACCAGGTCACCTAACTGGAACCTCTGGGTCATCACTAGCTCCTTTTTCTCGGCAAGCAGCACAATCGTGTCCTCCTAACCTCCTCTGCCTCCTCCAACACATCTCTCAAATCTGTCCCCTCCTCAATGCAAACTGTTTCCGCCTCCATTCAAGCTCTCTCCCCACCCAGCTGGTTGATTATATTCTCTCACAATTACTGGCTCATTCTCTTGGTTCGTCCCTCGTGTGACCGTCAGCATGACCTAATCATGTCTTTGCCTAGACTCTTCTGTGGCTTCTCACCACTTCCTGGCCAAAGCCTGAGCTACTGGCATGGCACACAAGGACCCCCACCCTGCTGCCTCATCTCCCACCCTGCGTGCTCCCTCAGAGGGAAAGCTCTTCAGTGTCCCAAGCATACCCTGCATAACACACACACGCACACGCACACGCACACGCACACACACACACGCACACCACTCTCTCTGCACCCTCCCCCCAAAAGGGTCACCGCCTGTGGCCTTGCAGGTCAGGTACCCCAACTATGTGTGCTCCATGGACATGTACTACAATGTTGGGGTATCCCCTCGGGTTGTGTGTGCATGTACGTGACAGTCCTGCCCTCCCCCTTGACGCCCAAACTGTTCCTCATCCCTTAAGGACAGCATTTCTCACGGTGTATACTGAGGACATTAGAACTCTAAAGGGTGCCTTCTAAAAACCATTTTTTCGGGGCCCACCGAATCAGAATCTTTGATGAATAAATGAAAAAGCAGGCAGAAAACAACAATGATGCTATCTGCACTTATGGGGATGTAAAATCTTTCTGCATTTTCTCACTGAATCATCCCAATAAGCCTATGAAGGCCATTTTACAAATGCAGGGACTGAGGCTCAGAGAGGTTCATTAACTTCCTTGAGGTCACACAGCTAACAAACAGAAAAGAAGCACTTGACACTAGGTAGGCCATTATGACTTCAAAGCCCCATAGGTGCCTGGTACCATGTCTCCCTCCACTCCCCACCACTTCACCCCAAACCCCAATCCTGGCAGTGAAAGTAGACTGAGGAAGAAAACAGCAAAAGCAGCAGACCAACTGCTTGCCCTTTCCTTTCTCTTCTTCAGTCAAGTTAGTCAGGAGCCTCCAGATTTTGAAAACCTCCTTGAATCAAGATTTTTTCTGGTGAACATTCCCAAGTATTTGGTATTTTCTAAGAAAAACATGTATTTTCATTTTCAGACCTAAGTCCTCTTATTTTTTAATCCTAAACTCCAGCTCAAAAGGTCAGAGAGTGGTGGTAAACCTGAAATTAGGAAATGCTTCAAGACACTAAGAAAGGCTAAAATATGGTTCCCAATGAAATGCATAGAAGAAAAAGCTAACCACTGCATCTTCTTTCTCTAGACTCATACCTCTTATAATGCAGTCGTTGTGCCTTTTAATTTAAAAATAATTATGAGAACTTGTATTGAATAAGAATAAGAACTAGCCGTTCTTATTGTACAAAATATGTCTGCTTAAAACCCACTCTGTGTCCCCAATGACAAATTGTGTTTTTCTCTTAATTGTCCCTTTCATATTCCCCTTTCTACAGCTGTTTATCTTTATTTCCAGATGTGTGTACATGTGTCTAGATACCAGAACTTCCACTAAAAACCAGAAAACCTTTATGGAAAACCTTTATTTCCTCCATGTAGTGAGGCTGCAGGGTAGAGGGCCAGCTCTCTGTACTAAAACACCCGACAGTTATGGGGGAGGAGACTTAGCCCCGAGGTGGAGGAGCCCGCCCGCAGGGCAGCTCCAGGAGTCACAGCCGGGTGGAGGGAGCAACCCCAGGGGACCCACAGGGGCCCAGCCACTTTACAAAGCAGCGGAATTTGCTACCCTAAAATATGTCTCTTTGGTATATTAATTATTTTAAGTTGGTTATTCTCTAGGAAACAGCAGGCAAAGGGAAAAAACATTGAAAACCAAGCAGGAGTTACCCTCTGTAAGAAACATTTACATTTGTAAGGGAAATCGCTGTCTGCCTGGGTGTCCAAATCTGCATCTTATCAGTGGAGAAGGCAGTGAGTTAAATGTGCATCACAAACCTTACCTGTGTTTACGGTGCTCTTCCTGGTGACCTCCCAGAACTCACTCTTCTCACCCTTAACGTCCTCTTTCGTCTTTAGCTGAGGACGGTATTTAAGGTGAGGGCTTTGGCCTTTTTCAAGTTTTCCTCGGTATCTCCCGTGTGTCCCTGTTATTATATTTTTGTGTGACTTTCTCCTGTTAATCTGTGTCATGTCACAGTTTAAATCCTTACACCAGAAGAACCCTTCTCCCTAACACACTACATGGATGCTAGCTAGTTCCCCACATCCTCTTCCTTTCTGCTTTTTCCATGTGGTTTTTTAAAAGGAAAACCACGGCAACCACGGAGAGAGAGTACCCATTCCAAATGTTCCCAGTATAATTTAGGGGCTGAAGATCAGCAGGGAAGGGACTTGGACATTTACTTAATATCACTTAAAATTCCTTACATTTTGATCGGGACTCCACCACGATGACTAGGTATAATTTCAATGCCACCCCATGCCTATCAGCTCCCAGGCCCCGTATCATACAGGCCCCTTTCCCTCAGCGGGAGGAGAAAAACCCTGCATCTCAGCATAGTAAAATCCAACCTGAGGGAGCCTTTCTCCCACCTCCACTCCCAGCCTGACAGGTGGATAGTAGATGCCAGAAGGATTTCACTCAAATCTGGCTTGATAAGTAATAATTCTCCAGTTAAAGATCTTTAGCAATTCTTAGAGTGAAAATTAAAATGTAATCTAATACCGAATTATTTTCTTTAACTAATATTTTAAAAATATTTCCTGTGTGCCTGAACCCAAGCCCAGGACCCCAAGCCCATCGATGGGCTCGCTGCAACAACCTTTTTAGTGCTTGATACTGAACTAGTGCCATCTCCGTTTCACAGATGAGGAAATAAGGCTCAGAGACCTTAGTTAGTAGGTATAATTAAACCCATAATGAGCCCCAAATCCTCCTCTTAACTTTTCACCAGAATTAAACCAACTAGTGTTTTACTTCTTTTAGCCCCTATCAACCTTCTGGGAAATAGGCCAGAAGAAGTTAAATGGGTTAAGGAAAGTGGAAAAGAGTTGATGTTAGTCACAAACTAGAGTTAATCTGCATAATCATGAAACAGCTATACTTTCCAGAGAATAATCTCAATGAAAGTAATATTCTCTACAATACAGATCTCTTTTCATCAACTGAAATTAACTCACAGGTGCTGTGCTAAGCGAAGGGGATATAAAAGTAACACGTGACACATGAACCTTGTCCCCAAGGGGCACACTAATGGAAGAGAAGACAGATCAGGAAATAAATAAATGTATATGATGTGGGAAGAGCAAAATAAAAGCAAATATAAGCTATAGTCTTAGCCCAGAGCAGGCAATGATGAACTGGGAAGGACAGAGCTCTTATGCTAAGAACACGGGCGTGTAACTAAGGCCACTTAAACCATGATGTTAAGGCCAGCCTGCATTTTCAAAGAATGCTATGCCTCAGGTAGGATCTTCTCACTGTTAGACTCAGAAAAAAACTGAAGCGGAAAGGTGCCTACAAGATCTTCCAGCTTGATGCATTATTTTACAGAGGGGGAGGTAGACTCCAGGAGAGGTGAAGTTAATGAACACCCAAGATCACACAGCAAATTATAAGCAGAGACAATCTCACAACTTGTCTCATGCCTCTTGGTTTGCCCATCAATTCATCCATTTAACAAACATGGATGGATTATGTGCCAGGCATAAGTGAACAAAGCAACTGGGTCTGTGCCTTCAAGAACACATCAGCCTGATGGGGAAGACTGTCTTCTTGTATCTGAGACAGGAAGTGCTTCAAGAGCACTGGTCTAAGATTGAAAAACTGGAGAGGGCTTCCTGGGGAAGTGACATTTAAACAGCCACAAAGGACAAGCAAGAATGGACAAGAGAATGTTGCACAGCTTCTGTCTGAGCCAGGAAGGAATTAATCAAGGTCCGGGAACAGGAGGAAAGCAAGTGTGTTCAGGGGGAGAGAGGTAGGAGACGAGGAAAGACAGGGAGGTGGAGAAACTCTAACTGTAACCAAACTGATGGCAACCCCAGATGCTGAGTGGCGACCATTCAGTCCACTGAGCAGTCTTCGTATTTCCCCCTTGGGAAGATTTGAAGCTTGAGAGCAAAGGAGGAAGTCAACAATGCAGGGTCTGCTGTCATCAGCATCTTTCATGGAGAATGTCTGATCCTGTGAGACCCCCTGACATTCTACAGGCTCAGACACTGCCTGTGTTGAGTCTAAGAGGCCCAAGCATTTCCCCAAAGAAAATCTCAGTCCCCCAGACCACAAAAGCCAGACCACCCTGAAAAGAAGTTGTAGTACCAGATGACAAAAACCCCTCAAGAGGCTAGGTAACTTTAAAACATACTCCAAGGAAACTGCCTTCACTCAGAATCAAGCTCTGGAAGCCAACGACACAGCCTCTTCCACACTGGCCAGGACAGAGGGGCTTCCTGAGTACCAAGCCCTGTGGGACCAGGCCCTGGGGGAGGGTCAGGGTCGAGCCGCCAGCTGTCAGTGCCCCCAGGGGACACTTCCCAAGCCAGGCTGGTTTCCCATTATCACCCAATTTCTTTTATTCTAAGCATCCCAAAGACCACCAACTGCAATCAGCTCGCCCGCCCATGATGGAAGCCATCCCATAGCTTTTTTCTTGTGTTCAGGGTTCTGAATGAGAGCACAGGCTTCAATGTTTCAGAAAACACTTAGTACCAGCAAAGATAAAAACTCCACAGGCCTGGCTCTCCAGGCTGGCTCCTTCATCTACCCTCTCCCTTCCTTTTTTCAGTTACACCAGCAGGCAAAAATAATAGTGAAATGGGTAGGTCTTTGGGCATCCAAGGGGTAAAGGACAAAACCTGGAAACTACCGCGTTCATCTAGAGGAGAATGGATGAATAAAATATGATATCATCATATAATGGAAAACTGTAAGCCATGAGAATGAAAAACTGCTTACACACAACCGAGAGAATTAATCTCACAAACATAATGTCGCAAAAGAAGCCAGACACAAAAGGGTATATACTGTATGATTCTATTTTTATAAGGTTTACGAACTAGCAAAACCAATCTCTGGTCCCTCTGGGGCGGAGGGACAGGAAAGTAAGAGGAAAACAAGGGGGGCTTTTAGGGTGTTATATTCTATTTCTTGACCTGGGTGGTGGTTACACAGATGTGTTCACTTTGTGGTAATTCATCAAGCTGTGCCCTTAAGATGCTGTGTTTTCTGTATGACTGTATACACATACACACAAAGGAAGGGTTTTCAGCATCTTGGGAAAGGAAAAGTATTATATAGGACTTTAGCTTTACTGGCCACGTTCGTGAATGGAGAATGACCCTAGGTGGAAGGAAGAGGTGACCGCATTGGGGATATAGCTCAAACGGCTGCTGTGGGGTGGCAGGAATTAGGAGGAACAGTTTCGGGGTTTACTCCTTTCTTTCTCCTTGCAACTGCCAATGAAATCTCTGCATAATGTACTCCAAAGGGAAGTGGGGCCAAGAGGGAAAAGGGCTGGAACTAAGCTGGCTTAAGGGAGACGGGAGGCAGCTGGAACACTTCAGGCAGTGAGGGGACAAGGAGGGACGGAGGAAGAGGAAGAAGAAGGAAGAGAAAGAAATCCTAAGTGCCCAGGGTGGGCAAGAAGGACAGCTCACCTGACTGGGGACGGATGGGGTGGGGTGACTCCCATGACTCAGCCCCGTAGAAGGGATCCCTTCTCTACTCCCCTCCCTGAGCCCAGGTCTGATGTACACCTAGATGAATGGTTTTATTGCACTGCTTTGCTGTGCTTTGTTTATAAGCCGTTTATAACCTCTGGGAACTGAAGGAACAAGGAGTGTGTATGAGTGTCTGTTTGTGCGTGCGTGTGTGCAGCCAAGGATTCCACATCCCCAGCATCTAACACACTGTTTGGCATATAGTTCGCACTATTAAAAAAAAAAAAATGTTCCTTGGACAAATAAATGACAGAAAGAATGTGGTAATTAGATATAAAACAGAGACTTCCTTCATATTGAAAAATCAGTAATAACAGCTTAAATGGCCAAAAATGTGGGAATGGCTAAGTATCAGAGGCGCATACTGTGCAGCTACTACAAATTACAACTAACTGTAGCAAACATCTGTAGGGTGCTTTACAGTTTACTGAGAATTGCACCTCCCCCTTGTTTGACACACAATTATATGGACTTTGTTACCACACTGAAGTGTTTAAACAACACATTAGCAACAATCTCCCTGAAAAGGCCAGAAAGATCACAGGTGGTGGACTAACAAGTTTTCAGGGAAAGTGGTGGGGAGGGCCCACATTTCAGAGTAATACTAGGAAGGCTGGTAGAGGTTTCCTTAGCTCTGTGTAAGTAACTGTGCTAATTTCACACACTGTATTTCAATTCACTTCCTCTTTTTTTTTGAGGAACAAAACTTTACTTTTAGCCATCATTTGATTCAAAGTTCTCTTTAACAATCATTTACAAGTCTTGCTGTTAACTGACCACCTCTAAAGAAGTGTTTTTGATATTCCAAGCGGACACAGTTTATGTCCTAGTGTAGTTTTATTCATGCTAATTTCAAGAAATTCAACAGCAAAACACATCCACAACAGACTTTTCTAAGACTGTCTTCCTGATTGCAACAGTGTTTTAAAGAATAGATGAGGAAAACACACACACACACACACACACACACACACACACACACACAAAACAAAACCAAAAAATCCCTCCCTCCTTCCTGAGAGAAGCTGGGCCTAATGTTCCAGGACTGATCCTCAAAAAACTGAAGTCCTGAACACTTTAAACCTCCACATTCTCTTCTTCCTCTAGCTGATCCTGTAGAAACTCTTTTTGTGTCAGGGACTGTCCCATAAGTAAATTCTCTGCAGAGTCTCAATCTTTGCCGACCGTTTCTGCACTGTTTTGGGTTGGACTTCCTGCAAGTATTTACTGCAATGAGAGGATTACCTAAAGGATATATTTCACAAACAAGCCATCACGTGTCTTCTGCTGAAACACTACATCCAAACACTACAACTAAAAGCCTGCTTTTGCAGATGACAGTGAGTCCTGGAGAACTCGACCACAACATCCCAAACCAGCTCTTAATAGACATTTCCACGTAAAAAGCGGCGGCTTTTAAAGGGCTGTGGGACGCTGATAACACACAGAGGCATTGGCTGCCTTTACAGTAATAGCAGAAATCCTTCAAGCAATGTTGATCTCGCGCCTACTGTGCTCAAGACATTGTTAGGGCCCCATGGGGGCGTTGAGGGGATGATGGGCACGGGGGTGTCCCACGCATGGGCAAAAAGGGATTAAGGAAATAATCCTGCTCTCAACTCAACTTGAAAGCCGGGTGGCCAAAACACCGATGGTGTTCAGTAAAACCTCCCCAGTCCTCCTCCAGGTGCAGAGGGCGCAGGAACTCCAGAGAGCTGAAGCTCAAGGGCTGGGGACACACGAGGACAGTAGAACCGGGCCTCGGGGGCGGGGAGTCGCCACGGAGGCGGGAAGGGAGCCGGTCCACACACGCTGAGAGCAAAGGGGATGCCGCAGGGAGACTTGCCCTCCTCCTCACTCGCCCGCCGCCAGGTGTACGTGAACAAATCGGGCCCACCTGCCGCTGCCGCCGCCGCCGCCGCCCCCGCCTGGGGACGGGTATCGGGCGTGGGGAAGCCGCGGCGACAGGGGGCAGCAGCGCTGCCCGTAGCCCCGCCTCCGGGCCGGGAGCCCTGGGCCTCCGAGCTGCGCGCCACCGCCTTCCGCGCGAGCACCTGCGCGCGACCCCGCCGCCGCCCGCCCGACCCAGGTGCGACCGCCCGGGCCCCCCGCCGGGGGTAGGGGGTCGGAATCCGGGAAGCATTGCGCGTCGCCTCCCCCATGCTCCGTGCCCGCGCGGGGCAGGCGCCGCCGCCGAAGGGCGCTTTGTTTGTGCGGCCCGAACGGGGATGCCGAGGCGGGAGTGGAGCCCTCGCCCCACCCGGGAAAGGGCAAAAGCAGAGCCTTCAGTGAAGGGTGCTAAAGACCGCAAAGCCCCTTCTCCACGCGGCGATGTTGGGTCCAGCCGCACCCCACCCCCGCTCTCCCTTTCTCCTTCCGAACCACCCCCCCCAGCCCCGCGGCTGCGCTCACCTGCTCTCCGCGACCCCCGCGCCTCGGCTCATCGTCGCTCGGCGACTGGGGGGCGGGGGGGACGACACGCGCCCCCGGGGCTCGACGCTCGAGTGACGCCGGGGCGCCTGCAGGAGGGGTTCGCGTGCCGACCGCTGCCCTGCGCACCCGGAGGCGGCCGACGCTGCCGGGGGAGTGAAGAGGGCGAGCGAGAGCCACAGGGGGAGGGGACTGGGCGGGAGGGGGCGTCGGGCGCGCTGCTGCAGCCGTAGCCGGAGGCCGCCCGGGCTCCCTAACGGAAACGCACGCTCGCCGGCGGCCCTGCGCGTGCACGCCGGCGTGCACACTCTCACACGTGTGCACACTCTCACACGTGTGCACACTCTCACACGTGCGCACACCGGCCGTTCGGTAGCTGCTTACAGCCATGCCCGAACTAGGTTTGGTGACACTAAGCCGAGGCTTCTGTGAAAAAGAAGGGGCAGCGCCATTCTGGAGGGGACGGAGAGCTCATGTCATTCTGATTGGGATTGGATACTCCTGTGTCTGGGGGTTTTTCACGAGACAGCCCGCCTCCTACAAGGAATTCCCAGATTCTCTTCTTAGGATCTGTAAGCCCCCTGAAATTCTCTTTCAGATTTTGTACCTAAATACAAGTATCTGGGATGAGGGACCACAGCTTCCTAAGATAAAACAGCTGTGTGACCCCAACCCCACCCCAGACTGTAAGGATGGATGGACTAAACCAATGGCTCCCAAACTTTGCTGCACATTGAATCACCCAGGGAGTTTTTCAAATCGCGACGCTCTGAGTAGTATCCCAGATCAATTACGTTAGTGCAGTGGGATCCAGTCATCCGTATTTTTCAAAGATCCAGGTGATTGCAATATTCAGGAAAGTGTGGGAACCACTGCTTAGACTGTCGGTGATCCTCACTGTACACTGCTTTCTTTTAGCCAGTTTTTCAGCGTGATTGTTTGCTTGTCTGTCTTTTCCATGAGGTGGTGGGTGTCACACAGCATCTAGCCCAGGTCTGACTCCCTGTAAGTGCTCAGAATGCCTTTACTGCAGGAAGGAAGCAAGGCAGAGTCAGGGATAGGCCCTCTACCTTGTAGACCCCTCTTTGCTCTTTCTGAAATTCTCCACAGGCTGACATACCCTTGACCTCATGGAAATAGCTTCATTGTAAGGCCTGAAGCTGGGGAAGAAAATGGGTCATTGCAGCTTGAAGGGATATCTGTCTTTTAGATTCTTCCAAATGTCTCCACCCCAGAACACCCCTTACCTGCCTCACTGTGACTCAAAGGTCCAGCGCTGGCAGTGTGGGTGTGTGCAATAAAGTCAACCCCGATGGATGGAACACCTGTGAGTCCAGCACTATGATAAGATATTTTATACTCTGGGAAAAAGCTGGCCTGGTGCTATCACTGGGCCTTGGTGTTCTTCTCTTAAACATAAACATGGACAATTTCTCAGAACATCAACCTGAGACAAGGCCCCTCTGTGACCACGACGGATGAAGACAAGAACAAGACTCCTTAATCATGTCTAAACACAGACAAAATATGAACATTGTCCAAGCCACAGTGGACACACAGCTATCCTGGCCAGTTAGAGTGACTGCTGCTTCTTTGCCAGTTAACAACCTTAGCCTCTCTCTGGTCTGCCCTTCTATGGATAAGATTTATAAGGATACACACTCACAGAATGACCCCTGCTTTCCTAAGCCCTCCCCCAATCAGCTAACCAAAACCCAAATCCTTTAATAATATTTCCTAATACCCTCTCACTGACACACCTCCAGGATGGTGTGCATTTCCCTCACTGCAATGAGTAATAAATTCAACTATGTAAACTATAGGTATATTCCTAGGGGTATTTGGCAAGGGAGCATTAAAAATAACTTAGTCGACACAAGAGCAACACAAGGTAAATATTACACCCTCTTCACGTATAAGCTAACCAGGATTTGTACAGATCCTATGACTCAAACTCACACAAGGCTGCCTGGCGGTCAATGGAGAGCCAGGGTTCATGTTCACCTGGCTTTGTGGGGAGCCAGGCTTGTGTGTTTCTTCCTCACAGGAACTGTGGCTTCCACATGAGCCTGAATTCCAGTCTTTTGCAGTTCAGTCTTTTTCTAGCTATGGGAACTTGAGGAAGTCATTTAACTTTCTTGACTTCAGCTTCCTTGCAAAAGAAAAAAAGTAAATAAAAGTGGGTCTAGGAACTGGTATTTTTTTATCTAGATAGACAACATTTTATTAGTCACAGGTGAACAATATGATTCGGTACGTGTATATATGTGAAATGATCACCATAATAAGTCTAGTTAACATCCATCACCACACATAATTATAAAAGTTTTTTTTCTTTTTTTTTTTTTTCTTTTTTTAAGGTATGTGGGCCTCTCACTGTTGTGGCCTCTCCCGTTGCGGAGCACAGGCTCTGGACGCGCAGGCTCAGCGGCCATGGCTCACGGGCCCAGCCGCTCCGCGACATGTGGAATCTTCCTGGACCGGGGCACGAACCCGTGTCCCCTGCATTGGCAGGCGGACTCTCAACCACTGCGCCACCAGGGAAGCCCTAAAAGTTTTTTTTCTTGTGCCAAGAACTTTTAAGATATAATGTCTTAGCAACTTTCAAATATACAGTACAGTATTATTAACTCTAAGGATATATATACCATTGGTATATTTTTCGTAAGTTCCCCAGGTAGCCTGACACAGCACCTGTTGGCAGACCCTGGTTTGGGAAGTTACCTTGCAGCGGCCAGGTCTGAGTTACCCTTTTCCAAATGCCATTGTCTCACTTGACTCTTGCCTCACTCTTCTCTCCTTCCGGAAATTCTCCTTTGGCTTCCAGGGGGCCCCTGTGATATGACAAGCAAATGAACTAAAGCCTGAAAAAACATGTGAGTGGACTTGGAATAGCATCCTGCAGCCTCATCTGAGTCCTGGGACGACTGCAGCCCTGGTGGACAGCTTGCCTGCAATCTCATCACAGACCTTGAACCACAACCGCTCAGCTAAGCTACTTACATATCCCTGACCCACACAAACTATGAAATAATAAATTTTTGTTGTTTTAAGCTGTTATATTTGGGGGTAATTTATTATGCAGCCAAATAATAACTCATACAAAAGGAAATAAGATCCTAGAGTTAGTGCGGTGGAATCACATCATTTGCACTTTTAGGTGAATTCAACCATACTCTGCAAAAGAGGGAGAGAGAACAAGTTACAGTGTTAACGATTCTGCCTGCTACTCCAGTGAAATAAGGGGATGTGGTGAACGAGGTAGATCTGGTTTCATCAGTCAGTCTCTGACCCAGTCCTGGGCATCTCTCATGGAGAAGAAAGTCTTAATGCACATTTTTAAATATCCATGTTTTGTACAAAGTGGGAAGAATAAGTTAATTCACTGATTTGGGATCTATATATAACATAGTCAAAATGACCCTTGAAATCCCTTAACTCATCAGGACCTGAGCCCAGGACATCCCCAAACCAAGAATGGTACTGACTTTAGACCAGTGTAAGAGGGAGCCCAACCCTGGGACCCTGGCTTCAGAAGACGCTTCCATGGCCCTCCTCCAATCACACCTCCCATGGGCTAAGGAGTCCCCAAGGGATGTGCCCTTCCAGAGCCTGTACTCTGCCTCCCACTTCTAGACCAATCTCAGGGGATGAGAGACCCCCACATCCCTGTCCAAATGGCCCTGAGCTCACTTCCAAGGCCAGCACAGGCCTTTCCCCAGGTCCAGCTTTCTAAGGGTGGGGCATAGCACTAAAGAGCCCATGCCAGGGCACAGGGAGACCAGGTGCAGCTGTTTAAAGGGATATGGATAGATTGTGTGTGCAAGCCGAGTGGCCTACACACGTGCACAGAGCCCCTCGCCACACAGACGGACCAGCAGCGGAAAACCAAGAGGGAAGCCCACGGACCCCAAGCTGGCTCTCCAAATGCTGCCTCATGCTCGTGTATGACTCTGAGAAGTCTCACTTGACCTGTCCTTCCTGTCAAATGAATCAAATGAATATTTGACGGGAATATTTGTCAAGGCAGGAAGACAAAATATATTTCATTAAACAGTGCATTCACTCGATTTATAACTTTTACATGTTTAGACATATTACATATGGATGTCCATATGGACAGGAGAGCAATGGGATAAGGTGATTATTTTTCCATCTCCTTCTCCTTTTATTTAAATGTATTGGTGTATGATTTTGCCCAGCACATTTGGTTAAATGCACAAAGATGGTGTGTCTTCTTTCTCGGAGGCCCAAATGGGGCTTGTTCTTGGGGATCTCTCTAGGTAAGGTCAATGTCTAGATTTGTGTGTGTGGTGGTTATTGCTTAATCCTTTGCTGGGATAATTACTCATCTCAGTTGAGAGTGTCTCTTCCAGACCATTTTCCCTGCATCTTCATATATATTATAAAAAACATTGTGTGTGTATGTTTGCTTCAAAAATTGTATGATATATGCACTATTTTTCAATTTGTTTGGTCTTATGCTACAATATATCTCAAAGGTCTGTGCATCTTAGTAACACATTTTGCTATTTATTTATTATTAACACTATTATTTATTTATTAGCACTATTCTGTTAAAAATACTTTATCTGATTTTGATATTAAATGTACTCTATGAAATTTGTATGTGTCATGCACGTTTTTAGATTAAAAATGTAAGTTTATTTATTTTAATTTTTGGAGAAGGGGTGTTAGTGGAGAGAGATTTGAAGAGAGGATTTCCTGAAGACATCTAGGAGAATTCCTTAAATACTGCAATACCAGGGTGAGAATTGCTTATGTAAGCTGTGATTCAGAGAAGACCAGCCATTTTCTGACTTAATTATGGCAAAAAACTACTCAGTTTTCTCTCCATGTCTGTTTTCTCTGTGTCCTAGACTCTTGTTTTCTGTTTCCGTCTTGGAAAGGCAGGTGCAGACAAGAAACCAACAGTAAGATGTTCTTTGGGTGCTGACATTAGCCAGGGGAAATCTTTATTTATGTGTTCAAGCAACTCTTGGTTTTCTTCCTAAAGGCCATTTGATATATTCTCTTGAGTTCTGAGCTACCTTGGAGCTTGCATTGTTTGTTTTCTAGAACAAGGGCATCCAACTTTTTTGTTTAAGGTACTTTACATGGCATCCTAGGGCTTGCTATGCATCTGCTTCTCCAACTGACAAAACGTGCCATCCTCCAGGCTCCACAGGGAAAGAGGGTGTTGCCCACTGTTCTGCTGTCAGTCAGAGCTCACCACAGTGCATGTTCATTACAGCAAAAACACATCACCACTGACAGCAGGGAACTTTGCCCAGAACTGACAGACTCCCAGCACTGAAGCTAAGTCATTTATCTAGAAGAATCTAGAAGAATCTTTTATCTAATTGTAATGGCCTGAATCTTCCCCCCCTTCCCGGCCCCCAAATTTATATGTTGAAGCCCTAACCCCCCAATGTGATGGCATTAGGAAGTGAGGCCTTTAGGAGGTAATTAGGTTTAGACGAGGTCATGAAGGTGAGCCCTCCAAAATGAGATTCATATCCTTATAAGAAGAGAAAAAGACACCAGAGCTCTTTCTCCACCATATGAGGAAATAGCAAGAAGGCAGCCTAGTTGTGAGCCAGGAGGCAGACCCTCACCAAAGACCAAATCTGCCGGCCTCCAGAACTGTGGGAAAGAAATGTCTGCTTAAGCCACCCAGGCTATGGTATTTTGTTATGGCAGCTCCAGATGACTTAGACACTAGTCTTTAGGCTTCTATGGCTGACACCTGTTACCATAATTTTAGGGAGGGCCACTCTGCTTCTGCCTTTATCTAGCTGAACTTTCTCTTTGTCTCAGTTACTTAAAGAGACAGGGAGTGTATGAGGAAGAGATTCCAAGAAAGTGAATTTAGTCAGGAAGTTGGCATTCCTCCTACACTCATCATGCTCCCACTGTAATCGTGCCTCTGAAGATGTAACTACCTCAAAGAATCATTTCCACATCTAGTTTTACAGTACATCACTGTGTCTTCAATTAACTCTAGGGCTGTTACAGAACAATAAAATGTCACAACACAACTTTTTTTTTAACTTTTTGGGTTTTTTTTTTTTTTGGCTGCATTGGGTCGTCGTTGCTGCGGGTGGGCTTTCTCTAGTTGCGGCGAGCGGGGTCTACTCTTCGTTGCGGTGAGCGGGGTCTACTCTTCACTGCAGTGCACGGGCTTCTCCTTGCGGTGGCTTCTCTTGTTGCCGAGCACAAGCTCTAGGCGCAGAGGCTTCAGTAGTTGCAGCACGTGGGCTCAGTAGTTGTGGCGCACGGGCTTAATTGCTCCACAGCCTGGGGGATCTTCCCGGACCAGGGCTCGAACCCGTGTCCCCTGCATTGGCAGGCGGATTCTTAACCACTGCGCCACCAGGGAAGTCCCTCAACACAATTTTGATTCACCTTAATTTTGAAAGTTAAACATCATCCAGGCTTTTTTCTAGAAGACAATAGAATAATTGTCATCCTAGAAAAATTGCACGTTTTCCTTTTCATGTGTTTCAGTACTGTTTTATGAATAAACCCTGTTCCCCCCATTTTTGATGACAGACTCTGTAATATTAGTCAGGGTATTAGTTAAACTGAGAACAAATTTAGAAAAGGCTTGCTGCACAAAGTGGGGTCCACAGACCAGCAGCGGGGGCATCACCTGGAAGCTTGTTAGAAACGCAGAATCTCAGGCCCACCCAGACCTGCTGAGTCCCACTCTACCTTTTAACACAATCTCCTGGTGATTTGTAGCCACCTTACAGTTTGGAGAGCACTGATTTTAAAGATACTGGGTAGTTCACAGACGCTTCTTCAGGAGGACCAGATTTGGGATGTTAACATCTGGAACAAAATCCAAGTCACTCCTCAGAGGAGCTCAGTGAGGACAGCAGCCTGGGGGCCCAGGTCACAGCCCAACCCCCGGCTTAGGTGAGGCCAGGAAAAGGAACAGAAAGGAGGCATGTGCCTCTGAGGTGGAGGGATTCTTCAAAACAAAGGCAAGGGGGTTCAGCTGCTGGGTGGCCAAAAAGAATGACAGACCTCCTCTCCCTATGTATTTCTTTTTGAAGGAATGGTGGAGTCTAGCTCCGCCATTACCTGCCCAGACAACTTTAGCAAGTGCAAGGACATTTCATAGCCTGATTTCTTCATCTCTAATATTACTTTAAAGTGATAGTTTCTATTGACACAGAACTTTACAGTTTGCAAAGCATTCCCATGCATATATTTTCATTTGAACCAACAGGACAACTCCGTATGACAGATAAAGTAGCGTTACCTCCATTTCACATATTGGAAAAGAGAGGCACAGAGCGACCTGAGAGTGCTAAGACCCCAGATCTTCAAGCCCTCGTACTGTGACGCTGGAACCACAGCCACATGGGTTCATGTGTGTGAAAGTAAATTGAAAACTGTAATGTGTTATTCCAATAAAAGGTGTTCCTTAGCACTCTAGTAACATTCCACAAATACACGTCTAACTGGATCGACTCATCCACCAAGATGCTGGTCCCAGGATCAGCTTGTGTTGTGTTTCTCTCCTTGTGTTGTGGTAAAACTATTACCAGGAAAAGCTACTAATTAATATTAGTGATGATGTGCGTATGAATGAGCAATAAAGGAAACCCTAGCAACCCAGATGGAAGGAAATGATCACACTAAAGTTGTTTCATTGTTTAGAGTCTTCTGCAGAAAGTAACTGAGAAAATCTTAAATGTTTCTTTTGAACTACTTTAAAGAACTAAAATGACCATTTCAATTATTTGTTATTTATCCTCATACTTTCCACATTCTTCTACAAGTTCCTATGACCAATTCTAGGAGGTTCAAAGGCAGCTAAAGGACCAGGATAATGATAAGACCAGAATTCAATCTTCTGTTCTTAAAATCAATGTTTATTTTGGGTTTTTCAAATGAGTCTGTTTTTTTTTCTCTAGAAAGACACAATAGTTTCCTTTCATCTGTCTCTTAACGGTAGGTCACACCCTACAGTTCTTTTATCATCTGTTGTGAATTTCACTAACTCTGGTTATTTCTTTGTCATTGATGTTACATTTAAGTGAAAGGATTTTCAGCAGGGCTTTAAATTGGGTGAGGTCTCAAGGTCAAATGTCTTTGGCAAAGCCTGCCCTAGGAAATAGCTTTTCAGTTAAAGCAGTAGAGAAAGGAATATTAGGGTTTCTTTTTTATTGTTATAATCCCTGCTCTGCAAATAGATGATGAAAAATACACATTAACACCATCCTATCTAAACTGAAATGTCTTTATTCACATTCATTTCCTTGCCTTTTTTGTGGGGAGAGGGCTCCTTTCCTATTTTGAATATGTATGTATTCATAAAAACTACCATTTGTGGTGTGCCTACTATATGCTAAAGATTATACCAAGCATTTAAAATATATTATCTTGGAAATTCCCTGGCGGTTCAGTGATTAGGACTCCATGCTTTCACTGCCGAGGGCACGGGTTCAATCCCTGGTTGGGGACCTAATATCCCACAAGCCGCGTGGCACGGCAAAAAAATAAATAAATAAAGATATCATCTTAAATCCCCTTTGGTGCTATCAACAATATTATCAACACTCTGCAGTTGATTATACAGTGGAATAATTACAATAATAGTAATCACTAATTTTCACTGCTCTTTACAATATAATTGGCAATAGCGCTGAGCTCTTTCATGTGTATTGTCTTGCTTAGTCCTCACATCTGCCTGATGAGGTAGCTACTATTATCATTCCCATTTTACAGATAAGGAGACTGAGGGACAGAGAGATTAAGAAACTTGCCCATGGTCACTCAGTTAATAAGTTTTGGAGTGGACATCCCTCCCAATGCGGGTTTATTGCCAACGCCTTTTTGTTTCCAGGAGCAGGTTACTGCTGAGTTCTGCTAATTTCTTCATAAACACAGTTGCCTTTGAAAGGCCTTTGAAGGCCTTGCTCAGCATAGACTCTAGCATTAGACAGATCTGGCTTCATATCCCAGTGAATTTAGTCTGGCCATAACCATCAGGGCAGTTTCTCCCAATTCTGTCACCAAGTCTACTTTCCAGCCAGTGGAGAAGGAAGAAAGAACAAAAGTCCACATCCCTTCTTTCTACAAGCAAGCACGAATTCTGCCCCCTTCCCACGGGTCTGGGCTTCATCTCATGGCTAGATCCGAGGCAGGCTGGGGAATACAGACATTATACTGGCAGCCATGTGCTCATCTAGAATTTATAGATTTTACTAAGAAAAAAAGAAGGGTAGAATGAATATTAGGACAACCAGGAGTCTTTTCCTCCTCAAGCTTCACCACTCTGTGACCTGGGACAAGTTAACTTATCCTCTCTGAGCCTCAGTTTTGTCTTTTGTAAAATGAGGATAGTAGTATCATAAGCACATTGTTAGGATTTAGGTAGTCTGTGTAAGGTAACTAGCTCAGTGCCTGGCACAAAGCAAGTATTCAATAAATGTTAACTACTGATAATATTGAGAAGGATTGTATAACTGAAGCACCAGATTGAAGCTACAACGATGTATGATGACTCTCAAACTTGAACTCTACTGTCAGCATCCCACAAGGATTGTTTGCTGGGTATTGTGTAATTGCTGAGTTTTCTCCTATCTGTATTTCAAGGAATTCTGGAGGTAAATGCAGTATTAAAAATGAGATATTTTCAGATTCTCAGACAACTGGGGTTTAGTTTCCCCAGCTAGAAATGGTGATCCCACTAGAGTGTATGTGTGTCACCCTATATTATCTAGATATATTTAGATACAATATCTAGATATTAACCTAGAGCAGTGACACTCAGCCCTAATTCTGCAGAATTTCTGGTGGTCTCCAATTATTTCTAAGGGTACAACAAATTCTTCAAAATAAACTTAACTAAAATAATTTTTATGCACACAATATACACAATATTCTGACATTATTTTATGCAACATTTATTGAGCTCTGACCATGTACCAAGCACCCTGATAGGCACTGGAGATACAAGTGAAGGTAGACATGGGCTCTGCCTTCCTGAAGTGAACAGTCTCTCAGTCTCTCACATAATTGCACAAGTCAATGTTAAAATTGCAGCTCTGGTTATGAATGGGAGGTACCTGGTGCTCTGAAAATGTACAATAGGGGGAAATGGCTATACAGAGAGATGGGGAAGGTTTTGCAGAAGAAAGTCATGCCCTTTTGCCATCTGAAGCATGAGGAGGAGTTGAAGAGCTTAGAGGACATGTTCTGATGCTCTGGAGTCAATCAGGTTGTGGGGTCTGAAGAATATAACACTTCTTTCAGAAAAAGAATATACATGTAGCCTACTTTTGCAAATTTTACAAAAACACATGACCATGGAAGACATTAAGTGCCCTGTGCAGTTAAGGAGCTCTAAGGCTTAAGCTTCATCAGCTGCATGTAACCGCCTTGGGATGGAATAGACTCACTTCATAGACTGAAATGGGCCCAGTAGGCCTTTGAGTTGGGGATTTAAGAGGCAGTCTTATTACCCTTTCCCTGCTACTTTCCACTCTGTGAACTTGTGCAAGTAACTCTCCAGTCTGGTTATCCTTGATTGTCATACTGGGATTTAAAAAGCTTTTAATAAAACAGTATGTGTAAGCACTCGGACAGAGGTGTGATCACTGGTAGTATTGTTATTAAAGCCTTTGAAAGACCTCGTTGTCCTTCTGTGAAATGCAGGTTTACTCCAAGGCGGGAGGCTGTCTCTGAATGGTGGTTCAAGGACAACCCCCCCTACCCCATTCACAGTATGAGGTGGCTGTCCTGAAGCCAGAGATGGGCTCTCACCAACCAAAGCCTCAGGCATGTGGTGAAGGCCAACACTGATGGCTTTTGAATGAGCAAGGGAAGTTTCTAGGCCCTGACAGGGGAGACAGTACTCCAGTTCCCTCTTAGAGTTAGAGGCCAGTGAGAACTCTGTAGTAACCTCAGTTTTTAGATTTTTTTTTTTATAAGTTTATTTATTTATTTTTGGCTGCGTTGGGTCTTTGTTGCTGAACACGGGCTTTCTCTAGTTGCGGCGAGCGGTGGCTACTCTTTGTTGCAGTGCTTGGGCTTCCCACTGTGGTGGCTTCTCTTGTTGCGGAGCATGGGCTCTAGGCACGCGGCCTTCAGTAGTTGTGGCTCGAGGGCTCTAGAGCGCAGGCTCAGTAGTTATGGTGCACGGGCTTAGTTGCTTCGTGGCATGTGGGATCTTCCCAGACCAGGGCTCGAACCCGTGTCCCCTGAATTGGAAGGCGGATTCTTAACCACTGCGCCACCAGGGAAGTCCCTGGAACTGACTTTCTGAAAGGTGTATTCATGGGCAGAGAGATGCCTCCATCCGCCATCCTCAGGATGTGCAACCCAAGGCAGAACATAGCATGGGTGACCCACCATCTCAATTGGCCTGAAACTCTCCCAGTTTTAACACAGAAAGTGACATGTCCTGAGGAAACTCCTCAGGCAAAACGAGACAGTTGGTCACCCTCCCGCAGCAGAGGGCACCTTGTAAGCCCTTACCATTCTGCTGCCTTCTGGTGAGAGTGGGTATGACAGGCATTGTTATTGTCCACCCACTTCGGGTTCCTCTCCATTTCCTCACAGGAGGGAGGATTACACTTCTCTGTTCCTTTGAAGTTAGGTGATGTCATGTGACTTGCTCAGTCCAATAAAACATGAATGGAGGGCTTCCCTGGGGGCGCAGTGGTTGAGAGTCCGCCTGCCGATGCAGGGGACACGGGTTCGTGCCCCGGTCCGGGAAGATCCCACATGCCGCAGAGCAGCTGGGCCCGTGAGCCACGGCCGCTGAGCCTGCGCGTCCGGAGACTGTGCTCCACAACGGGAGAGGCCACAACAGTGAGAGGCCCGCGTACTGCAAAAAAAAAAAAAACATGAGTGGAAGAGACACTTGTGACCTCTGGGTAGAAGCATTTAAGAACCAGTATGGGGGAGGCAGGGGAGAGATAAATTAGGAACTTGTGATTAACTGATACACACTACTATATATAAAGTAGGTAACCAACAAGGACCTACTGTATAGCACAGGGAACTATACTCAATATTCTGTAATAACCTATAAGGAAAAAGAATCTGAAAAAGAATATATATACATATATATGTATGTATGTATAACTGAATCATTTTGCTGTACACTTGAAGCTAACATGACGTCGTAAATTAACTATACTTCAACTAAAAAATAATAAGAATAATGAAATTAAAAAAAAACAGTATATAATCCTTCATATTTCCTTCCTCCTGCCGTGGTACTGGCAACATCTAGATGGTGGAGGCTCTGTCAACCTGAATCCCTGAGTAAGGACCACACAGAGCAAAGCCCCCCACCGACCCTCAACATTATGTAGCAAAAGTGTATAATAAACTATTGTTCTTTTAAGTCACTGAGATTTGGATATCTTTTGCTACTGCAGCATAACCCAGTCCACTCTGACTGATACAGGAAGTAAAACCAAGACCCTATGTAGAGTTTATGGTATTAATATATGGTTTATGGTTTTAATGATTTTCCCGTGGAAGATGATAATAAAACCTTTGTACATATCCCAGTATGATGCTGACAGGAGGAAAATACAGTGTCATTTTTCCAAACTATCCAGCAGGAGAAAACCCCTGGACTAACCTGAAGGCCTGGTGAGTAAAACTCCTTGGGCGTCAGATTACACTCACAGGTGTTGACCTCTTGACTTCCCAGGGCTGGACAGGTGCATGGTGCCCAGGCCCTTCAAAGCGAAGGAGGCTCTGCCACTAAAGATGAAAAATTTTAATGTGCGACTCTGATAGTAACAGGGTTAAATTAGATATTACATATATATATATATTTACACACATACATACATACATATACATATATTTAAACAAGTTTATGGAGGTATCATTTACATGCCATAAAATAACTTTAAGTTTATGATTCCATGATTTTTAGTAAATTTACCAGGTTGTGCAACCATCACATTTTCATCCATGAGAACATTTCCATCATCCCAGAAAGATCCTTCCTACCTATTCACAGTTCATCCCTATTCCCATCTCCAGCCTCAGGCAACCACTAATCTACTCTCTGACTCTATAAGTTTGCCCTTTCTTGACACTTTATATAAATGGAATCATACAATATGTAGCCTTTGTGCCTGGATTCTTTCACTTTGCATAATGTTTTTGAGGGTAATCCACATTGTAGAATATATCGGTGTATATATCAGTATCAATATATATGTTTTTACATATATATCAATATGAGTGTGTATATATATAGACAGATACAGATACAGCATGTGTGTGTGTGTGTGTGTGTGTGTGTGTGTGTGTGTGTGTGTATGTGTGAAGAGACAGGGTATGACGGAGAAATCTTAGGCCTCAGAGACTATCAAATTTGTGTTGAAAATACAAATAAAAACAAAAATATGTGTTGAATCCCAGTCCCTGGAAACTCTCAGAATATCAGTTCAGTTACTCCCCACTCCCTTAAGAGAGTGACAAAGTCTCTTTATCTGAGTACAGATACTGCCCAACATATTCCAGCATTTTCATCCTCAAGGTTTATACTGAAAAGTGACTATACATTAGAAACAGTATCTCCCTGTCTAGTGATACAGAGACAGGGCAGAACACCAGAAACCTCACAAAGGCCATCTCCTCCTTGTCACTCAACTTCCCCTCAGCCCTGCAGACAGAGCAACCGCAGGTGTGCAGCTGGCATCGTCCCTTTTCCTTCCTCAGGCTAGTCTTTCCAGCGGTGCTAATGAGCCCTGGAATAAACTGCTCAAGAACAGGCAGCAGGAAGGCAGGAGGAAAAAGGGACAGGATAGTTCATAAATCAGACAAAGCAGTAGCAGATACAGCCCAAGCAGGCTTAAAGGGAAAAATCCTGGGTGTAGGGATTTGTACTCAAGATACAGATACCTACATACCTGTACATAAAGCTTTTTACACCTTATATACGTATGCAGTGTTTGTATTTTTAAGCACCATAAACTTTGTATACCCTGGCTGCTTCCATAGTGCGCCAAATATTTGCTCTGTTCAAAGATAATAAAAACGTAAGTAAGAAGACATCACAATTTTTTTTTTTTTTTTGGTGGCGCCGCATGGCATGTGGGGTATTAGTTCCCCAGCCAGGGATCGAACCCACACCCCCTGCAGTGGAAGCACGGAGTCCTAACCACTGGACCGCCAGGGAAGTCCCAAGATATCACAATATTGCAAAAAGCATTTACGCCCGGACCTGAGGGAAACTGCTAGGGGAGATGTTTCCAAGACGCCCTATTCCATGGCCTATACAGGAGAAGAAACTTAAAAAAGAGTGGGTATATGTATATGTATAACTGATTCACTTTGCTGTATACCTGAAATTAACGCAACATTGTAAATCAACTATACTCCAATAAAAAATTTTTTTAAATGCCCTATTCCAGTGTTTCCCACCCTAGCTGTGCATTAGAATCACCCAGGGATTAAAACATACAATGCCCAGGCCATGCCCCAACTGTATTAGTTTTCTGTGACTGTGCAACAAATCACCACAAACATGGTGGCTTAAAACAACAGAAATTTATTCTCTCACTGTTCTAGAGTCTGCAAGTTTGAAATCAAGGTGTCAGCAGGGCCACTCTTCCTTTGAAGGCTCAGGGGTGGGGGGGATGGTGGATTTTCCTGTCTCTTCCAGCTTCTGGTAGCTCCAGATGTTCCTGGGCTTGTGGTTGCATAGCTGCCTCCATCTTCACCTGTCCTTTTCCTCTTCTGCATGTGTCTCTCCTCTGGGTGTCTCTTATAAGGATACTTGTTGGAAATATGGCCCACTGGAATAATCCAGGATGATATCATCTCAATATGCTTAATTACATCTGCAAAGAACCTTTTTCCAAATAAAGTTACATTCACAGTTTCTAGGAAGTGAACATAACTTTTTGGGAGTAACCATTCAACCCACTAATAATTGCTACAGACTGGATGTTTATGTCCCCCCCAGAATGCACTTGCTGAAACCTAATCCCCAGTGGGATGGTATGTGGAGGTGGGGCCTTTGGGAGGTGGTTAGGTCATAAGGGTGGAGTCCTCATGAATGCGATTGGTGCCCTTATAAAAGCGGCTCCAGAGAGCTCCCTCACCCTTTCCACCATGTAAGGACTCACCAAGAAGACAAGCTGTCTATAAACCAAAAAGTGGGTTTTTACCAGATGCCAAATTTTCTGCACCTTGATCTTGGACTTTCTGGCCTCCAGAAGTGTGAGAAATAAGTTTCCATTCTTTATATGGAAACTTATTTGGTATTCTGGTATTGTGTTATAGCAGCCCAAAAAGACTAAGACAGAAATCAACCAAATAAATCAGGCTCTTTAGGAAGTGACCCTGGGCATTAGTATTTTTTAAAGCTCCCTGGGTAATTCCAACATACAACCAAGTTTAAGAATCACTAATCTATTTGAACTGCCATCTCCTCCTGCCCAGCAAAGGTCCTGGGGTAGAAACAGATAAGAAGCCCAAAGAGGAGCCCAGAGGATGTTCCTGGCCCCCAATACACATCTGAAGCTAAGCAAGATTGAGTGGACTGTCCAATCTCAAAGGGAGAAGAGGTTGAAGAGAGGGAATTTCCATGGAATAATATAAAAAATGCCCAATGGGATGGGAGAAGCTTCTAGATTTTAAGGTTTAGAATCTGTTTATAGAAGGAAGTGTTGCTAATGGTTAAGGGCAGGGCCGTGAAGTCAGATAGGGCTGGTTTCAAATATTGGTTCTGTCATTCTCTTGCTGTGTGACCTTGGGCATGCTACATAACCTCTCTGCACTTTAGTTCTCTCATCTCTCAAAATAGGGATGAGACGTCAGCTACACTCCTGTCAGTTACAGAGATAAAGGTTACCAATTGGAATTAGAAATGATGGCCCCAACTCCCAGAGAGCTGGCCAACTGGATACAGAAAAGAATACAAAACTATGAGAAACAAGTTAAATATATAACCCCTTGTTTATTTTTATCTGTAATTACTAAAACGAAAGTAAAAGGAGCATTGAGGCAGATCCTGGCACTGTGCCATGCTTGGATTTGGTGGGTCTGAGCTATGGTTGCTACCCTCAGGGCTACTACCAAAGGGACAAATGATGCTGGCACAACAGATAATACCTCTACAACCTCTGGTCACCAAGGAAGTAGTCCAGGTGGTGAAGGGAAGCAGGTATTAAGGGTGTGAAAAACCAAGAAACTATTAAACCAAAGGATACAGTGTGAAGGAGCTATCTCATTTTGTAGATCGATATCATCAGCTTCCTGAACTTTTACTAAAATGGGTAATGAGTGTGACTTAACTTAGGACTGGTCTACTTGGCTTTGCCTGTTTGATTGATCCAGGACCTACAGCTTACTATTGAACAATCAGAAATCAGAGATGGCTATATATGATCCAAACACACAGTAGGTTGTTCCTGAAGGGACAGCTAGCCTGAGGGACTGGATAAAAGCCACGGTAAGGTTTCTTTTCCCTGAGAATGTTAGCTGATGGCTCCCCTCCTTAAATGCTGAGTGGAACTCCCCAGATGAGGCAGCCCTTATGCTGCATATGCAGTCCACGCTGGGTTGACTCTATGATGACCAGGATGTGCACCTATGTAATATGCTCCTTAACTTAGATCATAGCAAATGCTGTGATCAAGAGAGCCCCTTTTGCACAGACACCCCGTGTAAACCTACTGCTGCAAAATCAAGCAACAGTTCAAGAGACCATAACAGAATTGTTATCTCAGTTCACCCTTAGTCTAAGAAAATTGGATCCATTCACAAAAGCATAGGGGGGAAAGGGATAGTCAAGGTGATAGGGACAGAGTAAAGGGACAAAGTAGATAATTAAATAGTTAATCCCACTAGGGGATTGTAAGTAAAAAAAAAAAAAAAAGAAGTATGGGAGACCTATGTAAGTTAATGATCACTCAAGAAAGCAGGTTTGCTTAACCACAAAACCAAGCAGGCTTGCTTAACAACAAAACCAGGCAACAGAAGCATGAGAGATGCCCCAAAACAATAAAAAATAAAACATCCTGCCCAGTGAGCTCAGTAGGTTAATGATTCCTAGGACATACTCTTCTGGGCACATTAAAAACAAAAATATAAGGAAAAGGTCACATTATACTAAAACCTGAGATGACTTACTATTTTTAGCGTATGTTACTGCCTTTTCGCTCATTTCCATCGTGCCACGACAGTCCTGGCTTGACCTTGTAGGGACAAGAAAACTCCCCTGCCCAACCTGGAGTGAGAGCTGATGATGGAAGCGTGACGTCTATTCAAGAATGAGAAAGAAGGTGGTCTTTTCTCCCTCCTTTTTTTCCCCTTTAATTATAAAACTGTAGCCCACTAAGTTCTCAGGGTGCGGCACCCTCTTGCCTACCCGCTTATAAGCCTCACAGGCATCCTATTCTAATCAATCACTTCTTATCTACCACTTCGCCTCTTGCTAAATTCTTTCTGCTCTAAAACATAAAAGAGCAAAGCTCTTCAAAGTCCCGCAGAACATCACCTAGTGGTTTCAAAGGGGCTAGTCCTACCAGGATGGAAATATTCATATAGTTATTAAGAAATGGGCAGAGGGGCTTCCTTGGTGGCGCAGTGGTTGGGAGTCCACCTGCCGATGCAGGGGACACGGGTTCGTGACCCGGTCCGGGAAGATCCCACGTGCCGCGGAGCAGCTGGGCCCGTGAGTCATGGCCGCTGAGCCTGCGCGTCCGGAGCCTGTGCTCCGCAACGGGAGAGGCCACAGCAGTGAGAGGCCCGCGTACCATCAAAAAAAAAAAAAAAAAAAAAGAAAAGAAAAAAGAAAAAAGAAATGGGCAGAATATGGAGGACATTGATGGGGTCAAAACATCTTAAGGAGGCTCTGTTGGAGGTTGAGTGGACTGATGGAGCTCCTGCTGGTACCCCAACATTAAAGGGCCTTAAACAAATCCACTCTATTTACTCTAGTCTGGAGGAATTTTTAAAGCTAGAAGGCAAAAGATGGCAATGAAAAACCTGACCTTTTATCACAGGGGACGATTGTCAGCAAATTAATCGGGATGAAGATTGACAAAAGAGCCAAGGTCCCTTGGCCTGATCCCTAGCTGGGGACCAAAGGCCATGTGCATATGTGTGGGTAAAGTGACCAGAGGGTGAACAAAAACTATTCTGGGCGATTTCAAAACCTAAGTTATCTTGGGAGCATGTGGAGCTGCAACCGTGATGGGATTAAGGTGAAAGTTTGGATGAAAATTGGAACATTTGAACAGACTTAATGTGAAGTGGCTGTGTTTCCTCCACCTGAATGTATTACTGAGATGGATATTGTGTCTGATTGGGGAACACTTCCTATATCCTGTATTGTGAAACTGAAGGCATGTAAGTTTGCCTTTTGGCTCTCGTTGATTGGACATACTCAGCGAGAACCTATAGATTTGCTTGCCCCTACACAGGTTGTTAATTTGACGCAGTGTTGGATGCCTAGTGGACAAAAAGAGATTTGCACTTTAATTAATGACATATTAGAGTTGGAGTGCTGTTGCCAACATATTCTCTGTGCATTAGCCCTGTGTGGCCCATGAAAAGGTGGATGGCTCGTGGAGACTACCAGTAGATTATCAAGGCTTGAATAAAGCAGTATCGCCTACAACATTAGCAGTCCCTGCTATGGTTGCAACAGTATAAAAATACAATGGAGAGGGGATTGGTACTCAGCGGTTGATCTTGCAAATGCTTTTTTCTTCGACACAATCTAAGAAAAGAGCCAACCAGTTTGCTTTCACTTGGGAAGGATCCCAATTTACATTTATTGTAAGGCCCCAGGGTTATTTGAATTCACCAGCTGACTGCCATCATTTGGTTTGATAATATGCTACATTGATGATATCATGATAATATCAGGAACTGAGGAATAAGCAAGCACATTTTAAATGCAGTGGCAACACACGTGACCAACAGAGGATAGCTGACAAATCCAGCAAAGATCCCAGAGCCCACCCAAACAGTAAAATTCTTAGGAATAACCTGGGCAGAAGCCACCCCTGACATTCCACAGGCAACTAAAAATAGACAGGTGTCATACCTACCCCTGGCACTAAGTAAGGAGCACAGCATCTTTAGGGTCTGGATTTGGAGAATGCATATGCCACATCTGGGAGTATTGCTAACTCCTATCGTAAAACTACCTGAAAGAAAGCAGTATTTGAAAGGGAGTCGTAACAACAGCCAAAAGCAATGGCTCAATCAAAATTGGGCCGTTATGATTCATACTCCGATAAGATTTTGGAAGTATCTTCGACTCGTGTGTAACACAGACTGGAGTTTATGGCAACAGTCCAGGAACACTGCCCAGTGGTGACCTCTGGGATTTAGGGCCAGAAAATTTTCAGATGCAGCAGTATGGTACAAGTCATTTGAGAGGCAATTATTGGCTTGCTATTATTGGGCATTGATTGAAGCTGCCTCTATGACTGAAGGACATAAAATAATCTTGAAATCTGAAACACGCATTATGTCTTGGGTGATGTTGGAGAAACTCTCCAATAAGGAAGCCAGTGCTCAGAAGAGCTCCATAATAAAATGGAAGTGGTTTATTCAGGACATGCTTCTGGAGAAAGGCAAGGAGGTTTTCATCATATTCACAAGCAGGTAGCCTCATTTCCTCTGGGGCCGACTTTGGAACCATCTGAGGAGCTACTGTATCCTATTGACACATGGGTGGTCTTTTATGAATAGCTCTCAAGTAACCTACAAAAAGCTGATTGGCTTATGGATGGCAGTTCTAAAGCGGATGGGCTGCATCCTGTTTAGAAGGCTGCACACTGTGACCAACTAATGGAAAAACTATAATTGAAAAAGTTGAGAACCGGGCTTCCCTGGTGACGCAGTGGTGGAGAGTCCGCCTGCCGATGCAGGGGACACGGGTTCGTGCCCCAGTCCGGGAAGATCCCACATGCCGCGGAGCGGCTAGGCCTGTGAGCCATGGCCACTGAGCCTGCGCGTCCGGAGCCTGTGCTCCACAATGGGAGAGGCCACAGCAGTGAGAGGCCCGCGTACTGCAAAATAAATAAATAAATAAATAAATAAAGCCATGCCTCATTAAAAAAATAAAAAAAGTTGAGAACAAATCAGCTTAGTGGGCTGGATTACATGTATTTTCCCTGCAGTGAACAACAATTAGAGACGCAAAATCTGGGTGTGTTCCTCCTCTTGGACAGTGGCCGGTGGCTTGGCCACAGGGTCAGACAGATGAGCAGTGGAAAACTGGATTATTAAGTGGATGTCCATATGGGGTATGGTCCTATGGAAATCACTATGGGAATTTAAGGGAAGCATTAAATAGGATATGTCAATGCCCAGGAGGACAACCTCTTTCCCGGATCGGACCATGATTGGAACAAGCAAGTGGGTATCTTGGTGCACTCACTCGAGGTGTTCAACTGGGTCCATGAAATAAGAGGCTCTGGGAGGAGCTGCAGCAATGCTGAGATAGGCTGATTGTCGACATAATCCTCCTTCACCCACAGAGGCACAAAATGCCAACCAGCACTGTCCTGTCCGCCAACACGACAGGGACTACAGTTGGCTGTGCAGCAGGTTCCCAGGGAGAAGACCCCCGAGCATAGCTGGCAAGTAGACTATAGTGGGCCACTGCCGGTAGCCCCGGGAGGCTATGAAGGAGTCCTGACAGAAATAGACACTTATTTCACATTGGGCTTTGCATCCCCAGTGGTAGATGCAAATGCTCAAAACACTATAAAAGGAGTAGAGCAGAAGATACTGTGCCGGTCTGGACCAAGAAATGAGTTACATTTCTTCAGACCAAGGAACACACTTTACAACCCATAGTGTCCAAGAGTGGGCAAAGAGATACCACATCAAATGGACAAATCATGTTTTTTATCATCCTCAGGGTAGAGATTTGATAGAGAATTGACACGGGCAATTGAAACATTTACTGCAAAAATTGGGGGAGATAAAGGCATGTAGGGCTGGTTTACATACCTTCCTGAGTGTGTGCTCACACTCAACATGAAGGGGGCCAAGGAGGGCTCCTCACTCAATAGATTTCCTCTGCTTTTCTAGGGGAGTTGAGGGAGGGTGTGCAGAGGATGCTAGTACTACTATACAATTATTCCCCACATCACCTTAACTTTCTATTTTCCTAACTGATGCAGTGGTTCTGGGACCAAGGCTGCAACTATGGGTCCTAGAAGCAGGATGAAGCAGGGATGATCTCTAAGCAAGAAATTGTAACTACATCCTTTAAACCTTTATGCCTAAGGGCCTCATGGGTTGCATTGTGTCTTTATTCAATTTTCTTTTTTTTTTTAACATTTAAAAATTTTTTCATTTTATGTTGGAGTATAGTTGATTTACAATGTTGTGTTAGTTTCAGGTATACAGCAATATATACATACACACACTACTATATATAAAATAGATAATCAACAAGGACCTACTGTATAGCACGGGGAACTCTACTTAATACTCTAAAATAACCTATACAGGGAAAAGAGTCTGAAAAAGAATAGATGTATGTATATGTATAGCTGAATCACTTTGCTGTAAGCCAATTTGCTTCTAATACAGAGCGGCATTCAGAGGATGACAATAGAGTTTTCTTATTACTAGCAGGAAAGGTAACCTATGCCCATTGTGTAGTACAGAGGGACAAAGGCCATCCAAGTCACTGAAAATTAAAATACACTTGTATTGAATGTCAAAGGCAACTTCAAAATAAAAATTCCACTTTTTATTGGGCGAGTAGCTGAAAAGAGGTACCCTATAAATTTAGAAAACCAATTAAACTCACTTATTGTTTTTAGAGTCTGTGCCAAGAACATGCTTATAAATTCTTAAATGTATTTGTGTGCAGTTTGATTTTCTGAGGGTCGCAGTTTTATGTCAGCAGCACTGAAGTTCCACGTGAATCAGAGAAGATTCCTTTCAGAAAATATAAAATGCCCAGTCTCCTATATTTCAACTCCAACTCTGAAAACTCTCTTTTGTGGACCTAAGGATCCAAAAGGTTCATCTTAAAGTAGGTTTAGATGCCTTTTCCTGTCCCCCTGCTTCAGAAGACCCCAGCCAACCTCGCCCCCCTCATTCCCTGAAGCTACTGCTTAAACTAGAGAATTTTATTGGGTTGGGAGGAGGACAGAAGTGTTCCAAGCCATGCAGCAAATGGTAAACAATGAAATATTGATAGCGCCAAAAAGAATCTGAGGGAATCACAGAGGCTTACATTACTCAAAAGCCTTGTGGGTTTTATAAAGTTGCTTAGCCCTATGTCCAAGGATAATAAAACATAAATACACTGCACAGACTCCAATTATGAAAGATACTGTCTTTCAAACAATAAAGAAAAAATTAAATTCTAGGTCTTAAAAATATTTATTGTCATTTTCATCTGTTGGGAACTATAGGCAGATAAAACATGTAGATATGAAAATAAATGCCCCAAAATACCCCAAACCGCACACTCTAAGACAAAGCCTCCAACGCCTTATCGTTATTTTTTTATTTTTTTTATTTTTTTTTGGCAGTACGCGGGCCTCTCACTGCTGTAGCCTCTCCCGTTGCGGAGCACAGGCTCTGGACGCGCAGGCTCAGCGGCCATGGCTCACGGGCCCAGTCGCTTCGCTGCACGTAGGATCTTCCCAGACCGGGGCACGAACCTGTGTCCCCTGAATCGGCAGGCAGACTCTCAACCACTGCGCCACCAGGGAAGCCCCGTTATCGTTATTTAGACACTTACCAGCTTCTCATAAAAGAAAAAGGTAGATTTGAAACTTTTGGAAAACATGTTATTTTGAAAGAACTTTAAAATACATTCTTGGGGGATTTTAAGTAGCTAGTTGAGAATAAAATGCTGTCAGGTTTAGCTTCTGGTAGAGGATGTTTGACAAGTATTTTTATTTTTTTTTTTGTGGCTGTGTTGGGTCTTCGTTGCTGCGCGCAGGCTTTCTCTAGTTGTAGTGAGTGGGGGGCTACTCTTCGTTGCAGTGCTGAGGCTTCTCATTGCGGTGGCTTCTCTTGTTGCGGATCACGGACTCTAGGTGCACGGGCTTCAGCAGTTGTGGCTCAAGGGCTCTAGAGCGCAGGTTCAGTAGCTGTGGCGCACGGGTATAGTTCCACCTCATGTGGGATCTTCCCGTACCAGGTATCGATCCCACATGCCCTGCACTGGCAGGCAGATTCTTAACCACTGCGCCGCCAGAGAAGTCCCTTTATTTCTTTAGAAGGTTCAAAGCCAGATAATTTGGGGTAATTGCTTAAGCATCTGGAAATACCAACTCATTCTTTTGGTTGGATCTCAGGGAGATACCAATGTAGATTGGAGAGGCACATCTAATTTTCCATTGTTTATGTATTCATGCTTACAAGGATAGAAAAAGTCACAGGCAAAAATGAAAGTAGTTTGATTTACAGGGAGTGATGAAGGGTTTATGGATAATTTTTTTCTTTTCCTCTGATTTATGTTACCGTTGCTACTATAACCATGATTTCACAACCACATTTTCACAAATGTTTCCTGCACAAATGCTTCTTCTAGAGACAAAAAGATTCAGTGTTGTACAAAAACAATTGTGGGGCAAGCAGGTTCTTGCTCAGATTTGTGTAGATTCCCCCTAGAGACCAAGATGAGAGGTCAGAATTTTGAGGGATCATAGCTTAAAAATAAAGACTCCCAGCAAAAGTACCTGATAACCTTATACATAAGTAATAATTTAAAGGAGCATATGAACCGTAGGCTCACAAATCTAGCTATAGGTCAGCATCACCTACAGAGTTTTTAAAATATAGCTGCTCCTATTCCTAGGCCTTTTGACTCAGTAATTCTAAGAAAGGGGCCAGACATCTGTATTTCTTCAGATCTCCATAGACAGCAGTCAGAAAGGAGAACCTCTGTCCTGTACAGAATAGACAAACTCCTAAAAGTAGGGTGGTGAGTTACTTTTCATTTTATACCTAAACCCAGGTTTTGACTTTTTTTTTAACATGTGGATGTATTATTATTGTTGTTGTTATTATAAATCAGTTTAATTTGCAATCGTATATCATAGAAATTTGTCCCTGCTAAATGTCCCACAAACATCTCTCTTCTCTGCTCCTGCCAGAACAGCTGGTAGATGCCTTCTCAGCTTTATCCCTTTTTAAAAAATTAGTTAATTAATTAATTTTATTTTTGGGGGACTGTGTTGGGTCTTCGTTGCTGCCCGTGGGCTTTCTCTAGTTGCGGCAAGTGGGGGCTACTCTTCATTGCGGTGCGCGGGCTTCTCATTGCGGTGCTTCTCTTGTTGCGGAGACCGGGCTCTAGGAGCGTGGGCTTCAGTAATTGTGGTTCACGGGCTCTAGAGCGCAGGCTCAGTAGTTGTGGTGCACGGGCTTAGTTGCTCCGCGGCATGTGGGATCTCCCCGGACGAGGGATCGAACCCATGTCCCCTGCATTGGCAGGCGGCTTCTTAACCGCTGCACCACCAGGGAAGTCCCAGCTTGATGCCTTTGATACTTAAATGCAATATCCCTTGAACACTGGTCCTCAAACCAGGCTAATCATCTGAGAAGCTTTTCAATATATAGATTTCCAGGCCGCTATCCCAGGGAGATCTAATTCAGAACATCTAGGGTAGCATCAGGAATCTATATTTTTAAAAGGCTACCCAGGGAGTTCTATCAGGTGTAGGATCTGCTGCCTCAGGAGGGCTGGCAAATGAAGCAGTTCCCAGTCCAGGGCTGACACCTTCGAGCCTGGGAACTCAGGACAGGCTTGGCCATAGTTGGTCAGGGGAAGGAGAGGGAATGCTGGAGGACGCTACATGTCTTGTGGGAGGCAAAAAGGGGAAAGGATAGCCACAGACCAGCTCCCCTCCCGCCTGTTTTGCCAGGCTCCAGCCCAAACCTTGAGCTGAAAGGATTTTGACTACATCTTTTATCCATTCACAGACACTCAAGTTATAAAATACAGTAAACTCAGTTGCCTTTCAACCTTTTTGATCTTTGGGACTTTTTTTTGGTTGTTTTGTTTTTGAAGTATCAATGATTTACAATGGTGTGTTAGTTTCTGGTGTACAGAAAAGTGACTCAGGTATATAGAGAGATGTACCTATCTAGATAGATAGATAGATACGTTTTTTCAGGTCATTGGGACTTTTTTTGAATAAAGAGTGTATGATGGTGGGTGGTGGTGGGATGAATTGGGAGATTGGGATTGACATGTATACTCTGATGTGTATAAAATGGATGACTAATAAGAACCTGCTGTATAAAAAAGTAAATAAAATAAAATTCAAAAAAAAGAGTGTATGACAAAAGTCATGACCTTAAAATGAGAAGCAGAGCATACTAAGTGGTAAGTTCTCAAGGGCAAGGGGCAGGGTTCATCCTCCAGTTTCCCAGTCCCAGTTTCCCTCAGGCGTCTCCTGAGGGCCTAGCAGATGCCCAGTGGGGATCATTTGTTCACTAAAAGTCCAGCAAGTCTCCTGGTTTTTATCTCTAGCTTTTCTTCTGAGTGTGCTGGGACAAATCCCTTCAGGGCCTCAGGTTTTTTTCTGGTTTATCAACAAGAATGTTTTTTGAAAAACTTTGAGGATAGGGCTTGTTGCTAAAAACTGGAAAACTTTCTTAAATATGACAGAATCAGTTCTAGACATTATCAAGGTAGAGTCTAGAATAAAAATAAAGCAGGATAGTTTTTCAAAATCCTAGAGAACTGGTCGAAATGGGGCACGGATGATATTTATTTAAAGAGCTAGTGAATCTGTTCACAATTGTAATGTGATATAAACATAAGACAGTATCAAAACTTAGGAGCATTTCTTTAAGCCAATATTTTAAAGACATGTTTACTAATTCAGACATATTTACATCTGTATGGATACACTGAAGATTCACAGAATAACATGTAATATGAAGGTAACACTTAAATGACATTTACTTTTTCTTTTGAAATAGAGCCCTCTCCTGCCTTTTTAAGCCATATATTTTGGTTCCCAGTAACATTTTTTCTTTCAAATCCACTCACTTGGTCTAATTTTTTTAAGTGCCTTTCTCCACCAGCTTTCAAATAAATTATTTACCCTTTCTAAAAATGTTTTAAACATCAACCCAGCCAAAGCTGATGTAAGTGAGCCCCAGGGGACTGACAACACATAAAATGAAAGGTTTTTTCTTAAATGGGGCTACAGAAAGACATGGGAAAATTGATAGAAGTATAGCCTTGGTTCTCCATTTTCAAGGAGGGGAAATGAGTGCAAGACAAATTGAAGCATGATGATATCTTCCTACATTTTTCCTTTTCCACCTGGAGGCAATGATTAATATATTACAGATGCCTATTGTGAATGGGCAAGGGGCTAACTTGCAAAAATTAACTGTTAAATAGAAGAAAGTTAGGGTGCTTTGTCAAAACAAAAAAGAGGAAATATTGCAACAAGCTACAGTAAATATTTAGTGTGAGTGAGTTAACATATAGGATTTAATTTAAAAACCTTAAAAAGAACAAAAGTATTAGCAGGCATAAATTTCACAAAAAAGTTTTGTTTTGTGTCAAATTGACCAAAGATACAAATAATGAACTGTGACTTTTCCCAAGTTCACAAAGCAAGAATAAAATTTTCCAAACTCTGACTTTCACCCTAAGATAAATGCAGAAATGGGTACTGCTTGGCCAAAAAGGGGATTGTGTACTGAATGAGTTCTCACCTGTATTTACTAAAATGCTCCAGGAGAATCAAGAAAAAACCTTTTACTTTTGTTTATCTCACCACAACTGGATGCAAAGGAGCCAGAAAAACAGTAGAAAACACAGTGGAGAAGAGAAGAAACAGGACAGAACTTCTTCATAGAAGCAAGTGTGGACAAAGCAGTGAGCTGGGATCTGTTCCCACAAGAAATGTTTATATCTTCATTAAATCAGTGACTCTGGCCAAAGAAATGCCTCCAGGGAGTAGGAATCAGGATTCTGTTTAAGGCTTTAGCTTGAAATGAGCAATTAAAGAAATAAAGTTGATACAGGAGGAAAGCCTGTCTTAGTTTTCTATCTGCAGATGCCAGACCCCTGGTTTCAACGTGAGAAGGGACCTCAGAATTCACGGAATCCAACTCCTCTTCCTCCTCTTAATCTTCAGTTTCTAAACTTCCTCTCTCCTCTCAGTGCCTCAGTCTAGTCACTTGCTAAGAACCCTCTTTGTAACAAATGTCCCATGCTGATGTAAGACATTCATAATAGGGATACAGAATATTTAAGAACTCGCTGTACCATCTTTGCGGTTTTTCTGTGAATCTAAAACTGTTCTAAAACTAAAAGTTTATTTTAAAAAATTCTATTTATATGGTACATATACTAGTGGGTTCTTTTTTTTTTTTTTTTTTTTTTTGCCGTACGCGGGGCTCTCACTGCTGTGGCCTCTCCCGTTGCGGAGCACAGGCTCCGGACGCGCAGGCTCAGCAGCCATGGCTCACGGGCCCAGCTGCTCCGCGGCATGTGGGATCTTCCCGGACCGGGGCACGAACCCGTGTCCCCTGCATCAGCAGGCGGACTCTCAACCACTGCGCCACCAGGGAAGCCCACTAATGGTTTTGAAGTCAGAGAGATCAGCTTATTATCTAGTTTCTGCTTCTTAACCTTGTAACCCTGGACAATTCCCGCCTTCATTTCCCTCAACTCTAAGTGTTGTAGAATCTGAAGGGAATCCAAATACGTCATCCCCAAATACGCCACTTTGACATAGTATTATTTTGATTATTTTAAGTTAAAGGCAATTGAGAAACAGCAGACACAGGAAGAGCTAGCTCTCCGCCCTTTCCCTTTCTGCCAAAACCAGGGCGTATATTGCCTTTCATAAAGGTGACATAAATTTCCATTTGTAAAAGTGTTCCTCTCTCCCAAAGCAGGAAGAGAACTAACTTTATCACTGTAGAGGGCACCAGGAGTCACAGAGTCAGCATAACAAATCTTACTTAACAACCCTATCTACCATCCAGTTCCTAGTCAACTTCCCACAGTTTACCCCCAGCCCTAGGAGCTCCAACCCTCATTTCCTTTATCTAATCACTTCTTCACAATTCATCACCCTTTGTTAAAATGATATATAAGGCCCCAAATCTAACCATGTCTTTGGGTTTTCACTTCTTTTCCGTGAATCCCCCATGCACGTAAATATATTAATAAAATCTTTCTGCCTTTTCTCCTGCTATTCTGTCTTTTTTCAGGTTTTCTTGTTTGTTTGTTTGTTTTTAGGCAGCACCGTGTGGCATGCAGGATCTTAGCTCCCCAACCAGGGATCTAACCTATGCCCCCTGCATTGGGAGCGTGGAATCTTAACCACTGGACTGCCAGGGAATTCCTCTTTTTTCAGTTTAAATCACAGGCCCTAGCTACAGTACCTAAGAGGGAAGAAAAACAGTTTCTGCTCCTTTACAAAATCAAGTGAAAGCATACAAACTGCATGTGAGAGGATAGCTAAGAGCATAGGATTATTCCCTACTTGTTTGATTACTCCCTTCAAATTATTCCCTATTTGTCTGTAATAAATACCTTCTTTAGAATTCCATTTCCTCATCTACAATCTAGATGGAATAATAGTACCTTTATCTCAAAGAGATGTTATAAGCAATAGATGAGATGATACTGATGTGACATGCCCAATGCTGTTCAGAACATGTGAGCCGTTATTATACAGAGTCGCTCTCCATAGGTGACCTCCTATCAGAGATCATTCCTTTCCCTCTGCTCCCGTGGTAGAGGCACCACAAGGGCATATCTCGTCCCTAGCTTTGTTAGTTTAAAAACCACATTTTATCCATCCAATGAGGTGTGATCAGGACCAGGGAAACTGAGTCACCTCAGCCAAACTTTCAAGAGATTAGTTCACAAACCATCAAGCTGATGCATGTTAAGTTTCTTGGGAAGCATAATGGTCAACGAGACTGTGTCTGGCTGTGAGTCTGGTTCCTCCCAGTTGGAACATCCTCAGGGAAACCATTTCAGGTTCAGAAGGCTGCTCAAGAAGGATTGGGGTATACTCAATACTCTGTTATAACCTGTATGGGAAAAGAATCCTGGAAAAGACAGGATATATGTATATGTATAACTGATTCACTTTGCTGTACACCTGAAACTAACACAACAATGTAAATCGACTATACTCCAATAAAAATTTTTAAAAAAAGGATTGGGTTGGAGTGCAAAGAATGTTATAATCTCTACAGACTGTGTAGTGAGCTCTTGGTAATTTATGTTTCCAGTCCAGTATTAGGAGCTGAATTGTGCCCTCTCAAAATTCATGTGTTGAAGTCCTAACCCTCAGTAGGTGACTGTATTTGAAGGTGAAGCCTTTAAAGAGGTAATTAAGGTAAAATGAAGTCATTACAGCTGCTCATTCCAGTACGACTCGTGTCCTTATGAGAAGAGAGGTTAGGATACAAACAAGCACAGAGGGAAGACCATGTGAAGACACAGAGAGAATGAAGACATTTGCAAGCCAAGGAGAGAGGCCTCAGAAGTAACCAGCCCTGCTGATACCTTGACCTTGGACTTGTAGCTTCCAGAACAAGAGAAAATAAATTTCTGTTGTTTAAGCCACCCAGTCTACAATACATTGTTATGGCAGCCCTAGCAAATAACACCCCCAACTACAGAGAAATGCTTGGTGAGCCTGAGACAAATTCTTCCTACTACCCAGTTCTCTTTATCAGTTCTCCTTTTCAGTTCTCCTTCTCTGTAATCACAGCACATACTGAGGTATGTTACAATTCATTTGTGTAAATAAATTTTTTGTATAAACTTATTTGTATAAATAAATTTATTTGTAGAAATATATGTTAGCAGACAATCAGAATCCCTTGTTGAAATTTAAAAAAAAAACATTCTAGTATGGAGTTTACCAAAGTAGGTTTCTTTACCAAAACTAAAGATTCTGTGATAAAACATATTTGGCAAATACCTACCACTATAGCTTCTCTTCACCATGTACGTTAACATATTAACAGTTCTGAGAAGTGCTACAATAAAGAATGTGTTTCAACAAGATTTAAATTAGTATTTGCAGAAATTATTTGGCCATAGAACTCTTTCTTTCTAGTAGGTTTCTATTTACAATTCACTTCGAGGAATCTTGCTCTGGTCTAATGCTTCTCACTTACCCATCATCACTTAAATGTGTTATTTCCTCAGAAGTTAGTTAATGTCATCATTTTTATTCCTATGGTTTTTGTTTTTTCATGGGGTGACATTTCTTGGCTGTCTTCCCAGATGCCCAAACTTCTGGTTTTTTACTCACACGCTATGGAAGAATAAAATTCTCCTAGTAAAACAAGGCAAAAGAAAAAACGAAAAAAAAAAAAAAAAGAAAAGAAAAAACGGAAGCCATTTGAGTTAATATCTTTATCTTGTCATGTCAGTTAATTATAAAAGTTTCAACAGGAGCCCAGAGACTACAAGATGCTCCCACTTGATAAAATGAACTTTTAAAAAGGCCATTTTTTGAGGCTTTCGGAGTATCTCTAATTGCAGCTAATATCATCAAAAGCCAGATAGATAACTAGCTGGGAACCCATCTGTTACCTGTGCGATGGCTGAAGGGGCCTTTCTGGAAATTAAAATTTATCTTCTTTCTAGCCATCTTCAATTTGAGTTTTACCTTGATTATAAGAGAAAAGTCAACTCAATGAGTTAAAAGTTATTTATAATTGATTTTTGTCTTACTCCTTGGCCAAACGACCAACAGAACAATTATTCCTTTTTTAGTCTATTCTTCACCTTCATCTCTCTTAATATCCTGATTGTCATTTCAGATTCTGCACCATAGGAGACAGCAGCTTCTGAAAAAAACAGATGACCAGCTTGAGAGTGAATATAAAAATTCATTTTCTAAAATGAGTGAGCTAGGATGCAACTTACAAACCTGCTAAATGTCTCTGTGGAATTGCAAATAAAACTAGAAAAGCTGCCCGGAATTTTAGAATTGAGAGAGAAAATGATGACTATCCCATGTAATATCCACCCGCTCCCGTTTTTCTATGAATAGAAGAGGAGACTTGGGACCGGAATGTAAGGGAGGCTGTGTGGTATCCAGCAAGAGCAGGCACAGTTCCAGGGACCTGGCTTCCAACTCGGGCCAGACAACTTACCAGCTGGGTGACCCTAGGCCATTCAGTCAAGCCCTCCACAAGGCTGATTTTCCTCCATAAAATGCAATCATTGCTGCTGTGCCCTCCTTATGGGTGGTTCCAAGGTGTTAAGCAGTGCAGATATGAGTGAGTCGGTGTTGGACAAAGGTTGGTGGCTGAATGTTCTCCTAGCTTAGCAGCTATTGGAGAAAGAAAGCCCCAAGGAGCCAGGAAGTGATAGCGGGACAGTCTGGAGACATTTTAAGGAGAAGAGTGAAAGGTGTCTCTTTGTGATGGGCAGAAAATTCTCTAAAAGTCATTTATTCAAGACAATTCCACAAGATGAGACATGCCATCTCTGCATTTCACCTCCCCCTCCTATCTCCTGACACATCTTCAGTTTCCTTGCTGTGGCGAATGCATATATACAGCCACAGTCTTTTGAATAGGTCAGTGAAGTGACCAGGGCTGGATTGCCCTTATATAACCGGAGGGAGTATGAAAGACACACCACAAGTATAATTCTTGTGGAATTATACTCCAGTGAAGATCTATTAAAAATAAAAAATAATAATAATTAAAAAATGGCTGTGGTTGTTCTCCATTGCCTTTGAGGTCAAGATTGAAATCCTTAGCACAGCAGAGAAGGTACTTCACAACTTGATCCTATCCTGTCTTTCCTGCAACTTCCCCGTACCAATTTTCGAGCTTCAATCTCCCCTCCCCCACCCCTGCCCCTTACAGCAATACAAATGAAGCCTTTGTCATTATGACAAGGGGAGGGCCCCAGAGGAGGCCTGACTTCTCCACCCCATATTGGAACCCTGGCAGGCCGTGCAGGCCTCCAGGAGCCCTGTTTACATAAGGACCAAATAACCCTGAGAGAAACAAGGAAAAAGAAGCGTTGGAGTTAATATTAATCCCGGAAACCCTGACATTTAAGCTACCCCCACGTAAATGGTGCCTAAGGAAAAGAGATGCTGTGGAGGTGCTTTACTGGAGAGCTAGGCATTGTCTAGAGGACAGCCCTCAGGTTATGTGATTCTAATCTTTCATTGCCTTTGAGCTATTTTATAACTTTTTCAGTTGTAAGTTATTGATAGCAATGCAAGATGATTCACATAGATGTGAGAATTCTGTCCTGTCTGGTAGAGGTCCAGTTGATTTCCCTAGCCCCTGTGGAAAAATCAGTTTGCTTCCATTTACACATTCATTTCAGTATTTCTGATTTATAAATATGTCTCTTCTTCAAAATACAATGTTTATCTGGTTCCTTCATTGATTAATTAGTCAAATAAAATCTTTAGGGCTTCCCTGGTGGCGCAGTGGCTAAAAATCCACCTGCCAATGCAGGGGACATGGGTTTGAGCCCTGGTCCGGGAAGATCACACATGCTGTGGAGCAACTAAGCCTGTGCGCCACAACTACTGAGCCCACGAGCCACAACTACTGCAGCTCGCGTGCCTAGAGCCCGTGCTCCGCAACAAGAGAAGCCACTGCAATGAGAAGCCCGTGCACTGCAATGAAGACCCAATGCAGCCAAAAATAAATAAATAAATAATTTTAAAAAATAAATAAAATCTTTAACATATATATGTACATTAACAATGTATATATACATTTGTATAAATATTACATATTATATTTATGTTTAAATATCATATAAAATATATATACATAGATAAATGATAGTTAAAATCACGCCACACACACAGATATAAGACTTATGTGTGTGTACATAGTGTGTGTGGTGTGATTTTAATTTTAATTATCTTTTAGTAGAGGGTGAGATGCTGTCTGATCCCACCCACATTTCATCCAAGTCAACCCAGAGAGAAATTGTCTCGGAATCTTCAGGGAGTTGCAGGAGGGCCGAGGGATTAGTGTCACTATTTCAGGATTTAAGAAAAGAGTTGTGGAACATTTAGTAGAGGAGGCCTTCTTCACTAGAGAGACAGCACCAGCAGCTGGACAGACACCTTTTGTCAACATCAACAGCTGAGACTCCCCAGGTAAGTCAGAAGTGGGGCTGCGACAGCGCTCAGGTTCTGTGATGCAGCAGCAGTGGGTTAGGAAGAGCCATATCTACGCTGACACTGGAGGACTTTGATGGATATCAGCCCCAGCCATGGACAGAGGGGAAACAGAACACAGAGGAAGGCACGAGCCCGGGAGCTCAGTGGGCCTCAGACCTACAGGTTTTTCTTCTCGTCATATTGTTAATGTTACCCATATTCTTTGCACAGCCTCCTTAAGGCAGTTGAGGAGGGAATCAAGGGTTAGGTCACACTGTGCTATGTTCAAAGGGTTCTCGTGGTCCCAGTACTCATTATACAAGAACATGGGATAGCAGGTTATGTAGGAAAGCAAATATCTTACAATATAAAAAAATACCCTCTTGAGCTGCCCATTTCTTTAAATCACCCCTCACTCAAACATCCCTCCTGAAACAGTCTAGTATCCGTACCAGCCATCAATCAAAGATTGAGGTCAGTCTGTCATCAGCTGTCAGAAACCGTAAAGGTATCTGCCATTTTCAGGTGACACCCGTGACTAGAAAGACTACAATGAAATCAATTGCAAAATAAAATCGCAAGCCTTCTCAGAGATGAAGCTTCGTGAAGCAATGAGTCTGACATTGGAGAACCGTTTGAATCATGCACAAAGAAACATAACAGAGAAAGAGAGAAAGAGAAAACTGACCAGACAGATTTGGCAGACATCGTAGGTGACTCATTCAACATCTCCCAACCCCTTCTTTTCTTGCCTGCTATTACTTTACAGGCTGGAAAAGCTGAAATAACCTCTCTCTCTCTCTCTCTCTCCCCCACCCCGCCCCCGCTTTCGCCTGCAGCCAACAAGAACCAGACTACACAGGTTCAAATCCAACTTTGCCTCTTCCTAGCTGCGTGACCCTCAGCAAGTCACTGGACTCTCTTTCCCTCCATTTGTTCATCTGTAAGATGTACCTGCTTCATGGAGTTGTTCTGAGGATTAAATGAATTAATATATGTGAAGCCCTAAAAATAGTTCCTGGCAAACAGCAAGTGTCCAGGAAGTGTGACCAGGAGTTTAACTGATCTAGAAGTAGGATGACACGGAGGCACCCCACTTGAGGTGTCCATGAGGAGACGTGATTAGCAGCCCCACAGACTGCATGCACATTTCGGAGGAGGGGTGTCTCACTGAAGGAAGCTCTGGACGCTGGGCTGCCCAAAACACTAGAGGTCCACTAGCCCTGCTAAGTCACCAGGGACAGCCTAGGGCGAATGTCATAAACTATCCACTTGCCAGCGGCCCAAGGAGAAGGTGTGTAACTCCTGGACTATTGAATTCCAGAGCCATCGCCACTGCGCCCTTGGAAGTTTAGCCCAGAGCCAACCCAGCATGGAAAGTTCTTTTCTTCCTCTCTTGATAATCCTCTTACATTTTCTTACACTTAATTTTCTTAAGTTCCTCAGGGACAGAGACCTTAGCTCTTTCACCTTTGTCTCCCCACTGCCAGGTATAACTTAATAAATGGATGCTGACTGTATGAAGTAAGGCATACCATGTTACTGGCACACTGAAGAAATGGGACTTGTGGAACGCTGTCCTAAAGCAACTTAATTTTGCCTACCATGTCTCTATAGATTTCTCTGGTGGCACTAGTTCTCCCTGTGCCGTTGTATAAAAAGTCAGGCAGGTCCTATGACTTCTCTGTCCACTTCTTTAAGTCACAAACCCAGGCTCAGGTTCAGTATTTAACATGTGTAGGCCAGGATACAATGCAAGACTTCAACTGTGATTTAAAGTCAAATTGTTCCCCTTGGGCATGTGGCCGCCCAGGATCAGCTGCCGACAGGAAGCCTCAGTTTGGGGGAAAAGCTGTGCTTGTCTTTTCTCTTGCTCCCGCCTTGCTGATATCCCTCCTCCAGGTTGCCTGCTGCGGTTTCTGATCTCTCCAGGGTCTGAGGGTCACAGGAAAGTTCTGAGCTGACTGGCTGTGTTACCTGCTGGCTCCGAGCTTTCTGAGGCTGGCAGGGCTTTAAAGTCAATGCTTCCTTTCTTGAGTATTGTGTGGGTTCTTCGGAGAGCTCTGTCCCCCGCCCCCGCCACCAAAAGAAAACATAGATTAGCCACCTTGCAGTTACCTTGCCCTGGATGACTTCAACTCTATTCCACTGGTGCTTGACCTAAGGTATTTATTAGCCCCTAGGCATCCAGCCCCACCTTCGCCTCCTCTCAGCTCTGTTTGCCCCTCGGTGAATCTCTGGGATAGGACCAAAGATGACCCCGTGCCAGCTCTCTCTCATGTTGTGACCTACATTTGGTGCACAGGAAACACATGAGCCTAGTCTGCTAAAGTCTGTAAGTGACATCTGACTGCAACCTAACCCCCCCTCCTTTGTGTACCACCAAAGCTGTTGGCCAGCCCACCCCTCAACATTGAGGTACACTTCTCAGGCCAGAGCTGTCCCCAGATCACTGTGACCCAACTGTGGAGACACCCATCTAGCTCTCCTGAGACCCCTTGCATTGGGTTTGAGATAGGAGCAATTCTTGCCCCTTGGCTGGGATCAGACACTCAGCAGACCAACAATACGTTTCCAAAAATCCACTCCCCACCTCTCCCTTGTCTTTACTCCCTTCAATATTTTATGTGTCTGTGAGGCCAGGGAAGAAGTCAAGAGTCTGAAAGCACTTTTCTGCTAAAGCCTTTGGAAGCTTGCACATTGGAAAGCGGTATCTATTATATCTGTCGTGGCTTAACAGTTGCACATACATCTAAAGGACTGAAGCATAAATGCTATTAAAATTAAAGTAAAAGTAATTTGCCTGCTCAGTGAAGTGAAAACTGCTTGAGGAGCTGTCATGACTGAATGCCCCCAGATGACCCACATGTGTGCCCTGACAACTTCAGGGGTGCGGAAGGGGCCTCACAAACATGAGGTCAAGCTTTCTGTAGATGGAAGATCAGAAGACTTTCCTCCTGGGGGAGTCTGTAATGGCCAAGGCTCAGTGAGAACGGCTGGAGTGAGGTGACAGGCTCCACCCCGCAGCCTTCCTTGGCCCTCCTGGCAGACAACTTGGGGAGCTGCTGACAGAGTGTTTCCCAGCAGCCCTGTGGCCCATATGACCCATACTGAATGGAAGTGAAAAGGCCAAAGTCAACTGTCCTCAGGAGATCAGGAATTGAGGGAGTTGTAGACAGCTGGGGCTGGCTTTAGGACTATCACAGCAGAGGTCAACTTTCCCTCTGCCTGTGGCAAAAGAGACAGAAATGGCTCTTATGAAGTTCTGGACTCACAGGGTAGGGGGCGTGCCAGACGGGTAACCAATAGACTTGGTTGACATTGTAGGGAAGGCCAGTGGTTTGGGACAATGCTGGGCAGTGAATGCCTGATGGAACTTCATTTAGAAGATCACTCCATTGAGAGTTGGGAAAAGCCAAGGGGATTTAGAGACAGAATTTGATAATTCTGCAGACCATTGGGCAGTGGAAGTCAATACTGCTGTTAGGGTTCAGAGCATGCTACCCCCAACTATGGCACCTTGGCATACTGACTATTTTGATCTGAAGGAGTCTGAGAAAATGGCAGAAGCAAGAAGGTTACCCTGACCTTGTTCCCCACCCTTCCCCAACCCCTGTCGCCCTTCTTCCCTGAAACAGGTCATAAAACCCTCACGTGAGAGGTGTCTTCCTTATGTCTGGAAAAAAAGGGGCAACCTAATCTCCAAAGACAAAGGGATGCCAAGAAGAATCGTAGCAAACAGGCCTTGCTAAGTTCCCCCCAGTTTACTACTATTACCTCATACGCTTTAACCAATCATATTCTACAGGACTGCCCACTCCATCAAACCTACCATAAAATACAGCTCTAACTGTTTTTGGGATCCTTACTTCCTTATGAAGGATCCCGTGTCCTGTAAAACTTTTTGTTTTCCTTTTGGCCGTGTGGCATGCGGGGTCCTAGTTCCCTGACCAGGGATCGAACCTGCATCCCCTGAATTGGAAGTATGGAGCCTTAACTGGTGGACCACCAGGGAAGTCCCCTGTAAAACTTATATTAATAAATTTGTATGCTTTTCTCCTATTAATCTGCCTTTGTCAGTTTAATTTTCAGTCCCAGCCAACGCCACCATGGGGTTGAGGAAAATGTTCTTCCCCTATACTGCTTAGGATTCCTTTCTCCCTAGCACTACATGTAGTAGCTCAAGATCCTGAAGAATAAAACCCATAGGAAGATCCAGGGCCAGACTTTTCCCAGGATCCTTGCCCCTCTTCCAGGCTTGGTAAGTGAATGAAACCACTGGGAAGGAAACCAAGAGGCTCTCTTTATTTCTGAAGCCCAGGACCTAATAGGAGCCTGATCTTGGCTTCTTCCCACCTAAGTCACCAACCAAAAATGCCACCCCAAACTCCCCATCCAACAGCGGTCTCCCATGATCCTCTGCCAGGAAGTCTCCAAAGAGTTCACCCAAAAAGCCTCACTAGCTTTTGTAATATTTTCACTCGTCCAGATAAAATTCCAAACACTCCCTCTTCCTCTTCTGGGGAGGAGTGAGGAAGGAAGGATACATCTACCAGTACCTCAGAGCCCAAAGCAGCTATTCTCTCATCTCCCCATCCTAACAGATAGCATGGTTCCCAAGATCTTACTTGTGAAGGTTGAGACAAAGGGGAGCAGGGAGGGCAGCGACTTCAGAGGACGAGACCAAGAAGGCCAAGAACTGATGGGAGTGAAGGTTCAGGCTGGAGAAACCCTGAAGACCCAGGAGTTCCAGACCTACCGAGTATTGGTAAATGGCGTGGGGGCCAGGAGGCTGCAGAGGAACACTGTGGACTTGGACCAGAAGTTGTCACTCAGCCTTCAGGTTAGAAGGCCCAGCTTGCCCATGGATTAGGGCCAGGACAGTGGGTGAAACAGTCCAGACTAATGTATTATCCTGCCAAAATTCTGCCACGCTACGAAGTTGCTGTATATGATACCAAGAGATTCTTCACCCCGAGTGAAGAACCACATCCTGGTTTGGATGACTCACCCAGAAGCAAAGCAAAGAACAGGACTATGGGGTTGCATGAGGTCCCAGCAAGCAATGTAGAGCAGAAACTCTTTCATCTGTTTGAATGGAGAGGAACCAGGAGGGCTTTATATGGAAAGAGCCTTAGATAATTGCATGTCCAACTCAGACATTTTTGCGACAAATGTTTCAAAAGAGACGTACCTTTAGCTTTTATGGGCGAATGAAGGAACCATATCTATTTTTTTCTTTTGTTATAACATAAATCTTACAAAAAAAAGAAAACTAAATGACATGAGGGTAGTAAATGATAGTGTAACCCCTAAGCGTTTGATTTCAGATTAAATTTCAAGTTTACCAATATTTATACTAGGATTTTACCTCTTCAAATATATTTCCAATGAAAATCCCAAACTTTTGGCTTCTATGTCAGGATATGGGGGGGTTTTTTATACAATTTTTAAAAGTTACGCTCCATTTACAGTTACTACAAAATATTGGCTACATTCCCCGTGTTGTACAACACATCCTTGTAGCCTACCTTACACCCAATATTTGCTAACTTCCACTCGCCATCCCTGCTAATAACCACTAGTTTGTTCTCTATATCTGTAAGTCTGCTTCTTTTTTGTTATATTCACTAGTTTGTTGTATTTTTTAGATTCCACACATAAGTGATATCATATAGTGTTTGTCTTTCTCTGTCTGACTTATTTCACTTAGCATAGTGTCCTATCATTTAGATAATATTAGGTATGTTTCTTAATCCCCCCTTTCTTAGGGGGCCAAAATTATCCAGCTGTTTGAAATCTCACAGTCATGCCTCAGACTGTTTATTTCGTTAGCACGTCCTTCGTAAGCTTGAGCCACTTGCTAGGAAGAAAGAGGGAAGCTCTGAAATTAGACTTTCCTGTTCAGAGGGTTTGTAATTCACAGTAAGAAAATAGCAAGGGCCTAACAACTAAGTTATTTCATAATCAAAATACTTAAAATTTTAACTCATTGTGCGTGAGTGTGTTTGTGTGTTTGCACACACATGTGTGTGCATGTGCACACGTGCACCTATCATCTGAGACTTGGTATCCCCTGGGATTTCAATTGCAAATTTTGAGCACGTTGAGCGGTGTATTAGCTATTCTCTGCAGCCAGTTCTGGTAGGAAATTGAGCTCCTTTCACTCAAATGAAAAATGAATCCAGTGCTCTTTAATGGGATTTATATTCAATTAGTCAACAAATGGAAGGAAGCGAACCAGTGAACACAGTCTGGATAACAGAATTAAGCTAATTTTCTCAACCTGATACATTTTTTTCCTCTTAGAACATAGTACATAGTGTAGAAAATTCTAAAGTTTCCTTTAATCTTCACAGTTCTTTCCAGTTTTGTGACTGAAAACAGATACCCTTGTATGATTGCATTACCAAATATGATTCTTCTTTCTTAAATGAGAAGAGACCTTAATGTAAGTAACTCATTAGTTATCATTAACCTCTAGCCACAAGTGTATACCTTTCTTCATCTGCATAGAGCTCTGTCCCCAAAAGGCCATTTTATTGTTCAAGGTGACCTATGGCAGTCTCCATGGGCTCACATAGATATTTCTTCTTCCAGTATATGAGGCTTCACCGTTTAAATGAACTTCTACAAAACATACAAGGTCACATAAGTAATAAAATTTAGATAAATCGTCACAAAAACCCTCACGTAAAAACAAAACAACTTTATCCTACCCCTGCACAGTTGAGCCATATGACAATGAAACAGGGACTTCTGTGGACAGTCCACTTCTGCAGATGGACTCTTATTGAAGTTTCAGAAGTTGGAGACTTAAAATGAATTCAGGAAGGCTGGCTTTTGAAAATAACAACAAATACTGAGTAAAAATATTTCCCACCAAATACGATGGTGACAAAATATGTTTGTTCAAATAATCGTCCTTCCCAGGTTTCCCTTGTGAAATGTCATAGCCTCGATCAGTTGGTTTTATGGAAACAATGGCAACATCAGTGGCAGCTAAAATTACACAGGTGCTTTGGGACTTTCCTGGTGGCACAGTGGTTAAGAATCCACCTGCCAATGCAGGGGACACGGGTTCAATCCCTGGTCCAGGAAGATGCCGCAGAGCAAAAAAGCCCGTGCGCCACAACTATTGAGCCTGCATGCCACAACTACCGAAGCCCGCGCGCCTAGAACCCATGCTCCGCAACAAGAGAAGCCACCGCAATGAGAAGACTGCACCGCAACAAAGAGCAGACCCTGCTCGCCGCAACTAGAGAAAGCCCGTGCGCAGCAACAAAGACCCAATGCAGCCAAAAATAAATAAAATAAAATAAATAAATTTTTTTAAAGATAAAAAATAAATAAAATTACAGAGGTGCTTAAGCCTCTGGCAGGCAAGGGTAAAGCCTGGTTTTTCCCCAAGTCTTCCTTCTAAGATAGTACATCAACCAACCAGCATTTGCTGTTAGGTTTAAGGGTTTGGAGGAAGTGGGTGTGTCACTCAGCCCCATAGGATGCCATTTTCCTTGGTGATTTACAGTGGTCCAAGGTCTTGCCCTCAGCCTCGGTGGGTCAGACACTCAGTCTTGGGAGGATCACAGGTTTGACTGAAGTCTGACTCATGTTCACAGAGGCTGATGTACATGTTCATTTAGTAATTTCCAGTGAGAAAAAGAACTCTACGGTGGACCAGATGTGCATGTCAGCTCAAGCAGCCCGTTTTTCCCCAGAGGCAAGAGAAGTCAGTGTAGCTGGCGATTATCTGGTCAGCATGGCTTCAGAACAAGGGACGGGATTTGAGGGCTTGGTCCCAGCAGATTTGAGTGACCCATTGGACCAGCTCTACAGTAGTTATTCTTGATCCTGCACATTGGCTAGGCACTCCCTTCCCTGGATGGTGTTTGAGTGGGCACCAGTAACCATTGCTTCAGGGACTGTCCTTTCTCTAATCTCCATGGCTAACCAACCCCCTCCTAATGGTGCTTTCTTTCTTTAAAGAATTTAGTACATTTGATCAAGTTATCTGCAGTCTGGCTACTGACAGCCAGTCTGTGTTTTTAAGGTCAATTTGCACATCTTTGTTCTGAGTCCTTTTGGACTCAGAGGGTAATGTGTTTCCCCTTTATCTGAGAGTAGTGAGGGAGGGGCACTCTGTTCATAGGTACCTTCACTTAAAACCTATATATAACACCAAAGGAAAGCAGAGAAAGATCTCCAGAGATTGTGTATATATCAGGAAAGTGTGTTATCCTAAGGAGGAGTGTTCAAGGTTGGGTTGTCATTGACCTGGTGGAGAGGAGACAGAAGTTATGCCAGATGTGTAGGTAGTAGTGGAGGATGGTGGGCAAGGGGCTGGTGTGGCAGTAGAGATTCTATATGAGCAAAGATAAGGAGGTTAGGCGTGTCGAACTTTGCTGACAGTCTGTAGGGCTGGGACCATCTTTCTCAATTGTATCTCCAGCACCTTGCTGGGTCTGACACATAGTATTTGCTCCATAAATATGCAGGAAGAGCAGAAATCAAAGAAACAAATGTGGGACTTCCCTGGTGGCCCAGCGGTTAAGAATCTGCCTGCCAATGCAGGGGACACAGGTTCGATCCCTGGTCCGGGAAGATCCCACATGCCACAGAACAACTAAGCCCATGCACCACAACTACTGAGCCTGTGCTCTAGAGCCCACGAGCCACAACTACTGAGCCCATGCTCCACAACTACTGAAGCTTCCGCACCTAGAGCCCGTGCTCCGCACCAAGAGAAGCCGCCGCAATGAGAAGCCGGGGCACCTCAGTGAAGAGTAGCCCCAACTCACTGCAACTAGAGAAAGCCCGCATGCACCAACAAAGACCCAAAGAAAGAAAGGAAGAAATGTATTAGAGTAAAGGATTCATCTGGAAGAATTTCATCTTGGGGAGTCCTGCATCAGTGGAAAGAATAATAAAGCTACAATCAGAGGATCTGAGGTGTGTGATCCAATGTGTGACTTGGAGCAAGTCAGTTTAGCTCTTTGAGCTTGGTTTCCTCATCCGTAAAACAAGGCTGATAATGTTGCAGGCAAGGGGACCCGTTCCAGGGCAGCGGGCTCTTGTCCAACACTCAGAAACGAATTGTCTGAGGAGACACATGTGCTGACAAAGCAAGAGATGTTATTAGGAAGGGGAGCCTGGGCAGAGAGCAGCAGGGTAAGGGAGCCCAGGAGAACTGCTCTGCCACGTGGCTCGCAGTCTCAGGTTTTACGGTGATGGGGTTAGTTTCTGGGTTGTCTCTGCCCAATTGTTCTGACTCAGGGTCCTTCCTGGTGGCATGTGCATTGCTCAGCCAAGATGGATTCCAGCGAGAAGGATTCTGGGAGGTTGGTAGGACATGTAGACTGGCATCTCCTCTCTCCTTTTGACCTTTTCCAAATTCTTCCAGTTGGTGGTAGCTTGTTAGTTCTGCGTTCCTTACCGGGACCTCCTGTCGTAAGATAACTCATGCAATTGGTTACTATCGGGCCTGGCCGGGGCGGGCAGTTTCGGTCAGTAGTTCCCCTAACGACAATGCTTACCATATTTACTTCACAGGATTGATGTGAAAAGCAAGTACAATTGTGAGCGGGAAAGCTGCTTTGGAAAGCACAGTACTCACAGAGGGCGGTAGTAGCGAGGTCAAATCTCTTAGCTCCTTTGACCGTCCAAGAAAAAGCCACTAAGGAAGAGAGTTGAGAGTCTGTCTCTGCCGAATTCCCCATCTGTTATGCAAGGTTATGGGTAAGCCTGCTGATGACGCTGGGGGTGGAATTGAGGGGGCTGGAACAAGAAGAGGGGTTTCTCACCCAAGGTTGGCAGACTCACCAAAATTAAGAGAGTAAGCAGAGCTGAGAGTCAAGTGAAAAGCTGGGTTCAATTTAAAAGAAAAAGAAAGGGAGGAGATTCTAAACAGGACGACAAAAGTGAGGCATCAAAAGCAGAGGATGAAGCCAAGAATCTGAGAGCCACAGAGAGGAGATAAAAGCGGAGTCTTAAATATAAGCACATGCCTAGAAAAGAGTGACTGCCCAGCATTGCTTTTTTGCTTTTTTAACAGCTATATTGAAATACAATTCATAGACCACATAATTCAACCATGTAAGAGTACAATTCAATTTAATATTTTCACAAAGTTATACACCTATCACCACAATCAATTTTAGAATATTTCATTATCCTAAAAAGATAATGTATACCCTTAGCCATCGTTCCCCACCCTCACCCTTAGGCAACTAGTAACCTACTTTCTGTCTTCATAGACTTGCCTTGCATTTCAAATAAATGGACTCTTACAATACATGGTCCTTTATGAATGGCTTCTTTCACCTAGTGTGTTTTCAAGGTTCAACCAATACAGTAGCATGTATCAGTACTTCATTTCCTTTTATGGCTGGATACCACAGTTTGGTTATCCATTCACCAGTTATGAACAGAATTCTATACCTGGCCAAATCATCATTAAGGCTGAGGGCACAATAATGACTCTTTCGGGATTTGCAACATGCTGGTATTTTCAACCCTGTTAAGATACACCTAAGGCTTACACTAAAGAAAAAGACTGGAGTTCTAATCAATTGTGAACCACATATTTTACTCATTTCATATCCAAGTACAAAAAAGAAAAAAAGACAGTCCATGTTATTCAGTTTAAAATATCAATGCCCCAGGAATTCCCTGGTGGTCCAGTGGTTAGGATGCTGTGCTTCCACTGCAGAGGGCACGGGTTCAATCCCTAGTCGGGGAGCTAGGATCCCGCATGCCGAGCAGCACGGCCAAAAAATAAATAAATAAAAATTTAAAAATAAAATAAAATATCAATGCCTCTGCTTCCTCTCAGGGGAACGTGCCATAGAGCGAAGGCTCACTGAGGAGGTGCAAGGGAGTACTTACATGTACAATGCTATTTTCATTGGTAGCCGCGAGAGAATCAAATGTCCCATTAATTCCCCTTAAAAGAAAACTGTGGGACTTCCCTGGTGGCGCAGTGGTTGAGAATCCGCCTGCCAATGCAGGGGACACGGGTTCGAGCCCTGGTCCGGGAAGATCCCACATGCCGCAGAGCACCTAAGCCTGTGTGCCACAACTACGGAGCCTGCGCTCTAGAGCCCGCGAGCCACAACTACTGAAGCCCGTGTGCCTAGAGCCTGTGCTCTGCAACAAAAGAAGCCACAGCAGTGAGAAGACCGCGTACCACAACGAAGAGTAGCCCCTGCTCACTGCAACTAGAGAAAGCCCGTGCACAGCAACGAAGACCCAACGCAGCCAAAAATAAATAAATAAAATAAATTAAAAAAAAAAAGAAAACTGTGGACCAGTCATGCAGTAAGGGTCTCTTTCTTTCTTACACAACATTGACAGAGCCAGTGACTGAAGCTCTTTCTCCAGTTGTGAGAGTTGCATTGAGGCCTCATCCTGGGACCTGAATACCTGATGACCAGCCATTGAAGCCAGAGCTTCCCTGGGATAAAAGGTCTGGAGCTTCCACTGCATACAGACTCATCCCCACATCAAATCTCCTACCATTTCCTCATTAGCCACAAGAGCTCACAGCCCCAGATGCCAGGCCATAGATGCTTATGCGAGAGGGTCTAGAATTAACCCAAGGTTGCATCCCCTCTGGTTGGGAGCCCCAATCAATGAGATGAGGGAGGTCATGTATAGCCTGAGTCAAAGCCTGCTCAGGAGGAGGACCACAGACAACAGAACTGGTTCCACCTTCTCCAGATGTGGAGGAAAGCTGGAAGCAAATGAGTAGCATAGGAAGACATGTCTCTTCCAGCAAGTGTTCACGTTTGATTGAAAACTAGTCATATCGGATCATTTCCAGCCTTCGGCCTGGGATTCTCCCCTTAGCTCTTTAAGATTTTCTCTTCTGAAAGACAAAGAAAATAGGACCTCTAAACAGATATTCTTATCTGAATTGTGTGCCTTTTGTAATTTTCTGGGTTTATAAGTAGCACATTCCATGCACATTTGAAGGAAAAGCAAAGTAAAAAGAAGAGTAACTTTCCATTCAGATTTAATCACTCCCTCTGCTGTTTTCTCATCCTGGAAGTTTTTCTTTTTCTTTTTTTTTTTTTTTTTTTTTGGTATGCGGGCCTCTCACTGTTGTGACCTCTCCCGTTGCGGAGCACAGGCTCCGGACGCGCAGGCTCAGCGGCCATGGCTCACGGGCCCAGCCGCTCTGCGGCAATGTGGGATCTTCCCGGACCGTGGCACGAACCCGCGTCCCCTGCATCGGCAGGCGGACTCCCAACCACTCTGCCACCAGGGAAGCCCAGTTTCTCTTTTATACATTTGGATTTCCTGGATTTGAACATCATGACTTCCCTCTTCTCTGGGTCTTTTTTTGTCTCTATTCAACTGTGGGAAAATGTCTCATTTGTCTTCTTGGCCTAATTTAGTATCAGCCATGAGCATAGCATTTCCAAATGTGGTGGTTGTGTCTTTTATGCATAAACAATCTTCCTGCTCCCATTGCAGCCCTTTTCCTACCTGCTTTCTACTGGATCTTGGGTGCAACATGCGCTTAACTCTCTGAGGATACAAATTAGAGGTGCTTTAAGGCTTCCTAATGGCTTGAAGTAATACTTTCAGAAGGGAACACATTTGCTTTGACTTCTCAAGATACACCCCTCTTTTGTCTTAAACATATATTTTAAAATGTCCAGTGGTTTTTCTCCATGTAGAGGGGCTGTTCCTATGTGTCCAGTATGTATTAGGAGGTGTGATTAAATTCTAGCAGCAGTTGTGTGGCTTCCTGGTCAAATCCCACAGGCCTAGTAAGGGAAACGATCTGAGATTTTCTAGAGTTCTGCTTTTCCAGATTAATCTGCTTACAAGTGGTTGGTAGGTGGGGCCTGACAGCTGGAGGCCATGTGCGGCAGTGCTACCCAGGGCAGAAGTTCCTTTTCTGGGTTTGTTGGACAGCCCAAGGTCCATGGGGGCATCTAACTCTTCCTTGGCCACCACCGCCCTCATTCGGAACCCACTTCATATCTGGAGACACCATCTGCTCCCACTGGGAGCTGAGAGCTGGGAGTGCTGCAGGAGGGCTTCTCACCCTGCAGGGCTCTGGTGCTTGTGGAATTGAGGTTTCACACCCACCTCAGGTCCTCCCCTCACCATTTCTGACTTCCCGGTGGATGCTTATTCCTCCAGCTTCTCCTCTTCCAAGATAAGCGGTTTCAGAAGGGACCTGCTTGAGCTCCCTTCCACTCACTCCCTGTGGCAGACATATCATTATTTGCTGCCCAGTGTCTGTCCTCTTTCCTCCTTGCCTACAGAACCCTGATTTTGTTCCCCAGGGCCATTGTGTGCAACCCAACGTGGACCACGCTTCACCTAAGCTAGTGGTTCTCCAGGAAGGTTAGCCCACACCAGAGAATGTTTAGGAAAGTGTGTATTGGGATGTGAATGTAAATGTCTGAATGGTTAAGGGGGGTGACAGAGAATGGGGGCTAGACTGCTAGATGCCCTGCAATGTGAGAGAGTTCTGTGGCACAAAGACCAGCCTGGTATATTCTTCTTTTTAAAAAAATTTTTTTAATTAATTAATTAATTGATTGATTGATTTTTGGCTGTGTTGGGTCTTCGTTGCTGCGTGTGGGCTTTCTCTAGTTGCAGTGAGCAGGGACTACTCTTCGTTGCGGTGCACGGGCTTCTCATCGCGGTGGCTTCTCTTGTTGCGGAGCACGGGCTCTAGGCGCGTGGGCTTCAGTAGTTACGGCACACAGGCTCAGTAGTTGCGGTGCATGGGCTTAGTAGCGCACGGGCTTAGTTGCCCTGTGGCATGTGGGATCTTCCTGGACCAGGGCTCAAACCCGTGTCCCCTGCATTGGCAGGCAGATTCTTAACCACTGGGCCACCAAGGATGTCCCCCTGCATATCCTTCTAATGCCCACTGGAAATTCATATAGATGAAAAACTGTATCCTCTGTGCCCAAGAGTCTAATTCCATTTTACATATAAATACAAATTATCCGTTTTGTAGCTTTAACAAACAGTGACATTTTCCAGGAGAGCAGCTATTGAATAAATTGAGGAAAGATTGTGCTATGCTTTATTATATTTGTGCTATGTTTTGAAATTCACCAGGAGCAGTTCACTATTACAGAAAATTACATCACTGTTGGGCATCACTCCTTCTATTTGAGTTGACAGTGCCACACCCCAGCATGAGTCTGCCTTGGTAACTGTCACATGTAATTATATGGCAGAGAGAATTTGAGTCCCTGTTAATAGACTTAGAAATCAAATATTATTAAATAAGGGGAGATGCACGACACAGGAATCTGACTTAAATTATTGTCACTTTCAAAATGATTTCATGTTTGTCATCCCATATTTGAAATTTTTTGCTTGTTTAACATAATGATAAGAAATCTATGCTGTGAGGATAATGATATTTATTTATTTGGGGGTGTCTATTATTTTTCAACCTTACTTTGATCCTCTTGCCAGAATTGTATGAAACACCTTCTCTGTAGCCTCTTTTTTTCTTCTTTTGGAGTTATTAGGAGAGTTTATTTATCTATTCATTTCTTTATTTTTGAGGTATAGTTGATTTACTCTACAGGCTGTTTTAGCATGATTTTTTCCTAGAATATCTTTTATTCCAGTGCTTATTGAAACACAATTTGGTAGGTCTTCAAGGCTAAGCAGCAATCTTGATGTATGAAGTTTGATAGGAGGTGGGTTTTCTGTGATACCTCCCCATTTGATGTCCCAAGTCATAAAGAAAGAATTATTTTTGATGCTGCACTTAGCAGTAAAGCTCAGCTCACTTGAGAGAATATCATAGTCTTCATCATCTCCACTGCAACACTCTGTAATTTGTCTGGACAATTAAGGTTTGTCCTTCCTCTTTCTTTTATGATATTCAAACAAGTCTGGTTTGTTACTACTTAAACTTGCACTGGATTTTATTGTAGTGGACAGTTGAACCTCTGCTCTTCATCTTCCTGTACGTCTTGTATGGAATATCTTCTGATCTTCTTTCTCTTTTCTTCTCAACTATCCCTTTGAAATAGGTGCAACATCCACCTCTGACATTCTGTCTTCTAGTGGAGTCATACCGAGTCAATTATGCATTGAAATGTATAATATTGTATTATAAATTACTTTCCTCTTATTTCTCTATTACAATTAGGGCATTATTTTGAAATTACAGCTATAAGTGAGTTATATGATCTATTATCCATTGCCTTTCAGGATGGAGTATTACACAAGTCTTGGGGGTTTTTGTTTGTTTGTTTGTTTTTTTAAGGGAGGGGATAAAAAGAGGGATTTGCTCTGATAAGAGTCAGTCTAAGGCAGAAATGAAAGTCCTATTCCTCCTTGTGCAGCCTCCCTGGAGCCATGAGGTTGGAGGTGGGGGGCGGGCAGGGGGGCGTGTGTGACCTATTTCTAGTCCATGAGATCTAAGTAGATGTCTGCTGGGCAGAGGAGAGTGGGTAAACTTTGTGTTCTCTTGATGAAGAGGGACATATGTGGCTAACATGCCTCCCCTCCCTTTTTGCCGCCTGGAATGCTGATCCATAGCTGGAATTGCAGCTTGTGACGAGTCAAGGGCGAAACCAATATACTAAGGATGGCAGACTGGAAAGAGGAAGCATCTGAGTGCCCAGATGATCTTTTTGACCTACTGAACCAAACCAAATAAACACCTCCTTATGGATATTTAATCATGGGGGGAAAGTCATCATTTAAGCCATTGTAAATTGAGTTTTCTGTTACCTGCTTAATGTAAACTATCTGCTCCTTTGCCTACACTGATCCTGCATTGACTGGTCCCACCTGGAGCTGCCACCCCCCCAGTAACTCTGCAGCATCGTAAATCAGTAGTGATTTGGTAATCACTGTTCTAAAAAACCTTTGAATGATATCTCTTCCAGTATTCATGACTATGCTAGTGGAAAGTGCCCATATTCTCTCCAGAATGCTGTGTTTTGAATGCTTATTCAACCTTATGAATAAACGATAGGTGGGAATTTGATCCAGTGATTACTGCTCTTTGACGCCTTCTAATTAAAAGGCAGCTGGGCAGTCCTTGCATAGCCCAGAGCCCTGAAATGGCTGAACCCGAATGTTCTGTAGAACAGCATGTCACCAGCGTTCTGTTGTCAGGTGACACCAGTAGCATAGATGAAATAAAAGCAAATCTATTAACTCTGCTACTGCAACCACTTCAAGCTAATTATTTAAGTGATGCGGTTTTGCCTTAATTATGGAACATTATTCAATTAAATTACATTTGACTACCCATAACTTCTGTTCAAGGAGCACTTCATATACAGACACCTCTAATCAGAGTACAAAGCACTTAAATACTTAACCTGGTTAAATGGAAGTGAAAACCATAATGCATGGCATTCTTCTTGCTAAGGGAAATCTTCAGCCATTATGTCGCAAGACCAGGCTTTAGAAATAATGAATAGGGACTTCCCTGGTGGCGCAGTGGTTAAGAATCCGCCTGCCAATGCAGGGGACACGGGTTCAAGCCCTGGTCCTGGAAGATCCCACATGCCGTGGAACAACTAAGCCTGTGTGCCACAACTACTGAGTGTCTGCTCTAGAGCCCACGAGCCACAACTACTGAGCCCGTGAGCCACAATTACTGAAGCCCGCGCACTTAGAGCCCATGCTCTGCAACAAGAGAAGCCACCGCAGTGAGAAGCCTGCGCACCACAATGAAGAGTAGCCCCCACTCGCCGCAACTAGAGAAAGCCCGCGCATAGCAACGAAGACCCAACACAGCCAAAAATAAATAAATAAATAAATTTATGGAAATAATGAGTAACTACCAGCATCCACTTACAGTATTTTGAGGAACATAGGAAGAGCACCCGAAGTATATTTGTTCTCCAAAATCCAAAAAAAGAAACAAAAAAACCCCAAAAACTTTGAAATCCTTCTCCTGAAATAGAAAATGAGAGAAATTATAGTACAATTGATTTAATCCTTAAACATCCAGCAGAAAACACAATAGGGACTTTAAGAGACAATTTGCCATAGAACCTGAAAGTTATTTTGTCCCCAAAATAGATCACTTGCCATAATTTTACGGAAAAGTTTTAGTGGGCACACAGTAACTGTTCTTTCATTCAGTGCCTGGTTTGCACCAGGTCTTGTGCGTTGACATTGACCAACCTCAGTAGTAGGAGAGACACCATCTCTGCTGCCCCTGAATTGGCAGCAGTCCAGGGGCTGGCAGTCCAGCAGTCTTTGTGCCACTTTTTTTTTTTTTTTAATCTATTTATTTTTGGCTGTGTTGGGTCTTCATTGCTGCGCACTGGCTTTCTCTAGTTGCGGCGTGCAGGGGCTACTATTTGTTGAGGTGCACAGGCCTCTCACTGTGGTGGCTTGTCTTGTTGTGGAGCCCAGGCTCTAGGCGCACGGGCTTCAGTAGTTGTGGCTCGCGGGCTTAGGTTGCTCCATGGCAAGTGGTATCTTCCCGGACCGGGGCTCAAACCCGTGTCCCCTGCTTTGGCAGGCGGATTCTTAACCACTGCGCCACCCGGGAATCCCCTGTGTCGCTTTTGTATTGTTAAACCTTATGTGTCTGGCAACAGAGACTGGATGGAGAACAAGCAAGACTAGAAGCCAGGAGTCCAGCCAACAGGTGCAGAGGGGAGGCCAGGAGGAGGAGACAATGAGATGGATTGGAGAGAGATTGAGGAAGCAGACTTGAAAGGACCTGGTGAATTATTGGATATTGGGTTGGGATGATTATGATTCATTCAGTGGATCTGAGTTGGTGGCCAGGAAGCTAAATGTCTTTAAGAAACACAAGCCAAGGGACTTCCCTGGTGGTCCAGTGGGTAAGACTCCGTGCTCCCAATACAGGGGGCCCGGGTTCAATGCCCGGTCAAGGAACTAGATCCCACAGGCATGCCGCAACTAAGAAACCCACATGCTGAAATGAAGATCCCGCGTGCCGCAACTAAGACCCGGTGCAGCCAAAATAAATAAATGAATAAAAATAAATATTAAAAAAAAAAAGAAAGAAAGAAACACAAGCCAAGAGTTTTGGAAGAACATCATATTTCCCCTATCTTCACTTCATGATTGAGGAACTGGAGACCTAAAACTGGTGAAAGATGCTCTCTAGGTCACTTAGCCTGAAGATGCAGCTTCTCTCTTGTCTAGTTGGCACTTCAGATTTCTTTCCGTTTGGGTGTTCTGCCTTTCGTTCCCCTCCAACAAACCTCTGGGACCTGCCATACAGGCCACTAGATTGAGCAGGCTTTGAAGGAAACCACCCTCGGCCTCTGTGCTGAGGGACAACGTGGTTAACAATGTCGGTTGAGGATTTGTCCTCATGTTAGGTTCTGCGCTAGATGTTTTATATTATCTCATTTAATACAGTATTATCATCCCTGTTCTGATGAGAAAAACTGAGATTCAGAGAGGTTAAGTGATGTGTCTGAAGTCACATGATTAGGAGTTGGTAGGGCCCAAATTCGGGTCCACCTGGTCCCAAAGGACATGCACAGCTTTACACCTTTGTCTGGTGTCTCCTCTGAGCAATAGCCATAGTGGGGTGTGAAGAACACGGCTGCCCCCCTTTTTTTACTGTCATAAAACGGCAAGATAGCATGTGGCTGAGCCCAGTTCAACCAAAGCCCATCTTAAGCCTGTGTGTGACTATGATTGCTCACTGTTGATGGGTACCTCAATTAACACATCTGCTGAAATTTAATACTTTAGTCAATCCTTGGCAAGCCTTGTAGATCTGACCTTCCACCCAATTAAAGAAAGCGTGGAGGCCTTTTCCACTGTCAGATACAAATGAAATCCAGCTGTCTATGACTTCAACCCCAGTCCAGATGTTTTAAATGTTAAGTTTCCTGCCCAGTGTATCTTTCCATTAACCATTTCTTTTTAAACTGCAGGCTGCAACACGTTAGTGATCCTGAAATCAATTTAGTGGATCACAACAGTGCTTTAAAATACTGGAATAGAATAGACTTCTCTAGAGTAGACCAGAACAGAAAATATCAGACTGTATCCCACTGAGTAAAGGGTGTTATTTTGTGAAACTTGTATGTCAGTTGTGTTTGTACGCAGTGATTAAAAAGTATATTTCTCACTCTGAGTTGTGGTTAAAAAAAAAAAAGGAAAATCACTGCTTTGGAGGGCCCTGTCATCCTTTCTTTATGGTTACTGAAAGAGCAGCTCTCTCTGTCCATGAGAGAAAGTTAACTTACAAACAAATGGAAAGGAAAAAAGTGGAAGACAGAGTCTTCAAGCAGGCAAGAAAATAACAGCTCTCCACAAAGGGAGATGTTCTTGTCAACAAGTCATCCAAGGCCAGAGTCCTCAGAGAGACTCTTCCATGTACAGTAAATGATTTTGTTGTATCAGCTTTACTTTCCCACGTCTCAAGATTGCTTTGGGATCTTACTTTGTGGATACTCAACAGTTTGGCTTTCCGGATGCTGCAACAGGAAACAAAAACGTGTGTGTGCTTCTTTTTTAACTTTGTATAATGGAAAATTTTTAATTTTAAAAAGAGTTTAGTGAAACCCCACATACCATCACTCAGCTTCAACAATGATCAGGTTGTAGCCAATCTGGTTTCAACTACACCTTACCCACTTCCCAGATAGTCTATCATTTCATCCATAAATATTTCAGTGTCCATTCAGAGGTGGCTTTTGAACATTTATATCTACCCGGTCCTCCAAATCCAATCCTCACACGCTGCAGCCTAAGGGAACTGCACTCCCTGAGACATGAGGTTTTGGGCAAAACACAAGAACAGGCAGTCAGGCCCCATAAAAATTAGGTCAGATGGCTTGTGTTCCCTCATAACCGAAGACCCCCCAAAAGAAATCTGATTACATATCCCAAGACATCTTCCAAAACAATTTTAAAAAGGAACAGAATGGCTTTATGAAAAGTAGGACAGGGTAGACCAGCTAAGAGAGCGTAGTCATCAGAGATGACAACCAAAGATTGTCTGGTCCAACACTCCCATGTTACAGATGAAGCAACTGAAGCCAGAAAGATCAAGGGGCTTGGGATAAAGGGCCAGAGGACAGCTCTTTGGATCTTCAGTCCACATAATCTCAATAGTACATGAGTACATTGCTCATACAAAGTAGGAGAGGGAAGGTTATTGAAGGAGTGGCCTGCCAGTTGGGAAGGAAAACTGACTGCAACCATGGGATGTCTTCTCATTCCTATTCTAGATCTTCATTTTTCCTGAGTCAAACCCCCGTACCTTTAACTGCCTGTAGGTCGATACCACTTTCAAAGAAAACAACATTCCAAACCTTCCTCAGATTTTCTTCTTCTGCAAACAACTGATTCCTGCCTTGTCATTTCCGTGGCTCTGCCCTGCCTCAAGGTCGAGTCCCAACCTCCCTGGCCAGCCTTCCTTGGCCCACTGTCCCATGGCTTCCACCCTTCTCTCTCCACACAGCCTACATGTTGCCAGACTGGTTTTCTCTCTGTCTTCAATGCCCCAGGCTGGTTCCCCCTTCAGGCCTTGCAAGGATGCTGTCACGTATAGACCCCCTTGCCCTCTCGCCCCATACCTTATCTGTCCTTCTTGGCCTCACTCAACCTTCTAAGCTTTGGGAAGCCTGTGCTCTCAGACAGTCATGTTTCTCTCTCTCTCCTCTTGTCTGGGTGCCTGCAGTATTTCAAAGGTTTCGTTCACACCGGGCCTTTTTAATATTGCCTTTTAACTATCTTACCCAGGTTCACCTAGTGACCTCATCTGCTCCCTCCTCTCCTTGAGGTTCATAACTGAGTATTCTCCTTTTGTGGACTCTCATAGTAAATTAAATAGAGGCAACTTGTCAGTCAAGGCAGCAGGGCACTGTGGAATGAGCTTTGGAATCAGAGTTCCCCAGCTCCACTGCTCAGTAACCATGTGAAGGTGAGCAAGTTAATTGACCTTCCTAAGCCTCATTCTCCTCTTGTAACAGGCAGGGAATACGATCTACTCAGCGGGTATGCTTACCCAGATGATAGTTAGAATCTGTACGGATATGTTTGGAAGCTATGGAATAGTTTTGTGCCACGTCACTTAGGGGACACAAGCACAGATTTAATTCTATCATTACTATTTTCTCAAAAGCAACCCCAGGATAAAATCATGCCATAGCATGGACATATATACACTACCAAACATAAAATAGCTAGCTAGTGGGAAGCAGCCGCATAGCACAGGGAGATCAGCTCGGTGCTTTGTGACCACCTACAGGGGTGGGATAGGGAGGGTGGGAGGGAGGGAGACGTAAGAGAGAAGAAACATGGGGACACATGTATATGTATAACTGATTCACTTTGTTATAAAGCAGAAACTGACACACCATTGTAAAGCAATTATACCCCAATAAAGATGTTTTAAAAAAGGGGGTACACAGACGCAGTGAAGAAGATAGCATAAATTGGTAAAAAATTTTTTCAAAAATATCATGCTCCTTTTGCAAGAATCATGAAAATGTTCACATGCTTCAACCTGTAATTCATCTTATTGAAATGTTTCCATAAAGTTGGAGTCCTAAAGAAATAAAAAGCAATACACCAGAAAGAAAAAAAAATGTGCCATGAGACAAGCCCATGGAAGCTTAAGTCAAACACTGCTAATACTAAAAGGGCACAACAGATCCCCCTGCCCCATGTGGTGTGTGGGATCTTCATTCCCCCACCAGGGACTGAACCCCGGCCAAGGCAGTGAAAGCGCCGAGCCCTAACCACTGGACTGCCAGAGAAGTCCCCAACAGATATTATTATTAGCAGTAATTATGACAGATTGTGCAGGAAGCGCGGAGTGCGTTAGGGAGACGTATTAGTCCAGGTAGTTCACAAGGAGCTGCTGCAACAGATCAACCTGAGCTCTGAGTGGTATAATCTAATAAAAGTGAATTGTTGCTGCTCAGGTCACGCTGGACATGAGTCAGAGGCTGTCCTCCGTCTTGTAACTTTAAACTTGAAAATGGGACGCTAAGACCACTGCACTGGAAGAGAGGAATAAAGGCGAAGTAGCCCCTTCTTCCGCTAACAGCGAACTGCACGGAAGTCCGGGAGGGAAACGGCGGGTGCACGTGCACGCTTGGTGTGCACGGACTGCGGGCAGCTTGTAGCTCAGGCCCCAAGTTTCCTCTGACTGCGGTGATATTGTTTGTATCCGCTGAGATGCTGGTGATTGTGCTGCCGGGCCAGTGAAAAGCCTGTGCTGGAGAACTCAGCCTGCTGCCCCCTGGGGCCGACTCCCTCGGGTGGAGGTGACTTAGAGGGGTGAGCAGGGACATGGTCCTGTGGAGAAGAGCAAGCCTGTCCAAGAACCCAGGCTCCCTCTGCTTGTTCTCTCAGCTTCTGTAAACGGCCTCAGGGCTGCTTGTTTGCCCAGCTTCCCGCCCCACCTCCCCCTTCTGTCTTCCTTCTGTTTGTATGGACTTTGGCCCTCCCACATGTTGGAGCCAAAACAGCAGAGGAAGAGGGGTTGGCTGGCTCCCCAAGGGCAGTCTGGGCCCAAAGTCCTCAGCTCCTCCACCAGGCCTATAGTCTCTTTTTTTTTTTTCTTTAAGTTATTTATTTATTTGGCTGTGTTGGGTCTTTGTTGCTGCACGTGGGCTTTTTCCCCTAGTTGTGGCGAACAGGGGCTACTCTTCATTGTGGTGCACGGGCTTCTCATTGGGTGGCTTCTCAGAACACAGGCTCTAGGCACGCGGGCTTCAGTAGTTGTGGCACTCGGCCTCAGTAGTTGTGGCTCACGGGCTCTAGAGAGCAGGCTCAGTAGTTGTGGCACACGGGCTTAGTTGCTCCACAGTATGTGGGATCTTCCTGGACCGGGGCTCGAACCCACGTCCCCTGCATTGGCAGGCGGATTCTCAACCACTGCACCACCAGGGAAGCCCCAGGCCTATAGTCTCTGACAACAGAGATCATGTTACTTCTGTGCACACATTAGATGCCCAATACATATTCCCCAGCAGGGCAATAGGTAGTCCCGCAGTGAGATTAAGAGAACGTGTGTTGGAGTCCACCACACCTTCATTCAAATTTTGGCTCTGCCGTTTCCTGGGTCTCAGACCTTGGCATTGTTATTTAATATCTCTTAAGTGCCAGTTCATGGTACTGACAGGTCCGTAAAAGGCAGTAAATAAATGACCAATTAAAATTCCCTAAAGTGGTAAGTGTAATGAGGAAAGACGCAGGAGATCAGAGCTAGAGAGAAGGGAGCACTGCTTTAGGTGGTGTGATCTTGGAAGGCCGCACTGAGGAGGTGACCGGTAGCATATTCCTGGGAGCATAAGGGAGCCGTTGGAACACTGTGTCACTGCCAAAACTGCCACAGTTGCACTCACTACTCCAGATCAACACTGTGATAGGTTTTGGTGCTTTGATCAGAGTGACATTAATATTTCTAGTTTTTAAGCAGCCCTGAATTTAAAGGGTGCCCATCCTTGTTCTTGTCATTTCTCGCCTCAGTTCTAGATACTGAACAAAGCCATCTCCCTTCTCCCCCTTCTCTTTTGTTCTAGGCACGTCATTCAAATTTTATAGTCCCTCCTTCCCTCTTCTGTTCCAAAACCACTTTGATCTTTTTGTCCTTTTCCTCTCTTAAGTGTTCCGTGGCCCTTTTCTGCAGAAGATGCACATTTTCAGCAAAGCTGTCATCTCCATGTCCTCTGAGACTATCACAGAACAGCTAAAAGTGCTGAGCGCATGAGGGAGGCAAGAGAAGCAGAGGGGCGTGGGGTGAGGGGAGGGGAGGGAAGGTCAGAGAGAGCTGAGCCGACAGAACAGCCCAAGGCAGGTGTGGTGGCTCCGGGGCCAGCAGGGCTCTGCGAAGGATTTGGAAACCAAGAGGCCATCACCTGGATGCCCAGAGCTGACTATGTATGTTAGAGCCTCAGCCATGAAGCTGTCGTCTGCTCCTGCCACCCTGGGCTGACCTTTCCAGATTCCAAGGGGCTGTGGTGTACCTGGGCCTCAGAGATGGCAGAGGGACAGTCCAGTCATACAAGGAGTTTATCAACTTTTCTTGACAGTGACAACCCAAAGTAGGGCCACGTCAAAGCTCTAGGGACATTCAATGCAGCAGTGTTCGCAAAGGTCATCTGCGTACCTTCATTGCAATCTTTGCCACGTCTTACACCACTTGTACAATTTCTTATCTAATATTCTACTTTAAACTGACTCCCTGTTCTTCATTTACTTTCAAGGAAATCTTTATGTCAAGTCAAAAAAAAGGAAACTAGTAATGGGCAAAAAAATAAACACAATGAAGACGAAACAATGATATCAATGTTAGTCCAGATAGCGTTGCCTGCCAAAAGCCCTATACTTAAGATGATGTGTTTCGTTAAGCTCTCTCTGCTAAAGTAAGAAAAGAAAGGAAAGTAGATTAGCAAGAGGTGTTAAAGCTATAGTAGCACTTATGTTTTGACTTTATCAGGATTGATAGAGAATTGAAAAGGAAAAAATGTTTTCACTACTAACTCAATGTTATGAAATTCTGTGTCCATGTAATGCATTAACATTTAAGGAAATCGGACAGTAGGTTTGGGAACAGCCTCTGCTCTTGCTGCCACCTGCACTGTGGTCTCATGTGGGCTCTGGCAGTGACCGAGCACTGGCCCCACCAAGCAAAGCTCCCTCACTGGAAGGACCCTGATGACCACACAATAGTTAGAATTTATTGAGCTTTTATTATGTGCCAAGGTCTTAACATAAAGTGTCTGATTTTAAGTCTCACATTAAACCTCCAACGCATGTATTATTATTTGTACTTTAGAAACGAAGAAGCTAAGTTATGTCGCGATTTAACCCTGGGACCATCTTACTCCAAAGTCCTTGCCCTGTCTACTCTCCTCCACTCTCTCCCTCCTTGGGAGACATAAGCTCTTGGAGTTCTTTGTAAAACCACTGATTCTGCTCAGCGGAGTGGTTTTCAAACTGTTTGTTTAAACCTTTCCTTCAGTTTTCTACTGTTGTGTAACTAACTACAGGAAAACATAGTGAAATGAAACAGCATTTAATTTTGAACACAGTTCTGAAGTCCGTGACAAGGCAAGCAGGAGGCTCTTGCCCTTGCACCATGTGGTGTCTGCTGGAGATAGAACCCCCAAGATGGCATCTTCATGTCCACTAGGATGGCTCAGATGGCTGGGGACTGGCCAGAACAGCTGGACTAGGGGCATATGTCGGTGCCTCAGGTCTCCCTGTTGGCTGGTTCCTTGGTTGTCTGCCACATGGTCTCTTCAGCAGAGTAGAAGGACTTCTTAGATGGTGCCCGAGGCTCCACGAGCCCGCTTGTCGAGGGGGAAGTGGAAGCTGACATCCTCTTGAAGGTTGGGGCAGCATCACTTCTGCCACATCCTTTGATTAAAGCAGTCACAGGCCCAGCCCAGATTCAAGACCAGGATAAATAAACTGCACCTCTTACTGAGAAAGTGAAAGGATTTCTGGCTGTCTTTCATCTACCACCTTTAGAGGCTAAATCATACACAGCATTTTAGTGAGCGAAACTGATAAAGGGAAGGAGGTGTATTGGTTTGAAGTGCGGACGTGGCAGGAGGGTGCAGAGCCTTGCCCACACTGCTGCTTCCTCGGACTTTAGATGAAACTGAGTTCTCTAGGAAAGACAATGTTTAAAGACTGGCCTGGATGACAACAGAAGAACAAAACCCAAACTCCTTGCCATGGCCTACAAGGCCCTCCATGATCCTGCCTCTGTCTGCCTCTCTCATCTTGCCGGGATTCATGGTCCCAGGCCACCCAATGTCTGCTCTCTGAGTTCTGCCCACAGGGGCTCTGCCTGAGATAATCCCATTGCCTGGAATTCTTACCCCTCAGGTCGTCACTTGATGGACTCTGTCCTGCCATTCAGATCAGGGAGAACTTCCCTAGCTAAGACAGCCCTCCCCAAACCCCAAGCACTTTCTATTGCATTAGCTTATCTCCCTTATAATACTTAATATCTAGAACGTATCGTATTAAAAAGCTCCCCTGGAATCTAAAAAGGGGTACAAATGAACCCATCTACGAAATAGAAATAGAGTTACAGATGTAGAAGATAAACCTATGGTTACAGTGGTGGGGGAACTGGTGGGGGAGGGATAAATTGGGAGATTGGGACTGACATATACACAGTACCATATATAAAACACATAACTAATAAGGACCTGCTGTAGAGCACAGGGAACCTACTCAGTGCTCTGTAATGGCCTATATG